>NC_135972.1:5320394-5658861 GCF_053455715.1 Rhinoraja longicauda | reverse complement strand
AGAAAGTAGCTGTGTCCATGTAATACGAGTTAAGATTTGTAGTTAAGGAGTTGGATTTTTTTTAAATTGTCAAGAAAATCACTTTGCATAGTTTTTTTATCTGAAATATTTCTGACTAATATTTGATGTAGAATTTACAACTGTAAAGGTGTTGGCTAATTGGAATAGTCCTTTTAATTATTATTGGTGATAATGCTATGCATTCGTGTAAGCATTATTTATGTAACAATTTGCCGTGTGCATGCTGCAACAGTAAATGTTTTACGAATGTAGCTGTTCATTAACCTCTTAAAAATCTTTCTTTCACATCTCCTGCCTGGATTGTCAACAGCAGTCTGGCATCAAGGTCAGTAGCTAATTTTATCTAGCTGCCTGTCTGAGTATCTTTATTCTGGTCAAGCATGCTTGTGGAGAAACAAACTAAAGGAGAGCATCACATTATTCTATTTTTCATGCAACCATTTTTTTTTACCCTCTAACCATTTGCTATTCTACTCTAATTTTGTTTCTCAACTTGGTAGCAGAACCATGGAATGAAAGGAGGCCATTCAGCCTGCCGAGTTCATACTGGCTCCATCTAAGAGCATTTCAGCTTGTCCCATCTCTCTCCTTTCTTCCTACAGTCTCACAAATTATTTTCTTTCAGATACTGATCCAGCTTAATTTTGAATTCTACAACTTAATCTGCCCCCAACTACTACTTCAGGCAATATATTCCAAACTTGAACTAGTTGCTGCCTAAAAATATTTTCCTGGTGTTAGTTTTGGTTCTTCTACCAATTACCTTAATTTGTGTTCTTAATTCTTTACCTTCCTGCCAATATTTCCTCTCTGCTGTCTAATACTTTGTTTTAAATACCTCTGTTAGTTTTTAAAGTACTTTTAAAATCCTTTTCTGGATCACAAAAAAATCACCAGCTTTACTAGTTTCTATGCATGACTCAAGATCTCATCATTGAAATCTTTTTTGTAAATATTTCCTGTATTCCTACTTTAAAATAACTTATTTCTGAAAATTGTGATACTCTGAATTGGACAAGAAACTATACTCTAATTGTAGCTGAATTAATGTTCATAAAGGCTCATCATGAGTCCCTTTCTCTTGTACCTAGTTATAAAGCCCAGTGTTTACTATACTTCTGAATTTGCATTGCCACTTTCAATGAACCATAGACCAGCAAAGCGAAATATCTGTTATGATATTCCTTTGAGTTGTATCTCTTTATGGTTATTGCCTCGTACAGTTCTTTCTAGTCAAATGTAGCACTGGAATTTCTGAGTATTAAAATGCCTTTTATCACCTTTCTGCCCAAATCTTCTTGAAGTCTGTTAACAGCCTTCTCACAATTCACCAGGCCTCTAAATTTTCTTGTCAGGTGCAGGTTTGACATTGTCTTGCCCTGTATGCTCAAGTCATTAATATACAGAAAGGAAAACAATGTTCCTAGTACCAACTCCTGGGAACTCCACTGTACTTTACCTTGCAATTGGAAAACATCATTTCATTGGTTTCCCCAGTGCTGGTGAGATGAGGCAGAGGGGAGCGAATGCATTGAATTAAAAAAATCCCAGCAATAAAAAAAGGAGCTGAAATTAACTGGTCTTTTTTAAAATTTCTCCTCAACTACAGTGTGGAGAAGGAGAAATGGAGGGAAAAAAAGGTAGAATGTGCAGGAAGGAACTGCAGATGCTGGTTTACACCAAAGATGGATACAAAATGCTGGAGTAACTCAGCGGGTCAGGCCGCATCTCTGGATAAAAGGAATGGGTGACATTTCGGGTCAAGACCCTACTTCAGACTGGCAGTCTTGACCCGAAAAGTCACCCATTCCTTCTATCCAGAGATGCTGCCTGTCCCTCTGAGTTACTCCAGCATTTTGTGTCATCAGTAGAAATTGGTTGTCTTGTTGTTGGAAATTAGGTGACGATGTAGTCATTGGAAATGTGCATATTTAAGACTTTGTTAAATATTTGAAAATAATGGTTTCACTTTTGTAATTCATCTGACTATCCTGGTTCATAGCAGATTGGAGGCCTTGCATTTAGGGGAATCATCAAAGAAATCCAGTAGAGAATTCCGTAGAGAAAAATTTAAATAGTGAAAGCAAATTGGAACTTTTTTTCACGGATTATATTGGAAGTTATGTGATTGCATCAATTGTACTTTATTGTCACATGTACCGAGGTACAGTGAAATTCATTTTTGTATACAGTTCAGTACAGGTATCACTATGCCGAAGCACTTGGAGAAAGCACATAAGGAAAAAGCGTTAGGCATGAGCATGTACGACCATGTTTACCAAACCAAATGAGCAGACAGTTGCCTCTTCTAAAGCAAAATCCTAAAATCCCTTAAATCTGCTGATGCTGCATGAATCCACTCTATATTCCAAGTCATTTCAGTTTCTTTAACTGCAAGATGATGGCATTTTACCTACCCATCCACGGGTCTTTGGGATGTTAGAGGAAACAGGAGCACCAAAACCTGCATGGTCACAAATAATGTGCAAACTCCACACAAACAGCACCCGAACTCAGGATCAAACCTGGGTTTCTCACCCTACCAGCAGTTCAATCAGCTGTGTTAGCCTAACTTCCATTTTCATCTAACTGGGTGGCAAAAATGTCTAAGTAATTTTAGCACAAAAGAAAGAAAATAAACAGAACTTGATGGGATGGTCATTGGTATGTGTTGATCAAAGTGCTGAGTTAGACGAAGGGATTAAAAGTACCATTAGCAAATTTGCAGATGATACTAAACTGGGGGGTAGTGTGAATTGTGAGGAAGATGCAATAAGGCTGCAGGGTGACTTGGACAGGTTGTGTGAGTGGGCGGATACATGGCAGATGCAGTTTAATGTAGATAAGTGTGAGGTTATTCACTTTGGAAGTAAGAATAGAAAGGCAGATTATTATCTGAATGGTGTCAAGTTAGGAGGAGTTCAACGAGATCTGGGTGTCCTAGTGCATCAGTCAATGAAAGGAAGCATGCAGGTACAGCAGGCAGTGAAGAAAGCCAATGGAATGTTGGCCTTCATAACAAGAGGAGTTGAGTATAGGAGCAAAGAGGTCCTTCTACAGTTGTACCGGGCCCTGGTGAGACCGCACCTGGAGTACTGTGTGCAGTTTGGTCTCCAAATTTGAGGAAGGATATTCTTGCTATGGAGGGCGTGCAGCGTAGGTTCACTAGGTTAATTCCCGGAATGGCGGGACTGTCGTATGTTGAAAGGCTGGAGCGATTGGGCTTGTATACACTGGAATTTAGAAGGATGAGGGGGGATCTTATTGAAACATATAAGATAATTAGGGGATTGGACACATTAGAGGCAGGAAACATGTTCCCAATGTTGGGGGAGTCCAGAACAAGGGGCCACAGTTTAAGAATAAGGGGTAGGCCATTTAGAACGGAGATGAGGAAGAACTTTTTCAGTCAGAGAGTGGTGAAGGTGTGGAATTCTCTGCCTCAGAAGGCAGTGGAGGCCAGTTCGTTGGATGCTTTCAAGAGAGAGCTGGATAGAGCTCTTAAGGATAGCGGAGTGAGGGGGTATGGGGAGAAGGCAGGAACGGGGTACTGATTGAGAGTGATCAGCCATGATCGCATTGAATGGCGGTGCTGGCTCAAAGGGCTGAATGGCCTACTCCTGCACCTATTGTCTATTGTCTATTGTCTATTGTCTACCTTAGATGGTCATGTTGGAAATACATCCTACACCAATATGGCAGGTTGAGAATTTGAACTCTTTAAACCATTTGGCAACAAATAGGGATTATCAGCAGAAGCGACAATAATTAATTTAGATTGTCAATGAAATCTTGACTGGTTCGTTAATATCTGAGGATGCAAAAAACTGTGTCACAGCAATATGGTTGAATATAGGTCAAATTTTATTCTTATTCCTTCTACTGACTATATTCTTGGCTTTCAACACTCTTGGCTACGTCATAAAACAACAATACAAGTTCAAGTGGGAGAAAAAGCAGGCAATTTTTATTTGTAAAAAATTTACAAATTTTATTTGTAAAATAAAAAAATTGACAACTGCAGGAGTTGAAAGACAACCTGACTAAGTTGGATTTTTTGCTGTGAAAGGACTTTCATCTCTCCAATGTGCTATCGATTAGGGCACAGGTATTTTTTTCTAAGATCAATTAATTTATGTTTGTTAACTTCAATTGATGCAAAACTTACTGCTGTCAAAGGATTTAAAGTACTTGACTTGCTGCTTTTGTAGTGTTAGAGTTCATTAAACATAAGTCAATTAAACGGCCCTTTTATATTTCAGCATGCTTTCACTTTGCTTTCTGAGACAGCCAAGTAACAAGAGTATTGCTCTCTCCATCTCATCTGCCAACCCTACCATCCACCCAAGTAACAGGTCAAAAAATCCTAAGACCTTTGATCAGAATCAGAATCAGAATAGCCTTTATTGTCATCCAAAAAAACAAGTCTTTTGGATGAAATTACCTTACCCACAGTCCAACAATAAGAGCAATAAAAATAAGCAATAACACACACATTCACAAACCAACACAAAACAAATAAAGGAACATCCATTACAGTGAGTCTCCTCCAGTCACCTCCTCACTGTGATGGAACGCCAGAATGTCTTTTCTCTTCCCCTGCCATCTTCTCCCGCGGTCAGGCTGTTGAAGTTCCAACGTTCCAGGCCGCGCCGGACGGTGAAAGGTCCGCAGCGGGCCGACCCAAGCTCCGCGATTTGGGGTGGGCGAAGACGCTGCCGCTGCATGTCGGGGCGGTCGCGGCTCCCGACATTGAAGCCCCCCGCCGGGCAGAGAAAAATCCCGTGGCCTATTTCAGGTTGTACGTTTTGAACATGGTTTATACAGAAAGATTTATAGCAGGCTGTCAGAATTTTGCTCATTTTTATTTGTTAGAATAAATTGACCAAAAATATGTTGTAAAGAAGGAATTGATGTGCACATTTTCATGCTTTTGATGTTATACTTTTGTGAATTTGCTCCTTGCCTATGGTCATTTTCTTTCTCACTTACGGTGTATTGTGGCGCTTATTATATTGAACCAAAGGGGGAAGAGTCAGACTTGCTTCATCTTAACTTTAGGCTACTGTTTGTTTATAGATGAAACACAGACAATCAGTCGGTGAGAAATTAAATTTGCTTTGTTTCAGATATGCATTGATGCTACTCATCTTGTACACTGAGCAGCTTACCGTTGGCAAATCAAATTTCACTGTACCTCGGTACACATGACAATAAAGAACCATTGAACCATTGCTTTCTCAAAGCATTGCCAAGGTTCAACTGAAAAATCACAAGTTGGGAATGGATAGAGTTGGTTGAAAATTATGTGGCAGATAAGTAAATCCACAGATGTTCGGGATTTTCTAATGCTTATTTTCATATTCCTAATACAAATTTAAAACTAGGGATTTCAATTCTCTCGCTGTTGGACAAGAAAAATGAATGATGATTTGATAAAAGATAAAATTAGAATCTAGTATTTCAAAGTCAGCTTGGTACAATGTACTAAATATTCATAGAATAATACAGCACAGAAATTGGCTCTTATGGCTTAACTTGTCCTAGCCGATCCTAATGCCTATCAACGCTAATCACATTTATCTGCATTAGGTTCATATCTCTCTACTCCTTTCCTATCCAAGTACCTGTCCAAATGCCTTTTAAACATTGTAATAGTATCCTCCACTACCTCCTGTGGCAGCTTGTTCAAAATATTCAGCACCCTCTGTGGAAAAACATATCCTCAGATCTCCTGTAACTTTCTACCCTCTCACCTTAAACACATGCCCTCTAGTTCTAGACTTCCCTGCCCTGGGGACAAGATTCTAATTATCTATCCTATCTATGCCTCTCAAAATTTTGCAAACTTCCAAGGTCGCCACTCAGCCTCCTACATTCCAGTGAGAATAATAATAGCAAGAGAATCTTTATACTAGATTTATTACTCTAGACATTTTGAAATGATATTTCCCTTTCCACACATTCAAATGGGAATTTAGTTCTCATTTCCTCTCTACACTACATTGCTAGGAAAGGGGATAGGTAGGTGACCTTGCTGAGACCTCTCTGAATGCAGCTCTTGATTAAGCCTCTAAGGGATATCAAAGAGACTGGAGTGACTGAAACTTCCACATTTCTTTAATTCCATCCTGACTCGGGGGAAGTTATCTCTTGCTTGTTCTAACTTGTGTCTGAAATGATGATATGGCTGAAATTGGGTACATGGTGTGGAGAACAGCATAAAGATAAAGCAAAGTCCCACCACACCTTTGCTCTCTGCTTTGAAACTCCATTTGACACTGTTTTACAGATGTCGATATAAAGTCATACGAAGTTGTAGTCACATGTTTTTAATGAAATTGTAGTGTTTGCTTACTCAGTGGGGATTAAAGTTAAAAGTTGAAGGTGGGTTTTTGAAATGCTAGTGATCCTGATCAAACCAAATTTTTCAGTCCAACAGATATGTAATTCTGAGCCTTTTTTTCTCAGGTAATACTGGAAGTGACAAGAATCTGTGCAAAATATACTGTAAGTGAGAAAGAAAATGACCGTAGGCGAGGAGCAAATTCACAAAAGTATAAGAACATCACTTAATAGATCAACTTTGATTGCATCTTTCTGAGTTTAGACAACACAAATATAAATTGAAACCAGGACAAGTTTTAGCCTATAACTACACATAAATAATTAGATCCAACTGTTCATCAAATTATCGTTATTCTTAATATTCTCAGCATTATCAATAGGAAAAAAACTGCAGATGCTGGTTTAAATCGAAGGAAGACACAAAATGCTGGAGTAACTCAGCGGCTCAGGCAGCATCACAGGAGAGAAGGAATGGGTGACGTTTCAGGTCAAGACCCTTCTTCAGACTGACCCTTCTTCAGACAGACCCGAAACGTCACTCATTCCTTCTCTCCTGAGATGTTGCCTGACCCGTTGAGTTACTCCAGCATTTTGTGTCTACCTCAACATTATTAAATTGGATCTCATTGAAACCGGTACACAACAGACCGTTATGTCCTTTAACAAGAGCACAACACGTCATAGATTTCACTATGACTTATCTTGCTTAAAACTTGAGGCACGGTAGCGCAGTGGTAGAGTTGCTGCTTTACAGCGAATGCAGCGCCGGAGACTCAGGTTCGATCCTGACTACGGGTGCTGCACTGTAAGGAGTTTGTACGTTCTCCCCGTGACCTGCGTGGGTTTTCTCCGAGATCTTCGGTTTCCTCCCACACTCCAAAGACGTACAGGTATGTAGGTTAATTGGCTGGGTAAATGTAAAAATTGTCCCTAGTGGGTGTAGGATAGTGTTAATGTGCGGGGATCGCTGGGCGGCACG
This sequence comes from Rhinoraja longicauda, assembly GCF_053455715.1. Taxonomy (NCBI): domain Eukaryota; kingdom Metazoa; phylum Chordata; class Chondrichthyes; order Rajiformes; family Arhynchobatidae; genus Rhinoraja; species Rhinoraja longicauda. The sequence goes on along the minus strand of NC_135972.1, from coordinate 5,651,513 downwards.
GACTTGGTGGGCCGAAAAGGCCTGTTTCCGGCTGTATATATATGATATGATATGATATGATATGAGAGTACTGGGAATGTTCATCAAGGCAAACCACACCTGATGAGAGAGAAAAGGTTTTTTAGGTTTGGATTGCAGACTTTTCATCAGACTTGGAAAAAAGTTAATAAATTATCAATTTTAAGATGCAGATAGAAGTTTTTTTTTTTTTTTTAAAAGGTGTTTGAAAGAGTGGATAACAGGGACAAATAAATTACAAAATGTGTGATACAGTAAAATAAAAATAGCCCAAAATAAGTGAAAACACTGATCAATAATCTGGAATCATCAAAGCAATTGAAAGGAAGTGCAGGCAATTTAAAATAACAATGTCAAGATGGTGATTATTCCAGAGGGTTGCAATGTGTTTGCTTTGAAAATTAGGTTCTCCTCCTCTAGTTCTTATGCTGCCCTTGTCCCTGTTGAAGATCATGGAGGTTCGAGATGAAGTTCGAGTAACCACCAACCATAGTGTGTCCATCATGGAGAACAGTAATATTTAAGAGGGGAGACTGAATACCAAACAATTTAATGCAATAATAGGGATTAGGGACAAATTTCCTGAGTGCTGCTGGATGTGGAATTATTAATGCAGCAGTGATTATTCCAATACTGAGGCAGTAGAAGGCTTTGGGGAGTTGGGAGATGAGCTACTTGCCATAGAATTCCCCGCCATTGACCTTCCCGTGTAGTCTGAGTTTTTACATGGCTGATCCAGTTAAGATTCAGATCATTGGTGACTCAAGATGTGGATGGTGGGCTACTTAGGGTAATGACATTAATTGCTATGGAGAGGTGGTGAGATTATCTCTTAATGCAATGATTGTTTGTGGTTCCAATGTTACAAGACATCCTTGATAATTGCCTAGAGATGGCTACACATATGGATGGATTGTTTACCTGTTAAGAATTGGAAACTGAATTGAACATACGTACTTATTATTTATTTGTTTTTCTGGATCTAGGCCTCGCTGGCAAAACCAACATAAATTGCCCATCTCTAAATACTCTGATCAAGTGCTGGTGAACTGCCTTTTTGAACCCACTGTATATCATTTGGTGAAGGTATTCTCACGGTGCTATTAGGTAGAGAGTTCCAGGATTTTGTTTTAGTGGCCAAACTTATTTTTGAGATATATTTGAAATCAGATGGTGTGTGACTTGGAGGAGAACATTCATGTGGTAATGTTCCCAAGCTCCTGTTCATCTTGGTAACACACATTGCAGGCGTGGGGAAATATTGTCAATGTAACATATGTGAATAACTGCAATGTATTTTGCAGATGGCATACACTACAGACACTGCACTAGTGTAAGAAGGAATTAATGTTTACATTGTTCATTGGGGTAACAATCCATCAGTTGCTTTGTCTTGGATCATGTTAAATATTTAGTGTTATTGGAGTTGCACTCATTCTCTCTTTATAGAATGTGGAAAATCTTTGGGGTTTTAGGAGGAGAGTCGCTTGCTGCACGATACCCAGCCCCAATCTCTGACGTGCTCCTGCAGGCACAATGTTTATGCTGTTGGTCCATTTGAGTTTCTGATCATTGTTGCCATGCAGGGTGTAGATGGTGGAGGCTTCAACAATGAAACTGCTGTTGGATGTAAAGAGTGCAAGGGCAGACTATCCCTTGTTGGAGGAAGATATTGTTTAGCTTTTTGTTTTGTAGCATGAAAGTTACTTCCCACTCATTTTCCCAAGCCTTAGCATTATTTAGGACTTGCTGGATTTAAGCACGCATTGTTTCATTTGTTAAGGAATTAAGAATGGAATTGAACATCTTGGAAGCATTCACCTACCTCCACATCATTTCCTTGGATCTGTTTCCTGTTTATCCGTTCTCATGTGCTTTATATTTGCACCTCACCAGAGCTAGTGACCGTTACCTGATTTGACACTAACAATTGACCAAGTTTTGATCAAGGTTCTAGCATCCGCAGTTCCTTTTGTCTCTAACAATTAACCTGTTGTTCAACCATTGATTTCTCCATCACCCGGGACATTGTTCAGTGATAATTAAAATACTAGAATTATTTAGATTAAATTTTTCTATTGCAATATCAAATGCTGAAAAATAGATTTTGGTTTTAAATTTAATGTCAGGAAAAAGCAATTAAAGCTTTTACTTCAGACCTCACAAAAAGACTGAGAAAAATATAAACTTGAAAAGATGTTTTAAATGCTGTGTTTATCTTTGAGATTCATGTCACAATTAACAGTCTGAAAGTCACGGGATACCAAGTTTCTATTGGGAATGAGGAACTTGATGACATTAGTATTACTAAAGAAAAACTACCGGACAAAGAAATGGGACAAAAGGTGCCAAATTATTGTGAAACAACAGCGATATATGGATTTTAATCCTACAGAACTTGGTAATCGTCTGGATGGATTGTAAGATGGGAAACAGAGTCTTGTTATTCAAGAAAGAAACAGTAAACTAAAGCAAATCAACCTGACTTCAGAGAAATTTATTGGGTATATAATAAGAGATCTTTCCAAAAAGCATAATATAACTGGGAATAGAAATGGTGTTTGATAAATTCAGATTTTCAAAAGGTATTTAAGGGCATTAGGCAAAATTAGGATTTTGAGTTGAAGATGGTATACAAAGGCAGAATAAATATTGAATAATGGACAGAAGAAATAAGTAGGATTAAATGGGTCATATTTGTGCTGTGCTATAACTAATGAGGTATTGTAAGGATGTTATTGAGTCTTGGCTATTTTTAATATATTTCAATAAGATGGATGAATGAACTGAGTAAAATATATCCAGATTCAATGATACAGAGTTAGGTAGGACATTAAACTTTGAGGAGAAGGCCATCTGTCCATTTCCCTCCACAGATGCTGACTGCCCAATGAGTTCCTCCGACGCTTTGATTTTTGCTCAAGGTTCCAGCATCTGCAGTATCTTGAGTTTCCATGAACAGAGTTAATCAGATCTTCACTCACTGGAGACGGGGCAGGGTGAAAGTGCTAGAAATGGAGTAATGAGTCTACACATTACTTACCTCTTTATTAAACATAGGTATATATTTTTTTGTGCTGTTTCTTCATACTGAAACATTCTTTCTCACTCTCCCTTGAATGCTTTGGTGAAGCCTCTGCTATGAAGAGGTTTGAATTAACATTTGAAAGAGAGCTATTAAACTTTTGTGAGCTTCAGGTATGCATGCTAATTTACCCGGTCAGACCCAGTGGCTCCAGTCAGACAGATTCAGTTTCTAATAATGTTGCCATAAGCAGTCAATAATTAAAATGGGTGCCCTCATAATAAAAAAAAATGAAATCCAGGAAAATAAATAGGCTTTTACAAATTATTTCTTTGTAGTTCATTATTTGTATAGTTTAAATCTCACTAAAGTTGATTGCCATTTAAAACATTAATGTGGACTTTATCGAGCTTTGAATTACACAGCAGTTCACTTGAGAACCTCTGACCTCTGAATTCAACATGTTTTAAACTTTCCTATCTGCCTGCTACAGCATTGAAGTCAGTGATATTCTGAAAATCAGGTGCCAGTATAGCTGATGGCCCAACCCACTGCTGGATGTATGAGATGGGCTCTGCAATTGGGTCTTTGTTTTTTTACCTGACACAGCTGGTAGTGCCAGAAAGCTGGATTTGATAAAGTAGAAACGAATGTCAACATGCAATAATTCATGAAAATGTTAACGTGGTGATCTTTGCTGACTTATCAGTGCATTGCAATTGCTTTGATATTGTTTGACCAAGTTTTTTTTTCATGATTTTATTGTCTTTAATTAAACTTATACTAAAAATTCGAGAAACTTGAAAATTCACTTTAACGTAAAGCAAAAATACAAATGCACAATTGCGGTCCAACATTATTTTTGTCAATATTATGCCAAAGTGAGAAGCATATTTAATGCAACATTAGGGTCACTTGACAACTTCATTGGACTATGCGAGATGGCCTCACTGGGAGTAAGCTGATGTATTCTGCATGTCTGCCTTGTCTCCATCATAAAAAACCATGTCATGGGTGACAGTATGAAATGTACTCTAATGTTTGTTTAGCATGTAGTGGATAAAAATCTGATTTCAAAAGAAAAGAAATCTATACTCCATGCTTAAAATTACCTTTTTAAGTTGATTTTTCTTTCTTTTGATACAAAAATCATCCATAGACGATCCACTGTCCATAATTTTAGTCAACAGTAAATCAATCAGATTAATGAATGTATAAGAAAATAACTGCAGATGCTGGTACAAATCGATTTATTCACAAAATGCTGGAGTAACTCAGCAGGTCAGGCAGCATCTAAGGAGAGAAGGAATGGGTGACGTTTCGGGTCGAGACTTCGGGTCTGAAGAAGGGTCTCGACCCGAAACGTCACCCATTCCTTCTCTCCCGAGATGCTGCCTGACCTGCTGAGTTACTCCAGCATTTTGTGAGATTAATGAATGTGATCTTTAATAAACTTCATCTGAAGAATTTCACAGGGTTCAATCACTCAATTCTTAATAATACTCTCTAGCAAGGAAATGGTTTGGGAATGGTCAATCTTGGAGATAACAAAGGCATTAAGGAGGATAAACTGAGGTGGAGTAAAATTAGAGAGTGAGAAATAGGCATGAAAATTTAGTGTCAAATATGACAAGTGTGCAAACATTCCAGTTTAGTTTGAGACAGTTACCAGGGGTTAGGTTGGCTAAGGAACAGAGTTAGTGACAGCTAAGACCCTAGCCTAGGATTTCCCTTAACTTAAGTGAAATAAATTTCTGCTGTTCCAATTCCAACATGTTGGACAAAACGTTAAATTACTTTACACATTGCAGAGAGACCAAAAGCTACAGCAGATAATAAAGCTGTAATGTTGTCTGCATATATTGAAATTTATGATGCACGGTTGAGATGACCTTTAGTCTCTAGCATCTAGATGAGAATTTGATTGGGGGCCAAGGATGGATCCAAATCAGTTTGAATTCCTTCCAAGAAACTATTGAGCACGACTGATGCAGGATCTGCTGTTACTGTGGTTCATTATAATAATGATGGGCTGGATACGAAGTGCAACTAGCCATAGTAGTGAAAGTTCTTTGAGCACTGTGTGGTTTATCCATTGAAGCAACTTTCCTAGACATGGGTCTTGTATCGAACATGCTTTGGAACATGCTTACATTGGAATGCAAGGTTAACATCTGCTGGATTCAGATTGTTCATTGATTAATGGGAATTTTCTGTTGTGCTTCAATTTCTCAGTGTCTTTCTGATTTTAGAGCCAAGAGAGATTGGGATAGGAGGCAGTTATCTCTCTTTTAAAGTGTCTTCAGATGCATTCGGTTGGTTTAACCCATAAATAAAGGAATGAACATTCAAATCGTTAAGTAGTAATGGCCAGATTTGTCAGCCCAATGTCAAAATAATAACTTAGAATATTTTTGGCAATAGTACTGGCATGCTATGGCAGGGATTTAGAAATAATTTATACTCTGCATTAGTAATCTGGTTATCATCACTGAATTTTGAATAAAAAGCATTTTATTCATCTGGTCACACATTTATTTTCCAGTCTTCCAGTTATGGCTATTTCAAGGTATGTAAAGATTTGAATGATCATTTAAGTAAATGACGCAGCTTGTAATTGATACAAAACAGTTCCTGATGGATGGGTTATTGACTTGTAAATGCATTGTCAACACCCCTTTTGCCAAGAAATGTTGCTATTTTAATCCAGCAGTTGCAAAATTATATATCATATGAGCCATGTGAAAGTGTGCATTTTAAAAGAAAATATTTATTTTATTGTAACCTTTTAACTTGTTTCAGTTATTATAATATTAACCCATTTTCTTGTATACATTCTAGTTTTGCCCGAGCCTGTAATTAATTGGGCTCTGGGGATTTTGGGGATTTTCTAGATCACAGCAAACAGAAAGGCAGCTACCATTGAGTGACAATGTGTCATTTGTTTAAGAAGCACAAAGCCTAGCTAGAGGTCCACGAAATAAATAAATTTAGGGGCCCATGTGGGAACTTGTCAGTGGTTTACCTCTTGGGTTGTTTGCATTTTGCAGTCTGCTGCTAATAAGTTTATAGAGTTGTCATCCCCCATCTTGGCCATCCCTTCAAACTGGAAAGTGTTTGATGCTTATTGTTGCTGTTTTACCATTAGGTTGTACTACATGGCATTACATTTTCTGCATCCCTTAGTTTTTGTTTAAGAGTGTTCTGATGTCAACAGAATTCAAGAGAGTATCTAGGTTGTAAATAGAGTCATACAGCATAGAAACAGTCCCTTCGGCCAACATGTCCAGTCCCATTTGCCTGCGTTTGGCCCACATCCCTTTAAACCTTTCCTATATATCCTTCCTTTGTCCCGGCCCCCTGACATCAGTCTGAAGAAGGGTCTCGACCCGAAACCGTCACCCATTCCTTCTCTCCTGAGATGCTGCCTGACCTGCTGAGTTACTCCAGCATTTTGTAAATAAATACCTTCGATTTGTACCAGCATCTGCAGTTATTTTCTTACACTATCCATGGACCTGTCCAAGTGTCTTTTAAATGTTCTTTATAGCAGCTTGTTCCATATATCCTCCATCCATGTGTGCAAAAAGATACCCTTCAAATTCCTATTAAATCTTTCCCGTCGCACCTTAAACCTATGCCCTTGCTTTGTTAATTCCCCTACCCTCGGAAAAAGACTGCATTTCCCTAATTTTATATACCTCTATAAAATCACCCCTCAGCCTCCTGCACTCCAAGGAATAAAGTCCAAACCTGCCCAACCTTTCCCGACAGCTCAAGCCCACAAATCCTAGCAACATCCTCATCAATCATCTCTGCATTCTTTCCAGCTCAATAGCATCTTTCCTATAACTGGGTGATCAGAACTTTAGTTTATTGTCACATACACTCAGGTTACAGTGAAAAGGTTTTTTGTTGTGTGCAACATAGTCAAAGGACAGACTGTACTTGATTACAATCAAGCCGTCCACTGTGTACGGGTACAAGATAAATGGAATAACATTTGGTACAAGATAAAGTCCGATTAAATATAGTCCGAGGGTCTCCAATGAGGTAGATGGTAGGTCAGGACTGCTCTCTAGTTGGTGATAGGACGGTTTATTTGCCTGAGAACAGCTGAGAAGAAATTCACTGAATCTGGAAGTATTTGTTTTCGCTGCTCATGATTCTCCAAGTGCAGGCTCGCCATCGTCTTGTGCAACTGCAACATAATTAATCTTGCTAATTCTCTCTGAACTGGAAATGTTTAATGTTTGCATTTGCTGCACTGCAGCAAGATGGTGCTAGATGGCACTACATCTCCGACAGTGCCCACTGCTTTGCTCACTAACATCCTCATTAATCACTGGAGACTAAAAATGGATGCTCATGTGTTGGGCAGATTTACCAGAATTTTATGTGCAGTGAAATATTTTTTGTTCTATCACTCCAAATTAGTTGGTGTTTTTTGCAAATAACTTAATTAGATTGGAACGGCATTATATCTAACTTTATAATTGAATTAACTTATCATCAATATCTGCAACCAGGTAATTGAGGCCAGGGTAGGGTTACCTTGTTTTTATTCTGATGTTTGTTTGCTTGTTTGGGATAGGGTTTGACTTTGGGGAGAAAAGTCATAGCCACATTGACAGAGGATTCATTTTTGAAATGGTATTTTGAATCCTTTTAAAAGGATTTCTTTCACTTTTTTAGTTGTGGGAGATTGAGACTGGCAGTTTCATCTGTAGGGGCTTCGGGCCTCGGGTCTCTGAAGTGTATTGGCTCCAATTGTTTGACCGGGCATCAGAACTGACTGCTTTCAAAAGAGGGGACCAGGGACATCAGCTTCAGCACTAGGGTTTGGGACTGACAAATTCTGACTGAGACTGGATGTTTTAATGGCGCTGGATATGAAATGGGGACCAACAGTTTCAAGGTTGGGGATCAGGAGCGACAAATTCAACCCCATAAGATCAGAAGAGGCGGATGGGGTTCAGGGGTAGCAGTCCAAATTGTGGGGATAAGCATTATATTTCAATAGCGAAGATTGGCGACTGTAAAGGTAATACATGGATTGGAAAACTCAGATGATTGAGGGTTATGTTAGTCAGAATGAAATCCAGAGCCTGGTAATTAGGAGAGAAGTACTTTGAATGGTTGTAACATTGCACTTTGGAACATTAGCTCTGTTTCTCTCTCCACCCCCCCGCCCCCAGAAGCTGCCTAACATGCTGAGTATTCTCAGTAAGTTTTTTAAAAAGTATGCACTCCCTTGCTTTAGGATTACAAAAGATGTTTGTATAGCGATATTTAAAAAAATATTGTAGAGTATGAATTGGAATGAAGAAGAAAAAATGACTATTTATGGAATCATTGAAATGGGAGTATTGAGACTTAAAGGTATTTGGGAGTTAACATGAAGTTGTATTGAGGGGAGGTGGTGCATTGCTATGACCCACTGATTGGCTGGCCATATTGTATCAGTCAGTTTAAAACTGCAAACATAAAAGTAGAAAGAGGAAATTTCATTGCATCAATGTAGTTAGCTTTAAAACTTTTAAGCAAATGTGACTAAATAGTTGAATACAAGAATAACTCATTCTAATGTGTTGAAGTTGAATAAATGGCCACTGCAGACTTAGCCAGGGTTCCACAAGTTGAAGTTTACATCACAATTTTTGACATTTTATGCAGTGTTTCAGCCAACAGAGCTCAAAGTAAACTATCATGGGGTTAATGAAAGCACAACAAATATAACATGGTGTTCAAAATAGTTAATTAAAGTTGCTGTGTAACATTCCACAAGCAAAGAAAAACAAAAATGCTTGATATCTCTGGTGCTTGCTGAGAATGAAGCACAGCAGAGCTTCACCTCGCTTCTCTTGTGTGACCTGGACTAAAACAGCAAACTCTTTTATTCTTCCTCTGTAAATTTTTTCAAAAATAATACTTCTTTAGAGTTGTGTTGAAAGTAACTGGGTTGAATGTTAATAGGGCATTCTATTTGTGATTTAATGCTGCTGTGTCTTTCAGAAGATAACATTTGTTACAATACTTGTGGTTAATGGTCTCCTTAATTGGTGGCATTTCTTGTGTGTTAATTAATGGTGGTCAATCATTGACAGGGGAGGAGATGAAAACAAATCATTTCTGCATGGTACAATTACTGATACAAACATTAAAAACGCAGCTAGTAAAAAGCTGCATTTTGACAAAAAGTTCTGGAAACACTGAGCAGTCCAAGTAACATATGTGAAGTGAGAAACAAGAGTTAACATTTTAGATCAATGACCTTTCATCAGTTCTAGTGAGAGGTCAGCAGCCTGAAATATTAACTGTTTCTTCCCGACAGTATTTTTTTAGTATTTTCTATTTTTATGAAATTACAGATGTCATTTGGAATATTTTTGAAGCTCTCACCTATGGCTTTGTCTTAGAGATGTGTTTGTGTCTCATTAAATGGGTCACTCCAGTCTCATGGTATAGACAAAGGAAAACATTTGGAACTCGTACATGAACATACCTTGGGCCTCTCTACCTGCAAATAAGAGCCTCAAAATAGCAGAGTAGGCCATCTGGCCCATTGAGCATGCTCCAACATTCGATAAAATAGTGGCAAATCTAATCTTGACTCTGCTCCATTTTATTATGTAAGAAGGAACTGCAGATAAACACAAAAAGCTGGAGTAACTCAGCGGGACAGGCAGCATCTCTGGAGAGAAGGAATGGATGACGTTTCGGGTCGAGACCCTTCTTCATACAGGTTAAGGATAAGGGAAACGAGAGATATAGATGGTGATGTGGAGAGATAAAGACCAATGAATGAAAGATATGTAAAAAAGTAATTATGATAAAGGAAACAGGCCATTGTAAGCTGTTTGTACATCTCTGATGTTCTAGAATGAAACACCTCATCTTGGGCGCAGTTGTGGCGTAGACGGAGGAATTGGGAGTAGGGGATAGAGTCTTTGCAGGAAGCAGGGTGGGAAGAAGTGTAGTCAAGATAGTTGTGGGAGTCAGTGGGTTTGTAATAGACGTCAGTCAATAGTCTATTTCCTGTGACGGAGACTGTGAGATCAAGAAAGGGGAGGGAGGTGTGGGAGATGGTCCAAGTAAATTTGAATGCAGGATGAAAATTGGTGGTGAAGTTGATGAAGTCCATGAGCTCTGCATGGGTGCAGGAGGTAGCACCGATGCAGTCATCAATTTAACGGAGATAGAGTTTGGGGATGGGGCCCATGCGGGTGCCCATTAGTTACGCCTTGGACTTGGAGGAAGTGGGAGGAGTCAAAGGAGAAGTTGTTGAGGGTGAGAACCAGCTCCGCTAGGTGGAGTAGAGGGTTAGTAGAGGGAAATTGGATGGTTCTGCAGTCGAGGAAGAAACAGAGAGCTTTAAGGCCTTCCTGGTGGGGGATGGAGATGTAGAGTAGCTGAACGTCCATAGTAAAGATGAGGGAGTGGGGGCTCAGAAAGCGTAAATCAATAAAGAGATGAACGGTATGTGAGATATCTTGGACGTAGATCGGGAGAGATTGGACCAGGGGGGGTAAGATGGGGTCGAGGTACGTGGAAATCATTTTAGTGGGACAGGAGCAGGCAGAAACAATGGGTCTGCCAGGGCAGTTGTGTTTGTGTATTTTGGGGAGAAGGTAAAAACAGGCTGTGCGAGGCTAGGAAATTATATGGTTGGAGGCAGACAGCCAGATGTGATGAAATCAGTAATGGTGTTTGAGATTAAGGCCTGGTGCTCATCTGTGGGATCATGATCCAAGGATAAGTAGGAGGTGTCTGAGAGTTGTTGCCTAGTAAAAGTCAACGCGCCAGACTACCACGACACCTCCCTTGTCGGCGGGTTTGATTATAATGTCAGGGTTGCTGCAGAGTGAGCGGAGGCCTGTACGTTCAAAGGGGGTGAGGTTGGAGTCGGTAAGGGGAGTGGAAAAGTTGAGACGGTTGATGTCACCCTTCCCATAGAAAAAGGCGCGGAGGCGACGGAAGATAAGCTTACGTCGTGACGGACCCGGAACTCGTTGAGGTGGGATTGGAAGGTGAGGCCTCGGTTGAGGACAGACTGTTCTGTATCAGAAAGCACAACCTTGGATTCATCAGTCAAGAGCTTTTCACTGTGTCTCAGTACATGTAACAACAATATACCAATAAAATGAAAAGCTGCCCATCCCAGCCTTGAATACAATGACTCTGGTGCCTTAGCGCACTGGGGTAGAGACTTCCAATGATTCATGACTCTCTCGGAGAGGAAATTCTATTTTCCATTTGGAATAGTTGACTGCATCTTCTGAAATGATGTCTCCTAATTACAAATTAACTCATGAGAGAAAGCAACCTCCCAATCCCCATTCTATCAAACCTCCTTGAATGTTCCCATGAAATTACCCATTAGAATTTAGAAGAATAAAAGGTCTAGGCTGCAAAATCATTCCTTACCAGACAACACATTCATCCTAGGAATCAAGCAAGTGAACTTCCATCAACCGTTTCCAATGTACGTTTATCTCTCCTTAAAACTTAAATGAGGAGATCACAATGTATTAATTACTCTCGCTTTGGTTTTGCCAACACCCATTGTAGTGGTAGCAAGACTTCTACTTTTAAAATTAATCACCCATTCAACGAAGGCCAAGTAGCTTCAAGTTTGTCTTGAGAAAATATTGGTAAATGTGGTCGACCGCAGCAAGCGTAACTGGCAAGCCGTACTCAGCAAAATTCAGTCTTTTTTGTGAATACATTTTCTTCATCTTTTCAGACACATCACTAGGTAAATACAGAATAATTTTTTCCAGAATAAGGGTAAGTTGATGGACATTTTGGCAGACTGGACTAGAAAATTTATTGGGGCTGTGAAAGCAGTAGCCAAATAGAAGTCAGCAGAGATGAGAGGACAGGACTTACTGGAAATTGCAAGATAAAAAACTGTAGATGCTGGAATCTTGAGCAAAACAGTCATTTCCATTAAGAACTGGTGGCGCTTCCTACAGTAAGTACCTGCAAGTTGGGGATTTCCACATGAGAGAAGTCATCCAGAACTTGCTTTTCAACATATACCTCTCCACGCTCCTATTTTAGACTCCAATTGCACTTCACCAGTGGAGCACAAATTCACGGCAGCTTCCCTCACAATTAAATCAGGGAGTATGCCTGCTGAACCAGTGCCAGGTCAGACCTGGCACAAGAACAGCGACTCCATTCATTTCAACAGAGAGCAATGCCAAGCATGCATATACACACACCTCACTCTTGTTCCATGGCAGTAAATAATAGAAAATGATTCTATAATTAATTCCTAAAGAAGTCCACTGACGAAAATAAAGAGTTTTATGTTCATATACTGGGGTCTTCACTTGGCCGCCTTGGTTCAGCTAATTTTAGCAATGAAGTAACACGTTCCTCCTTTTTGATTTGTTCCCAAAAAACTTTCTTTCCTCTTGTACATGCACTATATACTTGTGTTAATCAATTTTCCATAAGTTGTTCAGTAAAAAAGTGTATTCATCAAGTTCCCACATCAATGCCGAATGAGATAAATATTTTGGGTACCGGTCCATTTCATGAGCAAAGTCAATTGTGATCATTCATTTTCCATAAGTTTGTCTCTAAAAAAGCTTATTTATCAGCTTCCTTCATCGGTATAGAATACAAAAATATTTTGGGTAACAGTCCATCTCATGAGCAAAGCCAATTTATAACTTAAAATGAAAGAAAATACTTAATTAGGAAATATTTGCAAAAGGTGTTGCAAAATATAACAATTTCTTACTTTTAAGTTTTATTTAAACATTTTGCGACTTTGTGTTTTAATAGAGTGAGGCTTGTTAACCAGAGAATACTTACATTAGATAATTAATTTTAAAATTCAAGTACTAAATTAGAATTTCATTTTTCTTGCCACTATTTGTTATTATCTGGAATGCACTGGGTGGATTCAATTGTACTGTGCAAATCTGAATTGGAAATATATTTGGGGGAAAAATTGCAGTACAAACAGGAAAAAACTGCAGACAATGGACTATTGTGTTTGGGTTTGGGATTATCTCTATCAAAGAACTGGCTGGGACACTAAAACCTACGAGCTGTATATATGGTTTTAATTCCCTGGTAATCTAAACACTGAAAAATTGGTAGTTGATTACATTGCAAGAAATATTTACAATTGCAAATTTTGTACGTGGGCAGTGAGTATATAATAAGGCATGGTACAAAATTTGCACTGTATTTTTTCAAAGAAAACTTAATTCTACAGATATGTATTTAACATGCAATTAACACTGCAAAGTAAGTAGTCAGGGATTTGTGTTTCATCCAAAAGTAGCGATAAGTATGACCTATGGCTCTTTAGAGGAAGTTCCAAGATGTTTCAGTAGTTCCATCTTCTAGTTCCATATCTCTGGAATGTACGAGGAATGGAATTGATGTTATGGTGACAGAAATGGTAGCTGTTCAGTTTATGTTTAAAGGATATGTTAAGTTTTCAGTTTTGAGTGTTTCACTTTGCTCCGATTGTACACTGATGGAGATTTAAGGAGATTTTTATGGAAGGTGCTGCTGAAATTAGCTGTTTATGATTATCTTCACTAAAGTGCAACAAAATATCGGTCTGTGAATTGCATAAAGTTGTCTTGCAGCCGCATAATCAAATGAGTGGTGTACTACCCAATCAGGTTATAATATAATTTATTATTGGTGGAGACACATTACATTACCATGATTTAATACATTTTGGAGACCTTGCCAGTTGTGTACAACTTGGTGCGTGCAAGAAATGTGGTGGTGTTATTGACAAATATTACGACGACACTAGTGTAACCCTCTTTATTTAGAGAAATGTTAACACTTCTGGATAGTTCTTTTAAGGTACTGGTGCAAAAATTAGATAGCTTCCTTAAAAGGACTAAAATTAGTAAGAAACTAGACCAAGTGGACCCGTTGGGTACAAACCTCTCCTGCATTGGTGCAGCACCCCATCCTCCCCTCCCCCTTCTCTTCACCGCTCCCCCATCCCCTCCCCCCCTCCCTACCCCCCTCCCCTCTCTCCCCCCTCCCCTCTCTCTCCCCCCCTCCCCTATCTCCCCCTCCTCTCTCCCCCCCATCCCCTCTTCCCCTCCCCCCTCCCCTCTCACCCCCCCTCCCCTCCCTTCCTCCCCCCCACCCCTTCCCCTCCCCCCTCCCCTCTCACCCCCCCCTCCCCTCCCTTCACCCCCCCCCCCCCCTCGGCACATCCGTGGACCCGTTGCCGGGCGGGGAGCCTCCCCGTGGCCGTGTGCGGGCAAGGGGGGACAGGGAAAAGGCACTGATCTCGGCCCCGTTTCTCCTGCGGGCCTCTCCTGTGGGCCGGGCATGGAGCCGAAGCATCTCCTCCAGCTCGGCTGCGATCTGCGGCAGGGGACGGTGGCGACGGCTTGGACCCGTTGCCAGGCGGGGAGTGACTTCCGGGGCCGTGGGTGTGCGAGAGTGGACAGGGAGAAGGCACTGACATCGGCCCCATTTCTCCTGCATTGGTGCAGCACCCTGTCCACACCCTCCCCCTCCCCTCTCTCCTCAACCCCCCCTCCCTTCTCCCCCACTCCCTCTTCCCTCCCCTCCTTTTAAACTTTAAAATGTGAATAACTTTAAAAATATAACACCGATTTCAATAAAACTATTTGCATTATCACTAAAGTGACAATGGTGAGTAAGGTGGGCCTAAAATTGTCGCACTATCGTGTACCGTTTTGGCTGAAGTTCAGTCACAAACAAGATAACAAACAAGAGTTTTATTATATAGATAGATAAATATAGAGATAGATAGAGAGATAGATAGGAGCGGCATTCGATCATTCAACCTGTCAATCCTGCTCTGCCATTCAGTAACAGATGATCCTACACTCGACTCTGCTTTTCCTTTCCTGCTCCAATTCCGTAATTTGCAGTGTTCAAATATCTGACAATCTCATTTCTGAATATTTTTGACAAGTGAACATCCATGAATCTCTAAAGTGCAGATTTTCAGATTTATCACTCCTCTCATCTCAATTTAAAATTGTTGGTTTTTAAATTGAACCTTGATTAAATATGTTGAACAATATTCTGCCAGTACTTATTCAGGGATTCATTAAAATTTGAATTCATTTTTTCAGATTCTGAGCATGTGCAGTTTTTATTTCAGGTAAATTTATTATTTGTTGCAGTCTGAGAGTGTGATCAGTACCTGGAGTACTGTGTGCAGTTTTGGTCTCCAAATTTGAGGAAGGATATTCTTGCTATGGAGGGCGTGCAGCGTAGGTTCACTAGGTTAATTCCCGGAATGGCGGGACTGTCGTATGTTGAAAGGCTGGAACGATTGGGCTTGTATACACTGGAATTTAGAAGGATGAGGGGGGATCTTATTGAAACATATAAGATAATTAGGGGATTGGACACATTAGAGGCAGATAACATGTTCCCAATGTTGGGGGAGTCCAGAACAAGGGGCCACAGTTTGAGAATAAGGGGTAGGCCATTTAGAACGGAGATGAGGAAGAACTTTTTCAGTCAGAGGGTGGTGAAGGTGTGGAATTCTCTGCCTCAGAAGGCAGTGGAGGCCAGTTCGTTGGATGCTTTCAAGAGAGAGCTGGATAGAGCTCTTAAGGATAGCGGAGTGAGGGGGTATGGGGAGAAGGCAGGAACGGGGTACTGATTGAGAGTGATCAGCCATGATCGCATTGAATGGTGGTGCTGGCTCGAAGGGCTGAATGGCCTACTCCTGCACCTATTGTCTATTGTCTATTGTCTATTGTCTACAGCAGAAGATGACATTTTCATGCCAAATGTTGCCTTGGAAATTATTTGTGGTGAATTTGCATGAGAATGCCAGGGATGATGTAATTGCTATAGACAGTATTAGAAAAGTAATAAGTGTCCACCAAGTCGCATAATCCAACTATGGATTATAGTTGGATTATAATCTGAAGAAGGGTCTCGACCCGAAACGTCACCCATTCCTTCTCTCCCGAGATGCTGCCTGACCTGCTGAGTTACTCCAGCATTTTGTGAATAAATCGATTTGTACCAGCATCTGCAGTTATTTTCTTATACGCATAATCCAACTGATGTGTCATTAGTGAGGCAGAAGCTCAAAAACTTGATTTTCTTGAACACAAGGAGAAACAAACATGGCAGTTTAAAATTGGCTGCAGGGGGATTTTAAATCAAAGCCTATTGAATGAACTCTCTCAACAATTATTATGTTAAACTTTACATGTATGCATATGGAAACTAGTGTAGAAACCATGAAGTGATATAATCACCAAATCTTATCTCTATCCAAGATGCATGGCAGTTAATTCACAATATTTTCCACTATATGTTGGAAACTAATATCACCGATGCAGTAACTAAAAAGATGGATGCAATATGATGGTCATGATTGTTATCTAATATTTTCTTGTTTATTTAATAATTTTTCATAAATTAAGATTGTTTTTACAGATGATTTTTGACCAACAATTAGCAAGGGTACCATAATTTTCTTTTGACTTCGATGGGAATAATAATTTAAATAATGAACTTGCAGTGAAACATTCTCTATTATTCTTAGTATTGAGAAGCTGAAAAAGGATTTTCAAAAATAAATGTTTTACAATGTTTTGGGACTGTAAAGAAGTTTAAATCATTAGACCAGCAGCTGTATTTAATAACGTATATATAAGCATGGCAAGTACATCTTTGAGCAATGAAATCATGCTCAACAAGTCCATGTAATAACTCAGTATTGACGAACGTCTGTCTTGTAGATCCTGCAAAGATGTTTTCCAGCTGTACTGTTCTGTCAATTAATGAAATATATTCTAATTTTGAACTTTAAAAAAAAAGATGCATTGATGTTATTGGTTCAATAAATGTTGGATGGCTGCAATTCCAAAGGGACCAACACAGTTCGCAATGTTGAGATGGCCAGGTCATTTACATGCTCAGACTCCTGAAACAGTTGCACTCTTCTGAGCTCTTCTGTGGGAAGAGATTACCGTGCAGACAAGGAAAACAATCAAGAATTTGCTCAAAGCTTCCTTGAAGAAATGCAGCTGAACCTGGGAATCCCTGGCCTGTGACTAGAAGAGGAGCATTTAAGATGATATTGAGAACCTGGAGGCCAAACATCAGGAGCAAACAGAGGCCCTGGATAAGCAGCAGAAAGAGCAGAGCACCCCAAAATATACACATCCCTTCTCTGCCCTGTCTGTGAAAGAATCTGCAGCTCCAACATTGGCCTCATTAACATTTCAGTACCCACAAAATTGGAGGGGAAGTATATCATCCTCGATCCTGAGGGACTTCCTATGATGACAATAACAAGGAGAAAGAAATTGTGACAGTATTTGTGAAGATACACAAAAAAATGTACAAGGGTAGACTATTAGTTGACAGATGTGGATATCTCAGGAAATATTGGCATTTATTGTCAATCCCTATTTACTCCAGAACTAGGGAGTAATTAAGAGTCAGCCACAGTGGTGGGTCTTGAGTCATATAAGGGCAGATTTGCTTCTCTGAAGGATATTTGTGAATCATATGGATTTTTGCAACGATGCAGTAGTCTCATGATGACCATGACTGAGATTTGAGACTGAGATGACTGACCATTCTGGATTTGTTTATCAGCATTGCATTTAAATTTTCTGACTACCATAGAGTCATGCAACAAGGAAACAGGCCCTTCAGCCCAACTTGCCGACCTAAATTAGTCCCATTTGTCTGTGTTTGGCATATATTTCTCCAAACCTTTCCTATCCATGTACCTGTTTAAATGTCATATAGATTGTTATTGTATCTGCCTCAACTATGTCCTCTGGCAGACACAAAATGCTGGAGTAACTCAGCGGGTCAGGCAGCATCTTGGGAGAGAAGGAATGGGTGACGTTTCGGGTCAAGACCCTTCTTCAGACTGATGTCAGGGGAAGGGGTGGGACAAAGATAGAATATAGTTGGAAACAGGAAGACTGGTGGGAGAACTGGGAACGGGAAAGGGATAGAGAAGGAAAGCAGGGACTATCTGAAGTTAGAGAAGTCAGTGTTCATACCGCTGGGTTGTAAACTACCCAAGCAAAATATGAGCTGCTGTTCCTTCAATTTGCACTGGGCCTCACTCTGACAATGGAAGAGGCCCAGGACAGAAAGGTCAGATTGGGAATGGGAGGGGGAGTTGAGGTGCTGAGCCACCGGGAGATCATGTAGGTTAACACGGACTGAGCGGAGGTGTTCAGAGAAACGATGGCAGCTTGTTCCATATACCAACCACCTTCTGTGTGGAAAAAGTTGTCGTTCATGTTCATATTAAATCTATCCCCTCTCACAGTAAACTTATTCCCCCTAGTTCTTGATTCCCCCTACCTTGGGAAGAAAACTCTGCATTCATCCTACCTATTTCCCTCATAATTTAATACACCTTTTGTACGATCACCCCTCAGCCTCCTGCACTCCAAGGAATAAACTCTGAGCCTGCCTAACTCTCCCTATAGCTCGGGGCCGCAAGTCCTGGCAACATCCTTGTAAATGTTCTCTGCACTCGTTTCAGCAGAATGGCACCTTTCCCAAAGCAAGGGTTCCATGGTAGCATTCAGACTTATGACTGTAGATCAATTGGTCCAGAACTGCTGTTGGACACGAATCTAACCACTGTGCTATGATAGCCTGACGATGAAGGGTATTCCAGATCCTAGATTGAGTTGGAGGGAAACCCACAACTGATAGTTTTTTCAATGTTCTAAATTTAAAATGAATTCAAATTGGCTTTGCATATGCATGTGCTGTTTTTATCAAACTTAAACGAGCTTTAAGCACGGTGAGATCGGAAATGAGCAGAATTGAAATGATAGTCATGCACTTAATCATAAATGGCAAAATAAACTTTTGATGCTCTTTTAGGATCATTCCTTGCAAGACACTGTTTTTTATGATGACATTCCCCAGATTAGAAGGGTGATCGCAAGAAATTTGTATAAAGAGACTAAATAGACACAGCTAGGGTAAAAGTGCTAAAACCAGCTCCCTTTTTTAAAATTCTTTTGCCATTTAACTATACAAAGAGGAAATCTACAGTAGCTAATAAACCTACCAGTATGGATGTGAGAGGAAATCAAAGTACCTGCCAGAAATCTAAATGGTCACAGGAAGAGTTTGCAAATTCCATACAGACAGCATCCAAGGTCAAACTTGGGTCCCTGGAGTTTGAGCTGCACCACTGTGCTGTTTCTATTTTAGTTATCCAAAATATAATAACTTAGAAATAATCGATATAAGCTCTGACATTTTAGTGCTTGGTGCATATTTCAAAATACATTGCTGGGTGCTCTGTGGAAGCTTTGGATATTAGTTAAATCCAGAAGCTATATTATTAATAAAATCCATTTTTGTTTCTGAGTAATTGGATATTCTACTCTTGGGAATGCATTATTTTACTTTGGTAATGGGAAAATGGATTACATTTTTTTAGGGCACTTTCTTAAATATATTTAATTATGAACTACTTGTCAGGTGTACAACTAATAAAATATGAATGGCTTTTATTATAATAAAATATAAATTCCCCACATTTTGTAACCACAGGGTAAAATCATATCCAGTTATATTTTGCAGCCTTTTGAAGGCCCAAGACTGATTCAGGTGGGAAAAGCAAAATTGCAACAGTTGATTTCTGAAGGAGACCATTCAGTGTAGAGACCATTCCTTCAGTTTCAATCTTCAACAATTTGAAATGCTTCTGAAGACTACACACGATGTTACTTCACTACCCACTGTGGATGGTCTCCAATGGCTTTATTGAAAGGAAGAGAAATTTAATAATTGTGTTTGACCACTGATTCACTTACACTAAAATATTGGTATCAGAATATCTTTGCTCAGGACTGTCATGTCCACTAAGGAAAAACTGCCTCATTGCCCTTGTCTGGACTAGTGAATTGGAATTAAATTGTTGAGGTTATCTGGTTCACATGTTGATGGGAGTAATTACAGATTCCATGGCTGTAAGATGTGCTGGGCAAGTGTGGCTCTGCGAAGTGTGAGTGGAAAAACTAGGCCAAAATCACTGATGAATGCTTCAAAACTCAACCCCATTATGGATTTTTGTTATTTTGGTTACGTTTAACCAAATCTAATAAAGTCTCTTAGTTGATTTGGGTAACTTTATAATACAACACGTCATCATAATGAGGTTCAGATGAATCTGCTGATTCCTCCTTTTACCCAAATGTAGAAACATAAGTGTTAAAGCGATCCCATGGGCACATGAATATGTGTTCAGTAAAACTCTGATAATCTGCTATGCCCAATTGTTTGGAAATCCCTATGATTCAGCCTCTTCTGATTCATCCTCATTGGAAGCTGATTCTCATGCTGTGTTGAACACACCAGGGCTCTGGTTCCCACACTCCTTCCCTGTTCCAAACTTATCATTAACTCTCTGGGACCAGTATCGGTCCTCCATTTAAACCAACTGAACCCTGGTTCCCCGCCTTCCCTTGAAACTCAGCCGAACTCCATTTGCGCACACCTGTGAAACTCCTTCCTGCGCTCCTTTAAAACATCGTATTTACTGGAAAATTTATTACACTCCTGTGTGACAACTTAAAAGTCAGGAATTGTGTGTTTTTGTATTAATTGGAATAATATCTAATAGTCCGGAAAATCTGGCAGTCGAGCACTAATAATAATCCAGGCATGCTGGATTAACATAGTTGTACTATCCATGCATGTAGACAGAAACACAGCACAAGATGTGCATATAAATATTTCTGGCTCATGTAATATATTTTACATTTGGTTAATAGACAACATCAAACTAGTTTTATGATTAATGGAAGAGAAATTTTACTATTGGATTAAAAAATGTAATAGTGCATAGTAATGTTAACATCATTTATGTGACTAGGATCTTGTCTAACTGACTAAAGTCAAACTGCAATTGAGCAGAAATGCCAAGGCAGAAAACGGGCCTATTTGCTTACACTGGGCCAAAAGATTAACCTTTAGTTTCCTTTCATGACCACAAATGTTCCATGTCATTAATTGCATGTATGCACTTGGTCCATATTTTTGCTTTCTTAAACGTCTGAAACTGACCACCTGTACTCTTGTTTTCCTTCTTTGTAACAGAACTTGCAGGCAATGTGTCTGAAAAATGTTTGGCAAACTGCTAAAGACTTGGCTTGTAAGCAAATTTTGTAATAATCATGTCAGTCGACCACACTTTAATTTTGATATATGTTTGTAAATATTTTTATAATAAGGTGTTAAACCGACCCACTACAAACTCAAAATAACATATAAACCCGTGAACAACTTTCCACATCAATAGCTCATGTTGTATCTTTCTTGATAATAAACATTCTTAGCTGTTTAGCTTAGCTGTTAGCCAACAGTCTGAAGAAGAGTCCCGACCCAAAACGTTACCTATCCATGTTCTCCAGGGATGCTGCCTGACCCACTGAGTTGCCTCAGCACTTTGTCTCGCTTGGTTATTTTAGCTGTTTTGCATAGGGATTGAATTTGATTATTGAATCTGAGTAAAATGTTGGTCTTTTTTTTGTTGAATGCCAACCAGGAAAACGAGATTGCATTAATGGGTGCCACAATGCTTTTCTTCCACAAGTGCACCTATTTGTAGATGAGGTGTAGGAAAATAACTGCGGATAGTGGTACAAATCGAAGGTATCACAAAATGCTGGAGTAACTCAGCAGGTCAGGCAGCATCTAGGAGCGAGGGAATGGGTGACGTTTCGTGTCGAGACCCTTCTTCAGACTGTAGTAGGGTCTCGACCCGAAACGTCACCCATTCCCTCTATCCTAGATGCTGCCTGACCTGCTGAGTTACTCCAGCATTTTGTGATGCCTTATTTGTAGATGATGGTGGCAGTTACCCATGTCATGAAGCAGCTGAGCAAAAATGGCCACATTTCTTAAAACACATTATTCTCCTTTTAAGTTCTTAAAATTATCCCAATAATAAATTACAAACTGCTTCATATAACATGAGCAGTGTTATTGGAACCCATTGAGAAAAGCAAACAAATGTAGCATTTTTATTATGTAAAGTATTTGTACTGTGTGACCTTATTATAATTGAATGGGTGGTGAGATAATGTACATATTTGCAGATAGCCAATGGAGTGTAGTCTCCCTTTTGGTGAAATGCCATAGTTACCTCTGACAGTTTAAGCTCCCTGTATAGTTTACGTAGTCTGACCAGCTGTCGAGAAGACGATTCAAACAACAATATGGTGACTTAATCATGTAATGGAACCAGGCTGTTACATGATCCACTATATATATTGTGCTAAATGTTTAAATTCCAAGACCACATATGGGAGTATGCCAAATTGTGGATGTTGTATTTTAGTAGAAGTTTCCCAAACATGGCCCAAAATGTTGATGACAATATTTAAACATTTAAAAGAATGTATATAAAATATTGCTGGTCTTCCATAATTAATTAACCCCTCACTTAAAATGATTCTTGAAAGATTGGTAGATCGAACAAAGGATTGGCCATCATAAAGATTTTTTTTATCTGCACCAGTGAGTTAAAAATCATAAATAGAAACGCCCTATGTTCCATTTGCAGTGCCACAGATTAGGTTAATTCAGAGGCGTACTGATCACCAGATTAATTCACCAATATCCTGGGAACTAATCATCTCTGCATCCTCTTGGAGCAGAAGACAGTTTGACTCTTTAGTAGTGACTATAATAAGAGCAAGGAAGAGACCACGTGGATTCTCTTGAGGACTGTCAGCTGAATCAGTTATGTCAGGCACCAGGAATAAAGTCATATTTATAACTACATGTGCAGTTCCAATCTAACTATGCTGAAGCAAATGTCTGCAGTTTTGCGCTTAATCTTTTGACGAGCACAATTTTTTTTTCATCACTTTTAACATTGTGCATCTTTTCTTTAAAATCCATCTGGAAAACTGATTTTATGTAAATTTGCCAAAATTTAATGTCTGGCCAGAATTTTGAGCTAAAATGACATTCCTCCTGTTCTCCATTATTTTGTAACATTTAAAAAAAAGTATCCCCTCTACTGTAAACAGTATAGGGATCACAAGGGCCTCTGCTTGCAGAAAGCCTTTACTAACCCTTTGGGTCTGTAGACCCAAGTGAGAGTTTCTGAGGTGAGAGTAGAAAATCTGAACATTGTATGACTTAAATGGTGTTAGATTTGAAATATTCCCGAACAAAGACACTGAAAGCAAACATGCAAGTACAGCAAGCATTTGAGGCAGATGATATGATGCCTTTCATAGCAAGAAGATTTTACAAGAGTAAGAATGTGGTGCGACAATTAGAGGTCTGTGGCGAGACCTCACCTGGAGGACTGTGTGCAGTTTTGGTCTCCTTTCCTAACAATGGATATACTTGCCATAGAGGGAATGCAACAAACGTTCACTAGACTGATTCCGTGGATGGTGCGATAGCTGTATGAGGTGAGATGGCCGATTAGAATTGTATTCACTGGACTTAAGAAGAATGAGAGGCTTTCTAAATGAGTGAATGTCTAGGACAGTATTTCCCCTGGCTGGGCAATCTAGAAAAAGAGTTCACAATCAAAGGAAACGGGAAAGGACATGTCTGCCTTACATAATACATAAGCTGAAAGATAAAGTAGAAACGTACAAAGCAGGAAGAATGGATTTATGTGAGAATGGATGCACATATTTTTATTCCTGAGAAATGGTGGCAATTTTGTGCGTTACTGCTGCCATTTCCCAACATAAGGGCCAGCATTCAGATTGTTCTCGTGTATGTGGCCGAACTTGGAACTCATTACCTATTGGGTAACATTTCTTCCATTGCCTTTGTGGAATCCACTGCAGGCCTGCATAGTTGTAGAGATTCTCCCCCACATACCAAGGATTCACCACAGCAGTCTATGTCTGATTAAACAAGGCACGCAGTTCTTTTCTATTCCTAATGACTATGACAACACAGTTTCATTAATTGTTTTTGTTTTTTTCAATCTAAAGTGCAATCTTTAATATTGTAATGGTTTGATAATGTTAACAGTTTTTTTGTTTTTATGTCAGTAAAATATATAAACATTTGTAATGATAACTTTGACAAATGGCCAGGCAGAAGACATAACAAACAGTCATCGAAAACCTTTTGTACTTTTTGTTGTTGTTGGAATTACTTGTTCTAGCATCGATATGATGCAGTGCACTACTTACATTGCAGTCGGCTCTGCCATCCTGATGAAAATTGAGTCAGTTTAGCCCGCATGTCCTGAAGCATCCACTCTTAATCTTCTTTTTCCATGCTGCAGATTTATAGGATTTTGGTTTGGCCACATTTAGAGTATTGCATGCAGTTCTGGTCACCCCAATAAAGGAACAATGTGGAGGTTTTGGAAAGAATGGTTTACCAGAATGATGACTGAATTAGAGGGTATCAGCTACAAGAAGAGGTTGGACACAGTTGAATTGTTTTTTGTGGAACGCCGAAGGTTGAAAGAAGACCTGATAGAAGTATTTAAAGTTATGAAAGGCATTATGAAAGTTATAAGGTAGCGATTCAGAGCTTTTTTCCCAGGATAGAGATATCAAATACTAGAGGGCATAGCTTTAAGGTGAGAGGAACACAGTTTAAAGGAGGTGTACATAGCCATTTTTTTTACGTGGTAGTTGGCAGGAACATACTGTCGGGAGTTGTCGTGGATTTCTACCCCACAGATTTGTAGAGGAAGTGTTATTGGGTTGTTCAAAGTTGGATCGATCAGGTATATGATCAACAAGTGGGGTATTGACTTCTCTAACTTCAGATAGTCCCTGCTTTCCCTCTCTATCCCCTCCCCCTTCCCAGTTCTCCCACTAGTCTTCCTGTCTCTGACTACATCCTATCTTTGTCCTGCCGCCCCGCCCCTGTCACCCATTCCTTCTCTCCAGAGATGCTGCCTGACACGCTGAGTTACTCCAGCATTTTGTGTCTACCTTCGATTTAAACTAGCATCTACAGGGTTTTTTTTCCTAATTTTGTGGGGTATAGGTAGAGAGTGGGAAAGTGAAGTGTCTTCCTGGACTGAACCAACTGTGATTCTTTTAAATGGCAGAAAAGGCTCAAGGAACCAATTATCGTACTCTTGGCTAATTCAGGGACCTGGTTCAGCCATTGTCATTTGTTGAGGGCCAGGCAATCTGACCTTCAAAATGTCAAAGTAACTGTGGCTTATTTAAAAACAAAATAATTGTGTATTCATAACATTCTTTTTTTAAATTGTGGGAGCACCTTAAATATTACAGCTCTAATCTCTCTATTGTATATTATGTTAGCTAGCTATAAAAAATATCAGAAGGGAGATTGAAGCATTAAATTAATCTGCCAGAAATGATACAAAATGTGCTAAGTAACACCAGTCTTAAGTCCTTGCTTGCCTCAGTAGAGAATATGATTGTCTAGAGTTCCTTCCTTGGCTCGGTGACTCCTTGGCATCTTTGCCATTGCATCTTTAGGGAATAGAAACACTAATACTTTGGCACATGGTTTATGAAATATGTCATGGCCTTGGAAGGAATGCAGAAGAGATCTATTGGAGGGATTCAAATTATTCAGAGACACAAAAAATGTGGTGATTAATGACTTTAGATTTGAAAAAGTTAAACACAGTTAAAAAATATTAAAAATCATGAATGAGTTTGATAGAGCATGGGAGATTGTAATCTGAGAATTCAAGGAGTAATTAGCAGAAAAGCTTGAAAGGAGATGTGTTTTTTTTAACCTAGTAGCTTGTTATTATCTGGAATATCCTACCTAAAGGGAAGGTTGAAGTAGATTTGATGGTAACTTTCAAAAACAGATTGGGTGCACTTCAAGGATTTTTTTCTGTGTTGTGGAAGAGCAGTGGAGTACGACGAATTGGATAGGGCTTCCAAAAAATCAGCACTGGTACTATGTGCCAACGATCTTCTCTTAGGATATAGGATTCTGTGGCATTCTCAATTAGCTGCCAGGAAGACTATTTGTTTTTGCTGACTGTAATTGTATTGTTGTTGCTGCAGATTTGTTTGTAACCCACTGATTTTCAGGACTTTCAAGTGATAAAGTTCAGAGAGATTTTGACTCAAAATCTGCTGTATTTAATTATACTATGATTCGGACTCAAAATTGTTATGATGAGAATTTTTTTTTAAAAATTGTGCTTAAATTGGATTTAAGGTGGAGTTGGAACTATGGAACAGCTTTGGTTTGTGCCCTGTGAGCCACAATGACAAATTTCATGTATGTTCCAATTGAATAGATTATAGTACATGAATCCATAAAATCGGATTAGCCTGACTTTATATTTAATTACTACCTCAACTGTTCCATTGTCTTTTCAAACAATAGAAATTTCAGCTGTGCTGGAGTGCTATGGAAACTAGTTCTCTGCCTGCACATGGTACTGATTTGGATATAAGTTCTTTAACATCTCATTATTCTTAAACAACTGTTATAGGCAAATGAAGGAACAAAGCAAGAAAGTAGCCAACCTAAAGCATAAAGAACAGGTGGAAAAGAAAAAGAACGCCCAGCTGTTAGAGGAGGCACGTCGAAGGGAAGATAATTTAGCTGATGGCTCCCATCAGCTTCAGGTATGATATTCAACCACATTGATTTGGATTTTATTTCATAACATTTGGATTTCTTCCTTAGCAATTTTAGATGTGTAGTTATGTCTGCTTGTGTGTCTCTGGTTCTGGAAGGAGTCCATTAATGTGAAACGTTACAACTTTGGGCTTGGGGAAATCTAGCATACTCTTGCCAGCATATGACTCGAACATCTGGTAGCTGGCTCTTGGGATTTTGATGCCACACTAATTATTTGAAAAACTATCAATGAAAGGAAAAACTGAAAATCATTGTCTTGCAGAAGGTAAAATTAAGAAATTACTCTTTCAGCAGACTAAATTACAGAAATATATATATATTAAAATACAAACCTGGTTAGCTTTTTACCGACTGTACCAAATTATACTTTTAGACCATAAGACAGGAACCATTCGGCCCATCGAGTTCTCCGCCATTCGATCATGGCTGATCTATTTTATCCTCTCAACCCTATATTTTTAGCAGTGAAATGAAAGAGTTATGCTTTCTTTTAGTTTCAGGCGCTGTTGTCCTCTGACTTGAAGGTTATACCCAGAATTATCTTCTGTACTAGTTATGATACTTATGGGTGTTCATTTTACAAGGCTGGATCTTTTATAGTCATTTGGAGATATCACTGCACCTGTTGACTCCAGGAATCACCGTTTGACTCCAGGAAAACATGATTTTTATCTTATCTATGGTTAAATGGAGAACCACTTGAATATGCAGTTGTTTCAGAATCCAAGTGTTTAATTATTCCTGTTCATGCTTGAGAATTATACATTTTATTTTATTTTAAGGCATTCTTGTTTCCCAATACAGTTCTCTGTCCTAGGTTTCAGATTCAGAATACCAATGTAAGAGCAAGCAAAATACATATGGGAAAGAAAAACATCAGAGTTGCCACGGAGGAGACTATTTTTCTTGGGCTATTGCTGAGAATTGTAGATAACTTGTGCCTCTTCTAGTACTGTGGATCTGAGGTAGCTCCTGAGGCAAAAACCATAAACCCTGCCTGAGGTGCAGCTTCATGGAGTGGGTGGGTATAATGGGAGGTGGTACATTATCCATTTTGAGTAATCGTGGACCAGAGATTTGACATCTTTGAATTCCTCTGTCGTCCTGCTAATTTCTTGTCGTGATGGACCTCGGAGCAACATGCTTGTTTTGTAATTTTGGTTTTGTGTATGTGAGTGACGTGATCTACCCTTCAGAATTGGCAGAATAATTGCAACCTTACTGTTGGGGATGTTGGCTTGGGGGTTTAGTGGTACAACAGAATAATTCTGATAGGAAATACAGTGGAAGTGAAATGAGAAGAACAGACTTGCATTGACATTCAATAACACAATACTGATTGTTTTTTCTCTGAATTGGAAATTGATTTGTTCTTTCTATTGTGCAATATAATAATGACCATTATCATGTTGTTTCTGGTAATTTGACCAGGTAGGGCTAAATGGCTCCCCTGATGCAATTTCCATGCCAGGAGCAGACGGGATGATATTCCCCAGGGCCACGTTGTTTGCAGATTTACAGGGAAACTTTGACTAAAGTGCCCTAGAGTAGCCCCTGTAAGGTATTCCCAGAGCAACAGTGTATTTGCAATGATGGACTGAAGATATCTGTTGGATAAGTTGATAAGATTATGCCATACCCTCCCTCTACTCTCCTTGCTGCATTGATCACCATCCCTCCCAATCTGATTTCAATCCACGCTAACCATGATCCCAGTATCCAGAAACACTGATTTGCTACCCTGTTATTCTCCATTTTAAAGTCTTGGACTCAATCTGCCTCTTCACAAGAGCCTGAGTTACAGAGTTCACGGAATCAGATGCCTGTGGCTTCCCGTGTCTGAGCACAACAATCTCCAAACTGCCACTCCCACTCCCACACTTCCCAAACCCTCTGATCCAGTCACACACAACACAGCACAACCTATACAAGTTGCAACTACCATGAAAACGGCATCAACTTTACCTTTAACCTCTTCGGTATCTATTACTGAGATTTAGCTTGAGCATGTGATCACTGGCCATCTGAAACCCAGCCGGAGGACAGTGCATCCGATCGCACATTTTTGATCTTGACCTTGCAATGATGTAGTCAAGTCAAGTCAAGTCAATTTTATTTGTATAGCACATTTAAAAACAATCCAAAGTGCTGTACATCAGTTCAGGTACTAAGAAACGGACATACAATGGCACACAAACATAACAGCACATACATAAACAGTTCACAGCGCCCCCTCAGAGGGCCTCAAACGCTAGCGAGTAGAAATAGGTTTTGAACCTGGACTTAAAGGAGTCGATGGAGGGGGCAGTTCTGATGGGGAGAGGGATGCTGTTCTGCAGTCTAGGAGCTGCAACCGCAGCCTAATGAAGTCGAGTGCAGCTGAAGTTAGGGTGCACTGAATTCCCATAACACTACAATTAAAATTGCAATGGCTCATAGTGCCTTTTCTTCTGGAGACATAAAGGCATCTGAAGATGTGCAATGTGCTCCCTGTCAAATCTTTTGTGTGCCATTAAATAGATTTTATGCCATTAGTTCCTAGTTTCTGGCCTTATTGCTGTCATTATCCTTAATTTTATAGTTATTTGCTGCAAAGCACTGCAAATTTAATAGAAATAGAAAATCACAAGTTCCTGATACAATCCAATTCACAGAACAATGTAAATAAATCTTAAGCAATTTTTATATAATATGTGTTATCTTAGACAGGCCATTATTAATTTTGTTTTTCCAAAATTACCAATTTCATTGCTGGTATTATAAATCCTTTCTATACCAAAAATGAAAACCGATGTTTTTTTTGCATTGCGATTCTCAAACATGCTTTTGCTGATGAAGCTTTAAACAGGGCACTTTGAACAGAGACATAACAGCATAATGTCACAATGAACCCAGGCAGAAAGATAGAAAGTCGTTCTAGATTGAGAACCGTGCCTTGAAAGGCAATTTAAATGTTGCATTGGCATGGATTAGCTCCCAAAAGATTGAGGAAGAAATGCAAGAAAGTATGTTTAATTACAGATTGCTATTAAACAAAGGGATTACTGACAGATTGCTGTAAATGTCAGACTCATTTTGGTATTAATTTATTGCATTAAACAGCATTTAAATGTCACCAGGTGCAACAATAAAAAACAAATACTAAGAGAAGATGTTACAACTGTTTAATGGAGAGTGACTTGGAGACCGTGAGTTTAGAGAGAACATTAATTTTAAATTAGGAGTAGAACTTTTGGTTGTTCCACATTATAGAAACAGAAGCAAGTAATAGCCGTTTGCCCTCTCTTACCGCTATGCCTTTCCATAGTATCATCTTGATCTTTTACATCAAGGTCACTTTCCTGCATTAATCCCAATATCTCTTTTGTTCTCTTAATATCTAAACCAAAATATATCAATCGCATTCATGAATATTCTCAGCATTTGAGCTTTTGTCTCTTAACCACAGATTTCCAAAGATTCGCTGTTCAGAAATTTCTGCTTACCTCTGCTTGGATTTCGAGAACTAACTAGCCAGGGGAAATATCAACTCTACACCTACCATCTAATATAAAACATAATGTTTGGATACTTTTACATTATGAAATTCAACTCCGAAAGGGCAGGGATGGCTAACCTGTTCAAGTTACAACTATCATCGGTGTTACACCTATCAGTGTCTGAAAAAGGGTCTTGACCCGAAACGTCACCCATTCCTTCTCTCCAGAGATGCTGCCTGGTGTTACTGAGTTACTCCAGCATTTTATGTTGAGCTTCGGTGTTACCTTTCACCTCTTTGGTATATATATATATCTTTTGGATATGGAAAACAACAAAACACACAAGAAACAGGCTGCAAACATTTATTAACACCTGCCTCAGGAGAATACTAACATCTTGTGGAGAGACAAGGTAAGCAATGTGGACCTGTGGAAAAAAAACAAGCCAGGATCCCATTGACTTACAAATTCGAAGGAGAAAATGGAGTTAGATTGGACACACCCTCAGAAAACCTGCCACAAACATCACCCGGCAAGCCCTGAAATGGAACCCCCAAGGAAAAAGGAAAAGAGGTTGCCCCAGGAACAGCTGGAGAAGAGGTGTCCAGGCAGATATGTCTGGGAGTGGGCTCAACTGGGGAAATCTCGAAAGAACCGCCAACAACCGAGTGAGGTGGAGGACATTTGTCCATGGCGTATGCTGCCTAGAGGAGCAAACGGCTGAAGAAGAAGAAGAAGAAGAAGAAGTAAATATTTTTGAGATTTACCTTGAGTTCAATTAATGGACTTCCATGTGTAACTTGGCCTTTTGGAAGTCGATGTACAATATTGCGTGCTTTCCATAGAAGATTGAGTTGTCACAGTTGATCACGTCCTTGCCACATGGGAGCAATTTGACTTTCTTTAGGGACAGTGACATATCATCAGGGAATAGCCTGATGTCCTCATTGACTACAAAGCTGCCTCTTGTGAACAGCTTGCTTTTCTCGTTGAGTAGCACAATGCCATTTGTGAAAAAACGACTGGTCTCAATGGAAATAGCATTGTTACTTATGAGCATCTTATAGTTCCCCAGAAGCAAATATTTGCTGCAATTCAGCAACTAGTTGTTCTTTACAGCTAGATAAATGCTTTAAATTTACTCTAGTCAAAAGGGTGCAGATGTCCTGAAGGTAAAATAAATAGCAAATCCCAAATCTACATCATCAATAGTTCATCACTTAGATAAAAATGTCTCTTTTTTTATCAATTACTATTACACTTTCTGTGCAACCTGGAAAAATACTATTCAAAAATGGATTACTGAACAGATGTGTCCAAACTTGTTTGTTATATTTCCCAGCAACATTAATAATATAATTTTAGGCAATAATCAGGTGATTATTCCAGGATGGCAACTTAGATAGTCACGTTTTCCTCAAATTTGCAGATGACACAAAGCTGGGTGGCAGTGTGAACTGTGAGGAGGATGCTATGAGGATGCAGGGTGACTTGGACAGGTTGTGTGAGTGGGCAGATGCATGGCAGATGCAGTTTAATGTGGATAAATGTGAGGTTATCCACTTTGGTGGGAAGAACAGGAAGGCAGATTATTATCTGAATAGTGTCAAGTTAGGAAATGGAGAAGTACAAAGAGATCTGGGTGTCCTTGTTCATTAGTCACTGAAAGTGAGCATATAGGTACATCAGACAGTGAAGAAAGGTAATGGCATGTTGGCCTTCATGACAAGAGGAGTTGAGCAAAGAGGTCCTTCTGCAGTTGTACAGGGCCCTAGTGAGACCGCACCTGGAGTACTGTGTGCAGTTTTGGTCTCCAAATTTGAGGAAGGACATTCTTTCTATTGAGGGAGTGCAGCGTAGGTTCACTAGGTTAATTCCTGGAATGGCGGGACTGTCATATGTCGAAAGACTGGAGCGACTGGGCTTGTATACACTGGAATTTAGAAGGATGAGAGGAGATCTTATTGAATCATATAAGATTATTAAGGGATTGGACACGCTAGAGGCAGGAAACATGTTCCCGATGTTGGGGGAGTCCAGAACCAGGGGCCACAGTTTAAGAATAAGGGGTAGGCCATTTAGAACGGAGATGAGGAAAAACTTTTTCACTCATAGTTGTAAATCTGTGGAATTCTCTGCCTCAGAAGGCAGTGGAGGCCAATTCTCTGGATACTTTCAAGAGAGAGTTAGATAGAGCTCCTAATGATAGCGGAGTCAGGGGGTACGGGGTACTGATTGTGAATGATCAGCCATGTTCACATTGAAAGTCAGTGCTGGCTCGAAGGGCCGAATGGCCTACTACTGCACCCATTGTCTATTGTCTATAAAATGCATCCTGGAAAATGATTACCTTTTTAACCTGTGGAACTGAACTTTCTAATATCTGGAATGCAGCTTTCAAACAAAATATTACTTTTGTAAAATGTACGTTTTATTAAGGTGGTTGTTTTTTTTCATATTTCACCATCATTAATTTTATCTTTATTTTAACAATTTTTTTGTATATTATCATAGCTATTACTTTGTTAGCTAAGTATATATATTTCTGCCTATGCATGTGCTGTGCAATCATTTTCTTAAGGTACACCTTTAATAGTCTACCCTCGTTATTATGGATCGCTTTATAACGGATTTTTGTTTATAGACAGTAATCGGACACCACTGTCTCTTTAAGAACCCAGGCTGGTAGTTGCATTGCAGAGACACTGAAACTGAAAAGCAGTTGCTTTGATGGATATTTAACTCTATTAAACAATGTACTAAACAACTTTTAGTATTTTTAGCTTGCGGTAACAAAAATCCATTTTTAGCTGTTAAAGGGAACTTTGTGCACCCAGATGGTTAGGCAGCGTCTTTGGAAGGAGAAAAGGAGTTAATGTTTAAGGTCAATGTCCTTTCACCTTAAGCTGCTGGCAGGCAGTTGGTCGTGGGAGTCTCACTTAGAACAGGACAAGGTTTCTTCACACCACCACCACAACGGTGTGGTGAGGGAGGTCCCACTGGGCTCTCAGTGACGGAGCTCCAGGATTCTGACTTGGTGCCTGGGCAGTATTGTCAGTGGGGAAAAGACTTTTACTCTGTTATAGTTGGCAATCAGCAATAACAGACACCATTCTCCCTCCTTTGATTTTGATTTTAATTCCTACAAAAGCTCTCCTAATCTTCACATGTAATTAAACCCCTTCATCTGCTTCGACAGGACAATACCAAAAGATTTTAAAACTCTGTTGTATATTGCCAACAATAAGGCGTCCTCGCATCTTGCCTTTTGGGAGACACAATCATGATGTCTACAAAAGGCAGAGGTCCCAAGGGAATCTATTGAACATTTTGGGAGATCTTCTTGAGGAACATGAAGTTAGTGAGAAGATGCTCAATGGACGCTTTGGGGGATGAAGGGAACTGTGAAGGTAATCCATGATTTTGAGATGCAGGATACTTAACTGTCACTCAGAACCATAGTTTCCAGATGACGTTGAGTTTCCCTGATGGTCAGTGACTGACTTTGTGAGGCAATAACTACGCAATTTATCACTGTGAAAAGAACTAAGACTGAAGATAGAGAAAAACATCTCAATATTTTACCCTGTGAGCAGTACTTTCTTGAAGTTCTTGAAATCAAATTAGAAATATTTATTTTAATTTACACAAGGCAAAATTAGTTGATTATTTTAGCAGTTTTGAAAACTGTTTCAGTAGCTGCAGTTGGAATTTATTGCCTCATGTCTGCAAAAATCATTCTATATAAATAAATGGTCCAAAACATTTCTTTATGATCTGATGTGATATTAAATATGGTAATGAAAGAACTCTAATCATGGAAAATAACTTGAGCAACCCCCAGCTGGTCTATTAAAGTGTTTAAGTTGGAACGCAGCCACCTGAGAGATGGGTGCTGGAATTGTAGCCTTGGGCAAGCCAGCTGGAGGACTGGTGCCTCTGCCTCTGATATTATATGTCAGTACGACCCATTTTCTAGAGAACCACATAAATGCAAACATGTAAAATCAAAGAGAAACTGTATTCACTGCAGAGTGAAACCTCAAGTTACACAAGATATTTTGCTGAAAATCCTTGTGTAAATTGAAACCATGTTATTTAAGGAAAATGTGTGAATAGGGATTCAGTAACATGATTTGATAATCTTTTATAATAAAAAGATGTTTAATGAGAGAAACCTTCTGAAAATCTTCTTTCACAAAAGTGAATTGAGCGTGTTAGACAGGGAACAGTTTAGACAAAGAGATAGGGAGACACCAACTTTCACCTCGTCCAACAGGAAGTGAAGAAAGAGACTATTGGTTTCGGCAGCAAGTCAGTCAGCCACTGCCAGTCCCCAGCAGTGGCCATAGTTATTGTGCCAACCAGGATAGATCAGCATTGCATCAGCAATGACCATCAGCACAGAAGCACCTCAAGGCTGTATACTCTGATCCCTGCACTACTCTATTACCATGACTGTGTAGCCAGACACAGCTCTAATGCCCTCTTTAAATTCACAAACGATACCATCGGTGCTAAGCGAATAACAGCTAATGATGAGTCAGAGTAGAGGAGAGAGATTGATAATCTGTTTGAATGTTGTTTGAATGTTGCCAGAACAACATTCTTGCTCTCAATGTTATCAAGACGGAGCAGCTGATTGTTGACTTCAGGAGGGGAAAAACTAGGAAGCATGAGCCTGTCTTAATGGATGGGTTGGCTATGGAGAGAGTCAACAACTTCATGTTTCTGGGCGTGCAAATCTGTAAATATTTGTCCTGAGCCCAGAACATCGATGCAATCACAAATTTTAGCAACGCCTCTACTTCCTTAGAAGATTGAGGAGAATTGGCATGTCGTCTTCTTCTTGCGTATGGTGTGCACAGCCTAAAGTTGTAGGTCAAGGGTAGACATCCAGGCCAGGGCAGCATCAGTTGCTGGGTGGATGGCCTTGATGCCACCAGAGAAAAGCCTCAGTGAGCAGTCATTCACAATGTGTGGGATGGTCTGGTCTGGATATCCGCAGTCGCAAGCAGGGCTGTCTGTCTCATCCCCCACTTGTGCAGGTGGTGGGCTGTTCTTGCATGGAGGGTGCGCATCCTGTTCAGGGTTAGCCATTGCTTGCGATGGAGGTCAAATCCCGGTGGTTTCACTGTGGGGGTCTGTGATGACCTCTCAGTTGTTGGCATGTCACCAAATATTCTATCAAAACTCTACAGATATATGTTAGAGAGCATACCGACTGGTTACATCACAGCCTGGTTCAGTACTTCAAATGTCCAGGACTGAAGGAGGCCGTAGAAAGTGGTGGAAATTGCTCGGTCCATCACAGGCCGAACACCTCCCCATGATTGAAAGGATCTACATGACCCACTGCTTCAAAAAGGCAGCTAATATCATCAAAGACCCACATACTCTCATTGCACTGCTACCATTGGCAAGAAGATACACGAGTCGTAGATTATAAAATAAATGTTCTCGGGTATGAGTCTTTTGGGTATGGAAAGATTCTTCAAATGCTAATAATGGCATCTATTGTTAAATGACAACTTAATGACAAATTCAACAGAGCTTCATATTTTTGCTCCAGGTTTCAGCAACTGCATGATCTTGTGTCATCATATCTTCACTCTCTATTTTCCACTGAGTAAAATTTTGAAGTTGAGAACAGTTCACTGATTCTTTGTCGATGACTTGGTGAAGAATGCATCAGCACATTCTGCAGAGGAGCAGTGAATTATTAACAGCAACTTCTGGATTTTCCCATTTAACTGCATATGTGCTTGCTCTACAATGACGGCTCCCAACCTGGTGTGTGCAACCCAATGGGGCTGTGATTGTGCCAAAGATTTTGTCTTTAATAAGACTGAAGTAATTTAGTTTGAAAGTTCATTCAAAAGTAAAAGCAAATAAAAATGCACTTGGCATACGGCTGCCCAGGTTGTAATGCTGTTAACAGTTCCTGAGGCAGACCCAATTCCTTAAAAAGAATGACCCCTGATGCAATTGAGTATTTATGAAGGGCTCTAGTTTATTAGGTTATGAATAAGTGGGCTTTTCATTCACAAAAGTTGGGAGTCATTGGTTTAGAAGCTGCTGTTAGATTATTTACAACCTCTCCATTATTCTCATCGCACATTTAAGGGACATTGTGTTGCTGGCTAAAAATTGAAAGCACTGAAGTGGTGCAATAATATTTTTGCAGTAAATCATAGAGGTGAGAGTATGTTGTTTTTGCTGTAGCAGCATGTGGCATGACTTGGTTAACCTCATAGCAATTCAGGATAGGTTTTCAAAGATTTGAAAATGGTTCCTGTGTCATTGTCAGCTTGTCTGAGTAATGTTGCAGAAATGGAAGAGGAAACATGCATATATAATAGCAGGTTTTTTAAGTATGTCGTGTTCAAAAACAAACATGATTTTATCGGACGGTTAGGATATTCCAAAGTGAATGGGAACTGAACAGTTCTGTTTTTATAGACACAGTATATAGATATAAAAATATATATTCACTCACTCTCACATCGGGAAAGAGGAATAAATATACAAAAGAGCAGTATTATCCCACTGGAAAGAGACGAGAGTCCGAGTCCAGGAAAAGGAGTACCTGAGCCTTCACTCCAACCGTGAGTTCCCTCAAAGCCACAACATGACCTCCAGCAATGACTGGATCCAGTGGTGACCTCGGATTTGAGTTACTGAAGTGTGGAATTAACAAGCACTGTTTCAGCAGGGCACAGGACTCTTGGAATTATCGTGCTTAAAACACATTGAAGTGAAAAATCTCATGATCTAAGACACAAGGATTTGCAGCAGATATGCCAGTGAAAATGGTACCAGGATACATTGGTATAAGGCTGCAGCACTTGTGGGCTGATGAATTTCTAACTGATTACATCAGTCTGATCAGCACTTCAAGTTTTAAACTGGTAATTTCTTAACTAATTTAGTTGAATGCAGAGTATTTTTAATCTTAGTAAAATATTACACATTTTTCCCTCGGCAGTTGAAGTTCTATATTAATGTGTAAATAAATGCTGTGTTGCAATCATTTATTTACTTAATCGGTTCTGTATCTAACAATTTTTTTGATCTGTGCCATGTAATGATGTGGAATAAAGGGCATAAATTACTAATAAAGGGCATAAATCGCAGGTCACTATGCAGGACTTAGGATATTTGTTAGTTTAGTTTTGGCTCTGCCATAACCACTCAGCTCTGGTATTTAATCCAACCTTGAAAGAAATAGGGACACTGGTATCAAATTTCAAAACATGAAGTGAGTATGAACTGCCCTTGATACCAAAACAATGTTCAAATGAGTGTGACATTTGGGAGACCAAGTAAAACTCATTAACAGAAACCAGGACAAAACTGCAATGGCTGAAGATGTAACCTGACATTTAAGTTGCTGTTGAGTGCTCTTAGACTGATGTGCATGTATGATTTCCTCAGGACAATCTGTCAGATCCAACCCACTTTAGCTGCTTTATAAATGAACTTTCATCAGGCCAGAAATGGGCCGAACTTTGTTATGTTGTCAGCTCCTGCCACAATTTCTTAGATCCTGAAATAACCCATGTCCATCCAAATATTGTTGATAAGTGTCAAAACGATAATCTGAGAGAGCATATTGTAATTCACATAGCAATGCGGTGGGAGCACTCTCAATGAACTGATTTTTGGTCAACACGTGCTGTAAATTTTGATGCCATATATCATTGTTATTGATGACATAATTATTGGGCGGCACGGTAGCGCAGCGGTAGAGTTGCTGCTTTACAGCGAATGCAGCGCCGGAGACTCAGGTTCGATCCTGACTACGGGTGCTGCACTGTAAGGAGTTTGTACGTTCTCCCTGTGACCTGCGTGGGTTTTCTCCGAGATCTTCGGTTTCCTCCCACACTCCAAAGACGTACAGGTATGTAGGTTAATTGGCTGGGTAAATGTAAAAAAAATTGTCCCTAGTGGGTGTAGGATAGTGTTAATGTACGGGGATCACTGGGCGGCACGGACTTGGTGGGCCGAAAAGGCCTGTTTCCGGCTGTATATATATGATATGATATGATATGATATGATATGATAATTGTGAGAAATTAGTTTAGATGGAATTCTATAGCTGACTGACGATGCCAATTTTTTATTTTTTGAAATAAGAACTGCCTATTAGTGGATTTTGTCATTTCAATATTGCATATATTTGAAATACATCGTCAGAAGAATATCTTCTTGGAATATCTTCCAATATCTTAATATATGATGAGTGTTTGACGGCACTGGGCCTGTACTCGCTGGAGTTTTGAAGGATGAGGAGGGGACCTCTTTGAAACTTACCGAATAGTGAAAGGCTTAGATAGATGTAGAGAGGATGTTTCCACTGGTCAAGTCAAGTCAAGTCAATTTTATTTGTATAGCACATTTAAAAACAACCCACGTTGACCAAAGTGCTGTACATCTGATTAGGTTCCAATGGAAAAAAAATGAAACATACAGTAGCACGCAAACAGTTCACAGCGCCTCCTCAATGAGCCTCAAACGCTAGGGAGTAGAAATAGGTTTTGAGCCTGGACTTAAAGGAGTCGATGGAGGGGGCAGTTCTGATGGGGAGAGGGATGCTGTTCCACAGTCTAGGAGCTGCAACCGCAAAAGCGCGGTCACCCCTGAGCTTAAGCCTAGACCGCGGGATAGTGAGTAGCCCCAAGTCGGCCGACCTGAGGGACCTGGAGTTAGAGAGGGGGGTTAGAAGATTTTTGATGTAGGGGGGGGAGTGTCCATTTAGGGCTTTATAGGTGAATAGGAGGAGCTTGAAGTTGATTCTGTACCGTACAGGGAGCCAGTGGAGAGAGGCCAGAATCGAGGTGATGTGGTCCCTTTTACGGGTACCCGTCAGGAGTCTCGCTGCGGCGTTTTGGACCAGTTGCAGGCGGGACAGGGAAGATTGGCTGATCCCAGTGTATAGGGAGTTGCAGTAGTCTAGGCGGGAGGAAATGAAAGCGTGAATGATTTTTTCTGTGTCGTCGAATTGGAGGAAAGGTTTGATTTTAGCTATGGTTCGAAGTTGGAAGAAGCTGGCTTTTACCACAGCGTTGACTTGCTTATCAAATTTTAATGCAGAGTCAAATATCATGCCGAGGTTTTTGACATGCGGTTTGACTAGGCAGGATAGACTTCCAAGACTGCCTGTTATCAATTTGATGGAGTCGGGGGGGCCGAATAGGATGATCTCAGACTTGCTCTCATTTAATTGGAGGAAGTTCTGTGCCATCCAACATTTTATGTCCTCAAGGCAGTGTGAGAGGCTGTTTAAATTTGACTGGTTGTTGGGTTTCAGGGGGAGGTAAAGCTGAGTGTCATCGGCATAGCAGTGGAAAGAAATGCCGTGCCTTTGAATGATTTGGCCAAGGGGGAGCATGTATAGAGAGAAGAGAATGGGACCTAGGATGGAGCCTTGTGGAACTCCGCAGGAGAGGCTAGCTGGAGCAGAGGAATAACTGCCTATGTTGATGGCGAAACTCCTATCTTTGAGGTACGAAGAGAACCAGCTCAGGGCAGTGCCATCAATGCCAACTGCGTACCGGAGACGGTCAATAAGGATGGTGTGGTCCACTGTATCGAACGCTGCGCTGAGGTCGAGAAGGAGCAGGATTGCACAGTCGCCGGTGTCGATGGCGAGAAGCAGGTCGTTGTGTACCTTCAACAAGGCAGACTCTGTGCTGTGGTGGGCTCTGAAACCTGACTGGAAACTTTCCAGGATGGTGTTTTGGTGCAGGTAGGGCACTAATTGGTTTAGTATTGCCTTTTCAAGGACTTTTGACAGGAATGGCAGTTTGGAAATGGGTCTGTAGTTGCTAGGCAAGGTGGGGTCTAGGTTAGGTTTTTTCAGTAGGGGCTGGACCACCGCGTGCTTGAAACTGGTTGGAACAGTGCCAGTGGCCAGAGAACTGTTGATAATAGAGAGGATGCTGGGACCGGCTATTGCAATGACATCCTTCAGAAGGGCAGTGGGCGCAGGATCAAGGGGGCAGGTTGCAGGTTTCATAGCGGAGACAAGCTTTGCAAGGGAGGATAGAGTGACGGGTTGGAAGCAGTCCAATTTAGATGAACAGACTAGT
The DNA here is from genome assembly GCF_053455715.1 of Rhinoraja longicauda. Taxonomy (NCBI): domain Eukaryota; kingdom Metazoa; phylum Chordata; class Chondrichthyes; order Rajiformes; family Arhynchobatidae; genus Rhinoraja; species Rhinoraja longicauda. The sequence continues at coordinate 5,611,302 of NC_135972.1, read as the reverse complement.
GAGACAGCTAGGTCACGGGTGGGAGGGGAAATGTTCATTCTAATATTCTCAACTATGTTGGTGAAAAATTTAGCGAATTCTTCGCACTTAGCAGGGGACCCAACTAAGCTGGTACTGGGAGCGGGACATATGACAGAGGTAATTGTTCTAAATAGGACCTTGGAGTTATGAGAGTTTTTGGAAATAAGGTCGGAGAAGTATTGTGCTCTAGCAGACTTTACTGCTTCCTGGTATTTGAGAAGATTGTTTCTCAGAATTTCGAAGGAAATTTGAAGCTTGTCACATTTCCACCTCCTTTCTGATTTTCTGCACTCCCTTCTTAGGTCTTTGGTGGAGTCATTGAGCCACGGCCGACCTTTGGGCTTAGGAATTTACTGGCAGTCAATGAATTTATGTCGCGGGAGTAGCGAACAGGGAGATGAGATTTTGCGGGAGATAAAGGCAGAGATGCGTCAAAAATGATAGCGCTGTGGTCCGATAGACAGGCTTCAGTAGTTTCAATGTTGTTGATTGGGAATCCGGACGATAACACTAGGTCGAGAGTATGGCCTAACTTGTGAGTGGGTCCCGTGGTGTGAAGAGTCAGATTGAAGGACTCAACCAGGTGCATAAATTCACTCACAAGAGGCTACATGAATATTAAAATCACCAAGAATCATGATCCGGTCAAATTTGGGCAAAATGCTAGAAATCAGATCAGCAAATTGGGTGATGAAGTCCTTATGCATTTTTGGTGGGCGATACACAAGAACAATTAAGAGGGGATAGGCTAGGCCTACTTTAATTAGTTGCACCTCGAAACTGGAGAAATGATCAGCGTTCAGGAGGCGGCAGTTGAAATGTTTCTTAAACACAGTGGCTAAGCCCCCACCACGTCCGGAGAGCCTAGGCGAGGTGAAGAAGTTACAGTTATCAGGACAGAGTTCCACGAGTGGAGCAAGCTCACCAGGGTTAAGCCAGGATTCTGTGAGAAGTAAGAAGTCCAATCCACGGGTGATGAAGTCCAATCCACGGGTGATCCACTGGTGGGAGAGTCTAGGACAGAGGACGTTTTATTAGGAAGGAGATGAGGAGGAATTTCTTTAGGCAGAGGGTGGTGAAGTTATGAAATTCTTTGCCACAGAAGGCTGCGGAGGCCAAGTCAATGGATATTTTTAAGGCAGAGATAGATAGATTCTTGATTAGTACTGGTGCCACGGGTTATGGGGAGAAGGCAGGAGAATGAGGTTAGGAGGAAGAGATAGATCAGTCATGATTGAACGGTGGAGTAGACTTGATGGGCCGAATGGCCTAATTCTGTTCCTATCACTTATGACCTTATGGTGTCACAGGCACAGACTTTTTTTAAAGAGTATTCTGTGAAGTAATGGATAGGGAATGTTCAATTGACTCCGTTTTGACAGCTTTAAAAACAAATATTTGAAGGGTTGTAAAACTCAATTTTTAAGTATGGACTCTGTTTTACAGATACATTTGAGAAGGAGAAAAGTTTATGGCTGTATAAAATGACCCCAAACTACCTGCTGGGAAGGGATTAATCATTCTGCACTAGTTGCAGTCATAGATCTTTTCATAAATGGATTCAATAGAGCTGGATAGAGCTCTTAAGAGAGCTGGATAGAGCTCTTAAGAGAGCTGGATAGAGCTCTTAAGGATAGCGGAGTGAGGGGGTATGGGGAGAAGGCAGGAACGGGGTACTGATTGATAGTGATCAGCCATGATCGCATTGAATGGCGGTGCTGGCTCGAAGGGCTGAATGGCCTACTCCTGCACCTATTGTCTATTGTCTATTGTCTAAAAAGAATTTCAGTAGAGGGAGGGGGTGAGCAAACCTATGGCAGGTTAAAAAGCAAGTTGTTGTGTTGCCCATTTTACCAACAAATAATGGTGTTTGAAATCAATCATTAAACATTTTATTAACTTTAGATCCTTCCCCTCACTTTAAGAAGCCCAAACAAGTGATTTAACTCAATATGAAAGGAAATTACTAGTAGTCAAGATTTATATCTTGGTCTGCAATTGAAAATGTCCTACTGTGAAGGGAATGTTATGAAAGTTGACTACCCACAGTAGTCTGACTATCAAGTTTCAGCCATGACAGTTCACACCCTGCAGTGTGAAAAAGGAGCAGAGGTGCTGGCAGTTCCATATGTCTTCATCTAATTAAAAGCAGACATAAAAATATTGCATTCAGATGCAACGTTCACAAATCTACATACATGGTGAAAATAGCACAGTTGGAAGCATATAGAATAATTATATTAAAACTTTTCTCATTTAAAAACTGCATACTGACAATTTTAAAATTATAAACCTAGTTCCGGTGCTGCGTTTTTGTTATTTTTAAAATATACACTGAAATTGTTAGCTGAAACTCATGATTTCAATAATCCATGGTGTTCAAAGCAGCTCTGTAAAGTAGCACAAAGGATTTGTCTGTTACACCTGATTTGACGGCATGATTTTCAATCCACGAGAGGGAATGCAAAGCTTTTAACAGTGTTGGGGTTAAATTGTCTTTCCATCTGAGCACTATGCCTTGAGATACGTGTGGAGCTTAGCTCAACAAATTAGACAGGATACCAGCTTAATGCCATAGTTTCCACAAGAGCTTTTAGCAAGCTCTTGAAGCGCATGGAACAGGCAGGTTATTTGTTATAAGCGCTACCATTTCCAAAATCCATAGGCAAACCAAAGGAGTATCTTAATCTTGGTCAGTGGAGCATGATTCTAAATGGAGTAAAAAAATTCCCAACATTTGCTTTTAAAAGAATAATGAATAGTTTGCAGGTCAATTTCTGAATTGTTTCTTCTGTCTGCTGATGTAATTGGGAATGCCTTTGCAACTTTCTGTATCTGCTAAAGTTTGAATATTCTGCTGGGACTGGTGTGGCTGGCTTTGATTTACTTTTCTGTTTATTTCAATATTTTTGCTGAACAAGTTGCTTCTCAGCATGGGTTGCCTATTAGACCTTCCTTGGGTAATTGAGTAAAATTGGAAGCATGAGGAGAGCAAAAATATTTGAAGGTGCAGGATAACGAGAGATAGAAAGACACTCAGCAGGAGCTTTAAAGATCTTTAAGGTCTTTAAAAAATTCATCTTGTTACCTCAATTTACCATATAATTCACTTTGCTATGTCACTGTTTACCAAATTGATTGCCACATTTCCTTCATGATAATGCTGTTCCTTGCAATGAGGCATTGGGAGATCATGAATAACGATATGTGATTGCAACTCTGCATTTCTTTCTTCCTTTCTTTTGCTGTCTTTATTTCAAGATTTTAAGATCAAGATTTCAAGATCAATTTATGGTCACATGTACCAATTAAGGGACAGTGAAATTTGAGTTACCATCTCTATTCACCTCTATTTATAGTTTATTTTCACTCTTTCTGCATTCCATACCAAAGGGTCATTGGAATGAACGGATGATAATCTGTGTATCCTTGATTTTGAGAGACAAGAAACGGCAGATGCTAGAATTTTGAACAACAAACAAAATGCTGGAAGAACTCGGTGGTCAGGCAGCATCTGTGGAAGATGACGTTTCAGGCTGCAACCCTTCCTCAAATTGATTGGAAGGGGGGGGGGAGAGAAAGCTTGGTGGACAGAGATCATTCCCTTCCCAAATCCTTGATTCGCTCATCCCTTCCCAGCCAACCCACCCCCACCCCAAGCACTTTCCCCTACGTCCACAAGTAATGTAACACCTGTCCCAGTGCCTCCTCTCTCATTTCCATCCGGGGACGGCAACAGCCCTTCCAGGTGAGACAGAGGTTCATGTGTATCTCTTACATCCTCATCTACTGGTTTTGGTGCTCCCGATGTGGTCGCCTTTACGTCGGTGAGACCAAGTGTGGACTAGCATTCACTCAAAAAATATCTGCAGCCGTTTACAAATTCTAACTGCAAATGAATGAATGAATGAATGAATGAATAAGTTTATTGGCCAAGTATGCATATACAAGGAATGTGCCTTGGTGCTCTGCTCACAAATGACAACACAAACATACAGTTAACAATTAAGAATAAAGCATAAACACATCAAAACAATAAGGATACACCATTACGGTCTAAACATGTGGATGAAAATAAACCAGAGCAAAACAGAGACTACAGACTTTGGTTATTGAGTAGAACAATCACTCGTGGTAAAAAGCTGTTTTTATGTCTGGCTGTGGATGTTTTGACAGTCTGGAGTCGCCTTCCAGAGGGAAGTGCTTCAAAGAGTTTGTGGCCAGGGTGAGAGGGGTCAGAGATGATCTTGCCCGCTCGCTTCCTGGCCCTTGCAGTGTACAGTTCGTCAATGGGGGGAAGGTTGCAGCCAACAACCCTCTCAGCTGTGCGAACGATTCGTTGCAGCCTCCGGATGTCGTGCTTGGTGGCTGAGCCAAACCAGACCATGATGGAGAAGGTGAGGACGGACTCAATGATAGCAGTATTGAATTGGACCATCATTGCCTGTGGTAGATTGTGTTTCTTCAGTTGCCGCAGGAAGTACATCCTCTGTTGGGCCTTTTTGACTGTGGAGTCGATGGTGGCCCCCCATTTAAGGTCTCTGGAGATGATGGTTCCAAGGAACTTAAATGACTCCACAGATGTGACTCTTCAAATGAAATCATCTATATTCTCTCAGTTATCTCTGACGTTGTTCTGAACCTGGGATTTCTGATGGTGGAATGTGCTGTCAAAGTGAAAAACCCTGTTCCAAAGCACAGGACCTTCAAAGCAGTATCACTGAAAGGAGCTATTTTTTTTTACCCTGGCTTAGCTTTTTGCTCTCAATAGCAGCACTACAACCACTAGGTCTCATGTTATCAAGCCTTAACTTTGGAGAGCTGAGATTTTTCCATAGTTAATGAGATATCACAGAAGATCAATTGAAAATTCTGCAGATATAAAAAAAATCACTCGGGTAAACCCTGACTGCATTACATGTCCCATGCTAGGTGCCTCTCATTTAAGTTGTACGGTGTTAACTACTCTTCCTATTTTATTTCCCAGATTTTAATAGGTCTTGAGTTTGAGATTTTGAAGCATCAGCTTTTTTTGTGATAGTGTCCTCTTGCACTGAATTTTAAGTTTGCTTTTAATGCTTGGGTGAGACTTGCAAAATAGACATTCCTCATGAAAATTCAGTCCATTTGTTGCCATCCTAGTTTTGGAATGCTGAAACTAAATGAGTGTCTCTAGTGGTATGTTATATACAAATATGCATCCTGCGTGAAGCATAGATTTCTGCTTTGTTTCCGCCATCATCTGCTTAAAATTATATTGATGTTTTAAAGTAACAATGCAAGATTTAGCATTGAGACAAAAGTCTGTAAATACTGACCTACTTAACTTGATATATATTTAATGAATTATGTTGATTTAAATTAGGTTGAATTAAAATGTAATTGTACCTGTCATTTTTCCAGAAAATGGAAAGAAAATCCTGATAAATGGAAAATTTGGGGAATTGTTTGCCTCCATTGTAGATCTGAATTGAAAACTAATGCTCTGAGTGAAACACTGCTATGTAACAATAATTGTTCACCGCAATTCTTTTTCCCATTTCTGTAGGATACTTTACGCCAAAAAGATGACCGTATTGAAGAATTAGAGGAGGCTTTACGAGAAAGTGTACAGATTACAGCAGAACGTGAGATGGTCTTGGCACAAGAAGAAGCTGCAAGGAATGATTCTGAGAAACAGGTTTGTAGTATGTGCTGCCCTCGGTTTCTTGTTGTATGCATTTGCCTTTCGTGGTTCTCTATAATGCAAGGAAAGTTTGAATAATAAAGACCAATACTTTAGTTTTAATTTCACTTTAAGATGTAATTCTTGTTATATCATACAGAAAATACGCAGAAATCTTGGTGAGATTTTGACTCAGAAATACTCAAAATCTTGGAGGCAGCAATACAATGAGCTTCAAGCCCAGCTTCAGTACATTGATACGATACGATGAGCTTCAGGTTCTTTTTATTCTGTACTTGGGGAATGTAATTTATCAGATATAGACTAAAGTAAAGTCTACAACAAAAAAATCTAAAGGGAAATCTTACCTAGGAAGATTTGAAAGGTAGAAAATAAATATATTTATGGGCAAGTATGAGCTTTGTTCATGCAATCAGTATATTTGTTTGAGTGACCTTTTCTGTGTTTAATTCATTATCTCATGAACTTTGCTTTGATGTTGGTATCATCCATCTGTTCATTTTATATCATCTTCGTGATCATGGTAATTAGTTAATCTAACACTGAAGATGTTACAGTGTTGTATTTTGATATTGTCTGATTTGAAAGTTAGTTGACCTAAGGAATTCAAAATGGAAATCTGTAATGCAATTTAATTGGGAATACATGTCAATTTATTCTAAAGTATTGAAATATATTTATTTGACTGCAATAGTATTTCTGCATCTGAATCATAGAGAAATATAATTTTGAATTTAATAGTGTATTCAGTGAACATTGATTCTTCACATTTTTACCTGATTATTTATTTGTTGTTACGATGAATACTTTTTGTATCAACCAACAAGCTTTGTGGGAAAGGTGGGAGGAATGAAAAGAGTTAATGCTGTTGGGAGTTAAGAGTGAAGACTGACAACAGAACAATGATATTCTTACTTGCAGCAACTTAACAGGCCCATGTCCACAAAGCACATAGATAACTTTTTTTTTAAATTCACTAAATTAATAACTGTGATACGAGTGTAATAACCGAAATAGTGCAATCAAAGATAGTTTGTAGAACGTCATTGTTGAGTTTAGTGTTGTGCAGTGTTCAAGAGCCTGATGGTTGTGAGAAAGAAGCTGTTGCTATCAGGAAGCTGATAATGTTTTGTTTACATAGTGCATTGTACTGACAATTATTTGGTGAATTTTGTTCTGTGAACAATGCATTTTGTATACAAATTTATGGAAATAACTGTTCAGATGGGATTTCTGATGCAGTAGTGCCATTACATGACTGGCAGTCACTATTATCATTGTCACTTTGTGTTTATCTTGATCATTATCTTGATTATTGTTGAATGTCGTATCTGTTTAAATTATTGTATGGTGGCCCTCTATAACCTTGAGTGGCTGTGCTGTAGATGTGCAGCAGGAAATGTGGTAGGTTTTGTAGTATTTTGATTTTCAAGTTATTTGGACTTAGTGGTTATAGGGAGGGGTGCATTCTACTTTCGGCGGCACGGTAGCGCAGCGGTAGAGTTGCTGCTTTACAGCGAATGCAGCGCCGGAGACTCAGGTTCGATCCTGACTACGGGTGCTGTACTGTAAGGAGTTTGTACGTTCTCCCCGTGACCTGCGTGGGTTTTCTCCGAGATCTTCGGTTTCCTCCCACACTCCAAAGACGTACAGGTATGTAGGTTAATTGGCTGGGTAAATGTAAAAATTGTCCCTAGTGGGTGTAGGATAGTGTTAATGTACGGGGATCACTGGGCGGCACGGACTTGGAGGGCCGAAAAGGCCTGTTTCCGGCTGTATATATATGATATGATATGATATGATATGATTGCTCAAGAATTGTGTTGTGGAATTTTGGTATGAGAAGGGCATTTCCCTGGTCTTGTGCTACAGTGAGGGGTGTGTTAAGAGTCTTGTGTTTACGAGGAGGGTTTTGTTCTAAGTTCCATGTTGTCAAGAGTAGTAAGATGAGAGTTGATGTAGTACATGTTATACATGGTGCACCCTGCACTCGTAGTGTTCCAGTAGCTGAAGTAATGAATGTTTATGATGGTGGATTGTGTGCCAAAGAAGTTGCTGCTTTATCCTTCATATTTTCCATCCTTTCGAGCTTTCATCCAGGCGAATGGAAAAATTTCCTTGCAGATTGTGAAATGACTGGAGAATCAGGTTGTGATATTCACGCGAACAATAACATCCTATGACTTTTATATCCGCATTACATACCCTTCCGGTTCTGGTTTTTGGCCATGATGAAGCCCGAACATTAAAGTTTCGGAGATTTCGCAATGGAATTCCCATTAAATATCAGGAGTACATGTGATACTGGGGGATGGTGCTACCTGATTAGACTTGTTACCTATTCAGATCATTCACTCAGCATTTGTGATTGAAGATATTTGTGAAGCCACATTTTTCACTTAAATGCTGGGCTCTCCCACCAGCACGGAAATGTTCACGGGGACTTGTACCATGTTATTCAACTGTTTATATCATTGCTGTCAAGGTAACTGGTCCTGTTGCAGGACTGCAAAATTAATCTGATTGTTCATTGTGTAATGCTTAGTTATGACATAGAGCAGTACAGCACAAGACTGGGTCCTTCGTCCCACAATGTTTGTGCCAAACATAATGCCAATACCATCTGTTATCTACCTGCACATAACCTCCTTTCCCTGCCTATCCAAAATTCTCCTCAGTAAGGTTCCTGCGAACTGCTCTCTTGCCTCTCAATAACCTGGAATAAATCCCATCTACCTATAGTTTCTTGATGCTGCTGATGAAGTATGTCTGCTGTGTGAAGACAGGACAGTGTGGTAGTCATTCTTGCCAATACGATCATGGACTTGTGTATCTATGGCAGCTAAATTGATGAGGATAAAGTCTGGTTATTTTTTCCCCTTAAATTGGTATTTTCTGCCCCTGGCAAGAACTCAAGTCTTTAACTTCGACCTTTAGAATTTGGCAAGCTCGGTTAGAGTCTGGACTGCTGTGCCATCCTTGGTAATGGACAAAGATCATATGTTTTTCAGATTTGCTGAGCAGGATGGCATGGTATGACAATCTGGTGATTTCATTGGCACTTTCACTGATTTCTTTTTATTCCAAATTATATAATTATTAAACTACCGCATTAGCTCTAATGCTGGGATTGGAACAGGAGATTATTAGTCCAGGCCTCCCAGTTATTAGTTCATTAACCTAACCATTATCCAATATGTTACTGTTTCTTATGAAAAGGACAGTCATATTGTTTAATTTTGAGATAAAATGAAAGTCATCTGTTACTTTATGTTGGAGCGTGGAAAACATGATCAGAATATCGCAAGTTATGTACTACAGATGGTAATGAAACATATTAAGAGCTGTGTGAACATGATTGAATCTTATCTGTAAGGCCATTGTGCAGTGGATTTGTGAACATTTATTGATTAACACAATAGTGGCATTGAGAATGACGTTTATCAATTCTTATCGAACATCGTCATAAAGAATTGATTTAAAAATAAAGATTTGGTGTTAAAATTTTAATTTTAAAATATATGGTGATAAAATATACAAGGTTTGTTGAATTTGTTCTGATTTAAAGGTATTGAATCAATGGCAAGAATATTGTACTTAAAATGATAATACTCTTTCATAAAATGTATTCTGGATTCTACATTTCTTGCTGGAGCCTGCATATCTTAGTAGGCAAGTGAACTATCCAAATATGTTGGTAAAATGTAAGTAACATGTGATTATTAATTGCAGATTTATATGTAAATAGTTGCAGAATAATAGAATTTGCAATTATTGTTGGTTTTAAGTACTTTTTTTCTCATCTAGTAAATTCTCTTTCTTCTATTATGCTGCACATTGCTCGTGCGAAGCACATTATTGAGAGTTTGCATGAGTGCAACAACTTTTGCTTTAAATGGTCCAAGGTATGGGAATCATTTTTTAAAATTCTAGTTCATTTTCAACATTCCATTTTTTCTTTTAACCTACACAAAAAATTCATTGTTGCGTCTAGTTTCCGTTCTATTTGTATCTGTCGCACATTGGAGTGATTGCTGTGCTTATTTGTTCAAAACCCAAGTCGTTGCAGAAAATATCAAGATCCATATTATATGTTTGTTTCTAACATGCATCAGAGGCATCAGAGATGATAGGAATATTGCAGATTATGTGGTACTTTAACTGGTAAATTAAACGGGTTAAGAAGTATGCGATTGTGTGACATTTGAGTCGCACTAGGGCAAGACACACTGACTGCAAATGCCTGGCCGAGAATATGGAATGGTTGGTATTTTCGTAAGTTGGCATAGCCACCAGTGGATTTCCACCAGCCTTTTAAAAATATTTGGAAGTATGGATCTTCGTCGGCCTTCATTCACCATTGTAAGAACATCACTTCATGGGGAAAAATAGCTGGGATACCTGGGCATTCTCCCCTTTGCCTTGTTAAAGAACTTGATTAGAATGTTAGATAGACACAAAATGCTGAAGTAACTCAGCGGCCACACAGCATCTCTGGAGATAAGGAATGGGTGAAGTTTCGGGTTGAGACCCTTCTTCAGACCCAACCCGAAATGTCACCCCTTCCTTCTCTCCATGGATGCTGCCTATCCCGCTGAATTACTCCAGTATTTTGTGTCCATCTTCAGTTTAAACCAGCATCTGTAGTTCCTACCTACACATTGATTAGAACATTAACAAGTGAAAGCTGGCATGAAAGCTGGCTAGATAGAGCTCTTAAGGATAGCGGAGTCAGGGGGTATGGGGAGAAGGCAGGAACGGGGTACTGATTGAGAATGATCAGCCATGATGACATTGAATGACGGTGCTGGCTCGAAGGGCCGAATGGGCTCCTCCTGCACCTATTGTCTATTGTCTATTGAATTGAACTGAGGCTCTTTGCTAGTAAATAAAATATCTAGATTAACCTTTGAATTATAAAGGATGTGTCAGAACCTTGGTGGAGATTGGAGATAGGAGTGTTTGTTTTAGGATATTTATATTGTGTACTTTGAAACTTTAGAGTATCTTACAACACCTGATAGATAGATGGAAAATGTTCACATTGTCCTTTTGTGGATTCCCCAGTGTTGACCTGCATTACAATAGCCGGGCTTTCCGCTTCACTTGTACTACCCAACCATAGAAAGGGAAAAAAAACACATGTGCTGAAGTATCTCAGTAGGCCAGGCAGCATCTCTGGCGGACATGGATAGGTGATGTTTTGGGTTTGAGCCTTTCTTGACGGGGTTTGAACCATTCAAAGAGTATTAAAAATTAAATTGTTTAAACATTTCAAAAGTTGTTGAAAAGTTTTGGGGAAAAAACTGTAAAACAATCGAATAAACTCAATGAATTGAGTAGCGTAAATTACCTTAGACTAAATTTCTTCCCCATAGCTGTTCCTTTCCATTCAAATGAATGTGCTTCCTCTTTCCTGAGCAGGTTTACCTTGAAATAGATTTATCAAACAGTTTCCTCAGTATAAATGTTATACAAGTTGACAACTTTGTGCTTCATAACTGGACTCTGCAAGAAGTCCAACATTAGAGTGTATCCGCTACACTGTATGGTATTCACCCACCAATTTATGTCTTTCTCATTGGCACATAAACCCCTATTTTGCTGATATTTACTGCAATTAAGTGCAGCAATGTAGCATGAAAATCTCAGTATTTCCCAGAATCTTCTGATCCAATGCTTTTCTTAAATTCATGCCATGCATCTTATACAACTAGCTGTTTAGGCAAGTGGGCCTTCGCTCTCATGTCTCATGTGCAAGGCACCACCACAGTACAATACTGAAAGGCTGTCCTGGATTAAATGTTTGAGCCATGGAGCGGGGCTATGACGAGTGACTTTAAGTATGAAGAAAAACTAGTGCTTGCAGTTCTTTTACCCATTGATTCAAGTAAGAAAATACATGTCTGAAGAAACTGAACAAATGAGCAATCCGAAGAAAGGAAAATGGGAATATCTGCATATGTACACCTGACATTCATTCAGTTTGATGCCAATTCCAACTAAATCAGCTCTTAATATTTTCAGTTGAGGTTTAATCTTTCTGATCGTTCCCATCCTTACCTGCCACTCTGAGGCCAGACAGTGCTTTAAGATTTGGGGTATTAAGGTGATATTGTGCTAAGTGTCAGTGTGGAAATGTATTGCTCATACTTGCTAATCTTCATTTGATGGGTTCCTCACCTTCATGTCCTACGTGGGAACCCATCCCAGCCGCGTGAGTTCCGTCATATTACTCGGTTTTAGCCTAAGTAGAAACTGAGTGATCCTTTCATTGCCCTACACATGGAGATTTACCCTCTGTAAGGGAAGTGGACATTCAGTAGGGAGGTTGTGTTTGGTGTAACTGAATTTGTGATTTGTATGCTTAACAGTTTACATGTGTGTGACTGCATAAGAGAGCAGTCTTTTCACTGGTGTGCAATATGATTTGCATTCTGCAATTTGGTCAGAAGCAATTTTTGCCTAGTGTTGGGAATGGCAGAACAAACACACAGATGAGCTCCTGTCCGGCTACTCCTCTGCTCTGACTCTTTTATGGCTGAACGTCTAGATTCAGCGCTGTTTGACTGGTCAGGATTTCTGAAGCAATTGATTTTGCGAGTTTTATAATTTTGATAGAAAAGACTTTAAATGCCAAGCAATGCCAGTGGTTAAGTTGAAAAGTACTTTACAGTAAAATATTAACTTTCAGACAGGTTTGTTGAATATTATTTGCCATTGCCTAGTTACAAAGTAATAAGACCAACCGAATTTCGCAATTTATCAATCACAGATCTTGTTGGTAACTACTGTGCAAGCGTACTCTGATAACAGAAAAAAAATATATATATAGCTTTGTTTCATTTATTAGGGGCAGGTTATTGGTAGTTATTTTGCTTGTGGTACAATATTACTGTTTATTCACCCCAGTACAATCTTGTAGACCTTTGCTTTTTAGTGCTGCAATATGTGATACTGGTTGTTGAGCAGCATTAGTGCAGAATCTCGTATGCTTGTTTAGTATGTGTGGAGTATTTTATTATACGATATATCTGAGAAGTAAATTACAATTTTTTGTTACTCTTAATTCAGAAAACTTGTCCATTGAGTGCCATTTACATTGTCATATTTGGACAGTGAACTATATTCATAATTTTCCAATTACACCAAGCCATCGAACCACAGTCCCAGATTTCTTCCTGTATAATATGGAGGGAAACAACATCTCATTGTGGCTGCTGTTGGTGTTTATAATATAAACAGGTAAGGAAGGATGGCATGACTTCCAAGCGTGTCTGGACGAAGAATCAATTTACTCATTATATCATTTAATCACACAACTTCTGTAATTATTCAATTACGCAGAAGCAGCCAACATTCGTTCCATTATAACATAAGTGTGACCATGAAATTTATAATTATTTCTTCTCTCTGGCTCTCATTGGATCTCTCAGCACAATTTAAACCATATAGATATTATCATCATTTTCATTGGGGAAAACAAACTTTGAAATTTTGAACGAAAATAAAAATAATCTGCAGTTTTTTCAACATTTTCTGTTATTGTTTGACTTTTTTAATTTGTGTCCTTGCCATGATATCATTTCCTCTTACTGTTGCAATCTAGCCCTGTAGCTATCAGCTGTAAGAAAGCAATCAGTGATATTTCTACTTATGGTGTCCCCCCCTCACCCTGACTTCCAAAAAGCACCTGTTTCTCTTTAGTGCTTGATATGAATGCATGGCATAGCAAAGACTTGTATGGAAAATAACAGGAGGAAACCGACTTTTTTGAACTCTGAAGCAGTAAATTGAACAAAAATGCTGCAGTTTATTACCTGAGTAATATTCAATTCAAATATCTGAACAATTCCAGTAGACTAAATGCTGCGATGTAGATCACCAGTCAAAGAGGCCATCCACCAATGCAAGGGCTGAAATATTCTGTGTGAATACTGGGCATCATGTCAGTGGCCTGGTGGATCAACGGATGACCAATTGTAAGTTAGGCATGTGGGGATCTAAGCCTAATAGACCACTTTCTGATATGAAGCAGTTAGACTACTGGAATTGTTCAGATATTTGAATTGGATATTTCTCCCTTAATTGTCTTCCTTTTCAACTTTCTTACTCCAACTAAGCAGTGCATTTAAGATTGTGTTTCGGGTAATTTCTGTTTACTTGCATCCTCTCAATAGTTCCTCCTATTAAATTGACAATTAATGTGTATGTAATCAACAGACAAATATCAGCATATTGGGCAGCATCGCAGAAGAACATGGAAAGGCAATGTTTTGGGTTGGGACCCTTCTTCAGACCAGCATCTGCAGTTTTTTTCATAGAAAACTTGTTTTGGGTTACATCATCAATTCAAAGCAATACAAATAGTTAATAACTGCAATTAGAAAGAACTTATTCTGTGTCTTTGGATTTGAACACACATCAGCAATCGACACAAACCATTCTTGATCTGCGCAGTGGAATAATTAATTGTGTCCATTTATAAACTCAGCCTTTAGGAAAGCAGTGGAATTTAAAAAAAATTTTGGTACAGTAATTGGTCTGTAAATAGTTTAATGTTTATAATAATTGCATAAATTTTGCTTTAAATGTCAATACTAAACTTTATTATTGTTCAATAAACATTATGTTTTTGGCTTTACAGGTGGAAGAGTTAATGACAGCGATGGAAAAAGTGAAACAAGAACTGGAGCTGATGAAAACTAAGCTGTCCTCTACCCAGCAGTCCCTCGCAGAAAAGGAAGCTCACCTCACAAACCTGCATGCTGAGAGACGGAAGCATCTCGAAGAAGTCCTTGAAATGAAGTAAGCTCACTCAGTTTTAATCATTGTTTCAGTTATGAACTATGTTTCTTTTACCTGTCCCACACAGTTTAAAAACTTGATTTTGTTACTTATGTCCTTTAAAGCAGCGATGTGTCTGAAATATATTCTTATTCTGTTTCTGAATAAATAACAGGCTTGCTCACTTGTTTTGCTTGTGTCACCTGCGCTGACCTTGTGCTAATGTCATGAAGGACTTGAAGATGGGCCTTGCTAAAGCCCAGTAATGCATTTATACACATAATCCCTGCTTTCCCATTCATCCTGGTTAGCAGATATTTTATGAACAATAGACAATAGGTGCAGGAGTAGGCCATTTGGCCCTTCAGTCCATTCACTGTGATCATGGCTGATCTTCCACAATCAGTACGCCATTCCTGCCTTCTCCCCATATCCCTTGACTCCGCTATCATTAAGAGCTCTATCTCTTGAAAGCATCCAGAGAATTGGCTCCACTGCCTTCTCAGGCAGAGAATTTCACAGCTTCACAACTCTCTGATTGAAAAAGTTTTTCCTCATCTCCATTCTAAATGGCCTACCCCTTATTCTTAAACTGTGGCCCTGGTTCGGGACTCCCCCAACATTGGGAACATGTTTCCTGCCTCTAGCGTGTCCAATCCTTTAATAATCTTATTTTCTATTACTCTTCTGCGGTAATCATGCGAGGAGCCAACACTGATTTTTTTTCTGTGTAGCTGTGGAACAGTCATCGTTTCTCTTCTGAAGATGATTACATATTTCACCTTACACAAGTACAGTCTGTGGACAGGTTCAACCTCGCACACTAATGTTGACCCAAGTCTCTTTCTATCCTGAGACAGAGGTTCACCTGCACCTCCTCCAACCTCATCTATTGCATCCGCTGCTCTAGATGTCAACTTATCTATATCGGCGAAACCAAGCGCAGGCTCGGCGATCGCTTCGCTGAACACCTGCGCTCGGTCCGCATTAACGCAACTGATCTCCCGGTGGCCCAGCACTTTAACTCCCCCTCCCATTCCCAGTCTGACCTCTCTGTCATGGGCCTCCTCCAGTGCCATGGTGAGGCCCGCCGGAAGTTGGAGGAGCAGCACCTCATATTTCGCCTGGGCAGTTTGCGGCCCGGTGGTATGAACGTCGACTTCTCCAACTTCAGATAGCTCCTCTGTCCCTCCCTTCCCCTCCTCCTTCCCAGATCTCCCTCTATCTTCCTGTCTCCACCTATATCCTTCCTTTGTCCCACCCCCGACATCAGTCTGAAGAAGGGTCTCGACCCGAAACGTCACCCATTCCTTCTCTCCCGAGATGCTGCCTGACCTGCTGAGTTACTCCAGCATT
Organism: Rhinoraja longicauda; assembly: GCF_053455715.1. NCBI lineage: Eukaryota > Metazoa > Chordata > Chondrichthyes > Rajiformes > Arhynchobatidae > Rhinoraja > Rhinoraja longicauda. The sequence continues at coordinate 5,595,452 of NC_135972.1, read as the reverse complement.
TTGTGAATAAATCTCTTTCTATCCTGTCTGAATTGTTTGCTTCAGGCAGGCATCGTTATACCTTATCTTTAATAATCATAGTGCAAATTGATGGTTTGAGTTTAAAATATGTCTCACCATGTTTATTGTGTTAAAATCAGTTAGCCGCATCTCGTCTGTCAACCTGCACATCTTTGCCCGAAGAGTATTGAATCTTTCTCTATATTGTATGACTGATTCCTTACCAGCAATCTTAGTTACCTCACAGCTACTTTATAAATCTCAACTGATCACTGTGCGCATTAATAGTTCTCCCATGGGTTTACTGGTGAAATTTCTCCAATCCAAAGGTCAAGGCAAATAATTCCTTCTCAGTTTTTGCATGACATTTTCCTGCATCATTTAGAGCTTGGATTATAAATTATTGGATGACTCTGCTGCATGTCAGTTCCTTCTTATCAACAAAATGTCAACACAGGTTCTGTAATGATTATCCTATTGATTTATTTGCTTGTGAACATACACCACATATAATTTCAAAACCATCTTGGACGACTCTGTCGCACGTATCTTTTAGATGGGGGAGGAACTTGCTCAGAAAGTTGATCAAAATTCAGAATCAGAATTACCTTTACTTGTCATCCAAAAAACAGGTCTTTTGGACGAGACTTCGTCACCCACAGTCCAACAATAGAGCAATAAAATAAGCAAATTACACAACCCCAACCAACACAAAACAAAAAGAAACATCCATCACAGTGAGTCTCCTCCAGTCTCCTCCTCACTGTGATGGAAGGCCAGAATGTCTTTTCTCTTCCCCTGCCGTCTTCTCCCGCGGTCAGGCTGTTGTACTTGCCACGTTCCAGGCCGCGCCAGACGGTGAAAGGTCCGCAGCGGGCCGACCCAAGCCCCGTGATCCGATGCGGGCGAAGACGCTGCTGCTGCACGTCGGGGCGGTCGTGGCTCCCGACATTGAAGCCCCCGCCGAGCAGAGAAAGATGAGCTCCAGAACAAATTAAACTTCAGCAACATCTCTTAGGCTGAGCATCCCTTTACAGCTTTGACTTCAGCTGGACCTGGCTTCAATCTCCGGTGACCCATAAAGGACACCTACTTCAATTTGAACGTCAATTTTCTTGCATTCTCCCTGCATCAGGTTATCAGAGTTTTCAACTTCCAGTTTTGGTCTACCTTCCCCCATCTCTGTGGTTTTCCTCTGTTATATGTTATTGCCCTTATCCCGATTGAGATCTTCAGTCTGAAACAGGAAGGAAACTTCTAGCAGTTCCTCTACCTTTTTAGGTAGTTCAGGTTACAAGTTTGGGAAATATGAAAGATGCCTGAATACAATGATAACTTTCTAGTTGCCCCTTGAAAATGTTGATGCAGAAACCCTGACTTTACGAGGAGGGGAAAGGTTGCGTTCCTAGTTCGTATCTCTGTTTTCTGTAATGCAAAGCAGTGTGTGCTGTGCATGCATGGAGAAATGAGAGTTGAAAAAACCTAGATTTTGTTGTTTTTTTCCAGAAATGATGTAACAGCAAATTTTATTCTATTTCTCAAATTTTTGGCTAGTGAATTGTGATTTTTTTAAGAGTGAATTTCTGTAACACGGGGTTGCCTGGTGGGTTTGCTATAAGTCCCTTCTTTGAACCATATTTTGAACCAGATTCTTTGAACCTGATTCTTTGGCCGGACTTTTCTCTTGTTAGTGTGATGATGAATCAGCCTTGGCTTAATAGCATTGCTACCTGGAGACATGGACTACTTCATTACGTGAGGATTATGTATGGAATTGAGTATGCTGAAGTACTCGGCAAACATTGGTATTAATGTAAGATACTACTCAATAAATGTGCATATTCCTTGATGCTAGGGATTTAATAGTCTGAGTTCAGTTTCTTTGTCTATATTTGGCTAATGCTTTACTAAGGTTTTGACCAAAAAGGCCTTGTGGGAATCTATATTGAGCATCAGTGAGAAATGCAAGGGTATGTGAGTTCCCCTGGATGATTTATGTAATAATAGTCAGCCTTGTCTATTGTTATGGACAAGATATACTGTAGCAATATTCCATGTTATTGAATTAATGTGAGATTTGTACCTGTTTCAGAACTGTTTATGCTGCTGTTGCAATTAGTTCTGTAATACACTGCTGCAATTGTCACAGTTCGCTTAATCTGCTAAATTACTCCAGCACTTTGTGTCCTTTTTTTGTAAACCAGCATCTGCAGTTCCTTGTTTCTACAAATACACATCAACTTGTAGAAACAACGAGCTGCAGATGCTGGTTTACAAAAAAGGACAATAGACAATAGGTGCAGGAGTAGGCCATTCGGCCCTTCGAGCCAGCACCGCCATTCAATGTGATCTTGGCTGATCATTCTCAATCAGAACCCCACAAAGTGCTGGAGTAATTTAGCTGATCTGGTAGTATCTCTGAAAAACATGGATAGGTGATGTTTCGGGTCGGGACTGTCTGAAGAAGGGCCCCAACCCGAAACATAACCTATTCATTTTCTCCAGAGATGCTGCCTCACATGCTGAGTCACTCCAGCAAGTTGTATCTTTATTTGTGTATATCGGCACAGTGGCGCAGCGGTAGAGTTGCTGCCTTACAGTGCCAGAGACCCAGGTTCCATCCTGACTGCAGGTGCTTGTCTATATGGGGTTTATACGTTCTCCCCATGACCTGCTTGGGTTTCTCCAGTATCTCCGGTTTTCTCTCGCAATCCAAAGACGTACAGGTTTGTACGTTAATGGCTTGGTATAATTATAAATTGTCCATAGTGTGTGTTTGATGGCTTTAGTGTGCTTTCTTAAGTCTGAAGAAGGGTCTCGACCCAAAACGTCACCCATTCCTTCCCTCCTGAGATGCTGCCTGACCTGCTGAGTTACTCCAGCATTTTGTGAATAAATACCTTCGATTTGTACCAGCATCTGTAGTTATTTTCCTACGCTTTAGTGTGCTTGGTCGGCGTGGACTCAGTGGGCCGAAGGGCCTGTTTCCGCACATTATCTCCAAACTAAGCTACGCTGAACTTGGTTCATCGGGTCTCCCTAAAGATGTGATTTACCTTGTGTGTTTTGATTAATTTCAACTTGCACATTCTAAATCAGAGCTATCAATTTAGTTTAATTTTTTTTAAATAACATTAGTTTATCAGGCTTCCGTAAATGTTTTCAGCCTCTTGGACAGGAGGCTCCATGCCACTGGAGTTCTACTTCTGCTGGCCCCTTTCTCGGACTCGGCAAATGATGTTAAGGACAGTTGTTGAACAACTACCAATGACTTTAACTGTCTTAATTGAAAGGATCAGTCCTGTGTACATTGTTAGTTTTGGTATGGTATGTCAAGCACAGATGCCCGCCTAGTTTTTAATAACCTGAGGTAGCATTATTTTACCAGGTATAAAACTGTGCATATGACAATGGTCTGCTCTTGCCTTGAAATTAATTTAATTTTTATATCTGTTCCTCAGCTTCTTGTTTCTCAAATTCAGGCAAATGCATGTTGAAGTTCTGCAAAGAAGTACAAGTGTAGAAACCAGAATAGAGAAAAAAAATTACAGCAGATTTTTACAAAAAATTCACATATGCTTCAAAATATTTAGTATAGGGAACAATACAGCACAGTAACAGCCTCCCCCCTCCCGGCCCCCGATATGCGTGTGTAAGAAAGAACCGCAGATGCTGGTTTAAATCGAAGGTAGACATAAATTGCTGGAGTAACTCAGTGGGTCAGGCAGCATCTCTGGAGAGAAGGATTGGGTGTTTTGGGTTGAGACCCTTCTTCAGACCCAATATGTGTGTCAAGCATGATGCCAAGATAAACTAATCGCTGCGTCTTTTCCGTATCCCTCCATTCCCCACAGATCCAAGTGGTTATCAAAAAGCCTCTTAAACACCACTACAGGTTGAATTGCTACTCATTTGGAAATTGGATCATCTTTGGTCATTTCTTCACCGTTTTATGCTCATGATAACATAGCAAATTGTGTGTGCAAACTTCTGGCCTAAATGATAAAATTACCTCACACCTTTATTGTATTAACTTGCATTGAAACAGAGTACCATACCGAACATCATCAGCAATGTGAAAATTAAAGAGTCCTTCTGGGACATTTATTTTCTTTGATTCCTCAAAAGTGATTTAGACCATCCATAACTTTGCAGATAGTCATGACCGATAGCAAGGTAGGGATGGATGAGGTCCCATTAAACTGACCCTAACCCTTCTCCACCTCAATTTTCTCCATCCATCTCGCACTGCCATTTTCTGCGCTTCTATCACTTCACCCCCGTTCCCCCATTTTCTCATTCCTATGTAGGAAGAAACTGCAGATTCTGATTAAACTGAAAATAGACACAAAATGCTGGAGTAACTCAGCAGGTCAGACAGCATCTATGGAGAAAAGGAATAGGTGACTTTTCGGGTTTGCAAAAGGGTCTCGACCCGAAACGTCACCTATTCCTTTTCTCCAGAGATGCTGTCTGGCTCACTGAGTTACTCCAGCATTGTGTGTCTATCCTCCTGATGTCTATGATAGCCTTTATACCTGCTACAGAGTAACCACTTCAGCAGCATTGACCTAGTTTGCTGTTTACAGGGTGCAATGAGACCGCAGTTGTGAGTTCAGTCAACAACTGTCATTCGTGAATGTACAAAGTGATGTTTAATGCACTTAATAGAAGAAAACCACAACAGCAATTTTTTAAATCAAGGATGACCCAATTTAGCAATTATCATATTTTATTTACAACAGTGATTTCACAAAATATACATCCACTTTGCACTGCAAAAATGGGTGAAATACAATTGTCAATATTTTTGTCATCAACATAACAGTACCTACTCGAATCTAAATTATATAAAGATGGTAAAATCTGGGTTTATTTCCTCCTGGAAAGTTGTTTTGAAACTGTAACAAAGTGAAAATGGAATGTGTGATCAAACTATATTTATTTACAATACTGTTGTTATTCCACTATTTCCAATGATATTCTGAACATTCATTTCTAAAAGAATGGGTGGCTGCTAAACCTTGTAAAATGTGCGAGTTAACTTATCATAAATTATGACCGAATACTTCAAGGCATTTCATATTGAGTTTAACATACTCAAAGTCATGCCTTAGTGATAAATGCCTTGAGTGATTTCTTTGAGCACTTTGGTTCGCCAAGTGTCCAGATTAATTTCTGCATCCATTTATCATCAGTTTATGCATGTGTCCTGCATCTTGGTTACTTAATTTTCATTTGTTCAACATAGTAGCATTTCTCTGGTCTGCCTTGTTAAACGATCTCTACTGTTGGTTGTTGTTGACAGCGTATCCTCTGAAGTCTCTTTTAACGTGACCTTACTGCAGGTGGTCTGCTGCCTGCCTGAACTCCTACTATTTATCCTTTATAAGATTCTTTGTAAGATTAGAATACTCTGACCTGGATCCCATGGGCCTAACCTTTTGGACCAATCTCCCACGCATCTTATCAAAGGCCTTACCAAAGTCCATGTAAACTACAACTGCATGTAGTTCCACTAGAATGCAATAGTTGCGTTCCTAAGAGACCTTGTGTCATAAAGACAATTGTGTCAATGCGAGAAGGGGTTAGGAGCTGGAGAGTTTCAGACTCTCAATAACAATGTTATTTTCCCACGAGATTTTCAAAAGACTTTTCAATAACATTAAGGTTATTTTATTTACTGTTAAAAATACTACAGGCAGTATGGTACATTGTTTAATAGAGTACCGTTGCACAAATGTCAATAAAAGCAATTGCTTGTCACTTTTAATGGCCACCCATGGTTAAAGTAGCAACCATGTTCTCAAGGGCCCATGGTGCCTGATTATTATGTTTTTTTCTCCCCTATTCTACTTAAATTGAAGACAGCTTTTTTCTGTTTTTCAATTTCCATAAATTTTCATAATTTCCATAAAAGTGTTTCTGTAATTCCAGATCAAAATCGTTTTCTCTCCAATTCGGTCTGCATAATGTAAATAGTGTTCTCTAATTAATCACTCACATTATACCCAATTCATAATATGGAAGCTGTTAGAGCAGAACTACCTGCATTGCACGGTCCTCATCAATACACACTGTTACCTCTTCATAGAATTCAATCAGATTGGACAGACAAGGTCTGCTTTGACACAGGCATACTCTGATTAGTCCTTGTATTTCCGATGATCATTAGGAGTTTTCTTCAATACATTCTCTGCACACAGATCTGTTATTTACAGGCTTTTCTCTGTTTCCTTTCTTGAAAAGAGATGCCGCATTTGCTGTCCTCCAGTCATCTGCTAACTTGCTTTTAGGCAGCGAAGATTTAAAATTTTCAGCCAGAGCCCAAGCAACCCTTCCTTCCCATAGCAGCCTGAGGTAAATCTCACCTAGCCCCGGCGATTTAGCCATCTTTCAGCCTGTTTAAGGCTTGAGCCTTCCTCTTTGCTGAGTTCTCCATCTGCAAAGTCCATTTCTTTGTGAATGCTGATGAAAAGTATTCACTTAGGACCTCGCCAAAATCTTCTGGTTTCACAAACAGATTGCCTTCATTGTACCTAAGGGCCCCATACTTTTTAGTTATTCTATGGTCCTTGATATACTTTTAAAACACCTTTGGATTTACCTAATCTTATCTGCCAGTGATGCTTTGTGACTTTTCTTTAACTTCCTGATTTTTTTTAAGCATCTCCTTAACCATGTTTTATTCTTGCCAGGCATTCCCTGATTTTAGTTTTCTAAACCTGATGTATGCTTCCTTTTTTCTCCTTATCCAACCCTTTTTATCCCATGACATCCAGGGTTCCATTGGCTTTCACTCTTAGAGGTGACCTTGCATTCTCATATTTAATTCCCTCTTGTGTGACATTTTGTCAAAGGCCTTTTGAAAACCTAAATACACTGCAATAACTAATTCGGCCTTATCTATTCCACAAAGCAGAATTGCAGCAGATTTGTTCAACATGATTTTTTTAAAAAAAAATACATATTGAGTTTGTTAATGCGACCAGTTAATATTTCTGTACTATTTATTCACAAAATGCTGGAGTAACTCAGCAGGTCAGGCAGCATCTCGGGAGAGAAGGAATACTTCCATTCCTTCTCTCCCGAGATGCTGCCTGACCTGCTGAGTTACTCCAGCATTTTGTGAATAAATCGATTGGTACCAGCATCTGCAGTTATTTTCTTATAATATTTCTGTACTAATTGATTCAACATTTTCCCCAGTACTGTTGTTCAGCTAACTGATCTAGAGTTCAGCCACCTCAATGGATGAAGTTCATTGATCCTCACAATTTTGCACCTTTTCAATCCCATTATTTTCTCCATGTTGGATTTTTTTCCCAATGCTAAACACTTTCAGTTCCAACTAGATCTGTGCTCTTCCACTGTATCTAGATTTTCTGTGGATTCCTCCTTGAAATGAGGCACAAACTATTTGTTTAATTTCTCTCCCAATTCCATTTCCTTATTCCTCATTATCATTTATCCTTTTTCAACACAAACCTGCATTAAATTTTGCTAAACTTTTATTTTTCAAAAATCTTCAGAAGCTCATCCAATCTGTTTATATTTCTTGCTAGCCTACTCTTGCGATTTGCTAATCCTTTCCTTAGTGATCCTCATTTGCTAAATTCATACTGTTTCCAATCCTCATGCTTGCTTACTTTCTGGGTCATGTGATGCCTTTTGCTTTGATCTTATACTATCTTTAATTTCGCTTGAATGCTTTGGGTGGACCACTTTCCCTGTTGTTCTTTCTTGCCTCAAAGGGATATATATTTCTTGTAAACAACAAATTATTCTTTAGATGTTAGTCATTGCTTGTTAACTGCCTACCTTTTTTAATGTATTTTCCCACAGCTGGCTTGTGCTTCATGCCCTCAAAGTTTGTTTAATTTAGATTTAAGACAGATTTCAGATTGACCTGAATAACTTTATCATATTAGTGTGCACAGTAGTGAAAGCAAATCCAGTGATAGTTGGCAGACTATCACTTGTCTTTTCTCAATGTTGCATCAATTTTTCAGGAATCACATGTTGCAGCTTTTTGAGTTTTTTTAAATCTAGAGTTTGCATTTTTGGACATAATATAAGCTAACTAGATTTATTTATTATCATCAAACTATAATTTGTGTTCCCATAATGTAAAAATAATGAAAACTCTGCCACCTCATTCCATTTTTATTTATGTGGTTCAAAAAGGCTAATTTTCCCATGGTTATGTTCTGGAGCTTTTCTGTTTCAACATTTTTTTTTTGTTATTTAAGAAGCAGTTAAATAACATTGAATAAAAATTAGACTTGGATCTTTTTTAATTCCTGATCCATCATAACCAGATGGTGAGTCTGATCAATATTCATGATACTGAAGATAATGTTTCTTTAAAAATGTATGGAATGAAGTTCTTAATGCTTATGTACAAATAAGTCTGAATTAGCTGTAAAATGTAACTTAATAACTGAAGCTGATCATAGAATATTTGTAGAACAGCTTTAGGAAACTTGGATGCATTCACTGACCTCTCATTTTCAACTTTAAGGCATGCATTGAGACTGAAGTTGAAATATGGGAGTTGCATAAACTAGTTCTATGTATATCTAAAGCACATGATTCTGAATGTCAAACATCTAACTCAAACATTTTAATAGTTATTCATAGAAAACAAACAAAATATACGCAATGCAAGGGGAAGTATTGAGGGTCAGACTGAAGTTGTCTCATAAAAAAGGAAATCGTGCAGAAATGCCCATTGAATGGTTAAATAAAAATATTTAAAGTATTATTATTATCTTCTACTTCCAATCCTGCAAAGACTTTGATCTGTAAACACTTTCCATGAAAATATTAAGAAAATATGCAGTGGTGGGTTAATTGGAATCTATTTTTTTAATCATCTTAAATTACTTTGGGGAAGAGTACAGGATTAATTTTCAATCCCATTACTGCCTCTTAAATGAAATGTAAACTGAAACCAAAGTTGTTGGCTTGCAACCTGTAGTTATGGGTTCATGTATGAAAATATGTCCAAGGTAAAATTTTGTGGCCATAAAATGGAGAAAACTGAGCAGAATGCTGGTAAGAGATAAGAAGACTGAGGGTAAATTTAAAATACAGAGCCCACTGAATGTAATTATGAAAAGACAAGGAAATGTCCTCAGCAAAGAAACACAGCTGCTTAAGGCTGCATATTTCCACAATGTGAGTGAGAACAAAAGATACCAAGACACGCAGATTGATTGTATCACTCTAATAATGTAATCCATATTATTTGCCTTAATTCAGAATTAAATTTCTAATATTAACAGAGCTTTTGAGTTGAGAGCAAAACAGTTTTCAAGATGAATAGAATCTAACTTGACATTAGGTTGAGGAGAGATCCATACTGTTAAAAAACCTTAGTATTTGTCAAGAGAATGAGTTGAATCCTGCTTGGCCTTGGCTAGGATATGTTCACAGGAGTTATTTTAATCAACTTTGCTGCCATATTTGCTCTCAACTAAATATTAGAATAGAGTAATATGATCAAAAATCAGTTCATGTAAAACTTACTGTACTTAACCATAATAATATCAAGTTAAATCATTGTCTCTCCATGCAAGTTTAAAGTTTAGATTAGGGGTGATCATCTTGGGTTGTACTCGCTTGTCTCACATTTCCTTTTTATTTTTTGCTTTCAAATGGTACAGACATAATATAAGGGCACAGGATGTCAAGTGATTCAAGTAAAAATATCTCTACAACATTGCTGCCATAATAGTTGGAATTGACAGCGAAAAAGAGTAAGAAAAATAATTTGTACTGTACTTTGGAAAGTAAAAACGTTCCTGTTAAGTGCTAACTTCCTGTCCGTCCTTACTGAACACGCCCAATTATCACAAACAGTTTTACAGGCCTGCAACCAGGACATTCCTTGCAGGTTTAATGGTAACTACTGATCTGCTGATTAATGTAAAGTAGCATGTGAGTATTTAAGTAAATAATTCAAACAAAGTTCTATCTTCACACATTATCTACTCCAAAATATCCAGTTCTTATTGACATACAAGCTCAGCGGATGAATGCCTGGTGGGTTGCCCACTTTGTTTTTACTCTTCCTCATTCCCCTTCCCACTTCCCACATCCATTGCATGCCACAAAGATTGACGATGATAATCAAAATATACAAGTTGGTGTACTTGTAAAATAGCAGTATCTCTTGCCGATGCTGTTAAGATTGTTAGGAATTTTAAAGCTTGAAAGGTTGGATGGAAACAATTAAAACAAGCATTTACTGCTTAATATTTGATGCTTGGATAGAATCAGAGAATTCATAGAAATCTAACAAATTTGAATACAAACATTGGTCCCTTCTAGTGCTTACTGACTCTTTGCAAGTGAAGTACAGTTTGTCCCTTTCCCTGTCCTTTCCCTGTAATTTCGTTTTCTTTCAAATATTGATTGTATTTACTCTTGAAAGCCATGATTGAATTTGTTTCCACCTCTTTGTCAGTCAATGCAGCCTTGGTATTCTGCAATAAAAATATGTAATTTTCATGTTGCCTTTGATTATTTTGCCAGAAACCTTTTTTGTCCTGTGGTTCTTGGTTATTCCATCAATGAGAATGTCTTTCCATCTTCTTTGTCTGAATACCTCACTATTTTGGACTCCTACATTACACCTACTCTCTACATTCTCTGCACTAGGAAGATCAATTCCATATTCTCTAGTACTCCCCTTTTAATTTTATATATAATTACAGAATGCGGGCAGCAATGTCAAACATAGCATTTATTGTCCAAAACCCGAAGAAGGGCCCCGACTCAAAACGTCACCTATCCTCAGCCTGACACACTAAGTTACTCCAGCATTTTGTGTCTTGTTGTTGTCTGCCTCTGCTTGCTCTTTAGCTTTCTTGAAACAATGATCATTAAAATACATGGCTAATTATGAATTGCATACTCGCAGAGAAAGAGAATAAAAGCCACATTTTTTTACTATCTCTGGTGACGTGCTAACCGTGATTGGGACCATTGAATCATCTTTTATACCACTTTAAATTGTCTTCTATTCTGTTTCAATAATAACATTTCACGTCAATTCCATGTTACTGGTTGCTGCACCAATGCAGGAGAGGTTTGGGCCCAACGGGTCCACTTGGTTTAATATATTACTAAAACTATCATCTTGTATGTATGTTGTTCCTGAAATACAAGCAAAACGGTACACGATAGCACAAAATAAATTAGGCCTACCTTACTCACCATTGGCCTCTGGTGTGCTGGAGGACGTTTCGTTCAAATTGTTGTTATATTTTAAAAGTTATTGACTTTTTAAACGTTCATAAATCACTCCCACTTGCCGTGCCTGTCAGCCGCGCCTGCACAGTAATACCTCCATGTTCAATGTCACAATGGGAACCCAAATGCGCAGTTGGGGCCCGTTGATCTTATACTTACGTGTTCATCTTGCGTCACAACCGTAAGATGACCGCCAGATCCGCACGTGCACAGTTGTGGGAGGGTTGCCGGGGAGACCGCCATCCGTTCCAGCATGCCCCGCGCCTGACCTTCATCCCGTGGTGCAGCGTGGACCTTCCTCCCGTGGTGCGGCGCGGCGTCAGAGAGAAGGCCAAAGAAGATGGCCGCCGGCAGGACGAACACGCGGCAGTGCCTTGCGGCTGCTCTCCTACTGCTGGCCGCCGCAATGGCTGCCCTGGGCCTGCAGGAGAGGTTTGCACCCAACGGGGTTGCCGGGCCCGCAGGAGAGGTTTGAACCCAACGGGTCCACGGGTTGTCTAGTATCACATAAAAGTGCTATTTTTTTTAGGTTTAAAAGGAAATAGTTTTCATGGATGTTGCAAACTAAGCAAATTCCAACTTGATTTCTACCAGTTGCATCTTTTGGAGTCCAGTGAAGAATAAATGTCTGCAGAATTCCCAGCACTCAGGTTGTGTGCTGCTATTATTCTATTACCAGATCAGACCTGACACAGGGGCAATAAGCCCATTCATTAGAATGCAGAAGAATGCCTTGACGATAAAGATCAATTATGCTTCATTAAAAAAATGAATTGAGTTACTTTAGTTATGGTTAGTTATTTTGCAGGAGTTTTCCAGTGTAATTATTTTTTCACTTCCTTGTGTATTGTGTTTAATGTTTTAATAGTTCTGGGTTGTATATGAAAGCTCATGAATGTCCCTGATACACACAAACACTCAATTACTTTGACAGCCACTTCAACACAGTAAACACGGCAATACTGACTGACAAAGTATCTCTCTGGGATTGCCAATCAGTGGGGCCCTGCATTGTTTTCAACTTTGCCAAATGGCTGGTTTCTTTGTGAAGGTTCACACTGTGGAAACTAGTGGAGAGAAGGGCAGGTTCAATGGGGAGGTAACCACGGCTAACAAACGGGTAGGTAGGATTTTTGTTCCCAAATCAGTTCTTAGGAAGTGCTGGGCCATGTGGATTTTCTGGCTTTTGTGGTTATCCTTCACCAACTGAGCTCTTTCTGTAGCACTTCCCAAAAACTGATTAACTATAATAAATATAATCGATCTCTTGTCACTTTGACCTCATGTATTCTTTGAGGTTCAAATCATTTTTATCTTTCAAAACTATTTATATTTCACAAACAAAACTACTATTCTCAGTTTGGTTTAAAATAAATAAAATATGTGTATGTTTTGAAAGGCTAGCTTAATTATTTAAGATTTATTTAGTAATTTGACTACACTGTCTTCGCGGTGAATTATTGTTGATGAACTGATCTGAAGAAACTGTTAACTTAAACTTTTTTTTATATTCCTCATCGTGTCACAAACCTTTTCCGGCAGTTTGGAAGTTTTCTTAATGTTCCACATGTTTGTGTTGTGGCCAACTAAAACAAAAGAAAAAGATCAAAGTTTTAAATGGAGAAACGTGATTGGGTGTCCATGTAACTGCCGAAACATAAAGTGCTTTTGGACCCTTCTGCCGTGATGGTTGGTGGGCAGATTTGGCAGGGTCATGTTGATTAAGTCTTCGTGAAAAAATTAACAAAATAAACTCCAGAAAGAAACTTGACTAATTTAATTATTAAACCAGCAGCTGCGCAATTCTGTTGGCCGTCTTGGATAATAAATTTTCTGTGCTTTTTATTATTATTGTTCCCCCCCCCCCCCCCCCAATTACCCTATTTATGAGAAGCTGTTTTCTCTTAAGTTCTTTCTATATTTAGGATTATGATCAAGGCTCCGTGACTGTTGGGCTCAAGGCTATAAACTAGTTTACAACATTATCTGTTTTCCATGTAGTACAATGCAAGCTGAGGAGTACAGAAGATGGTATGAGTTGTTATTGTAAAATGAAAGGACTTTCTTTGTGTTTGCCAGATTATACTCCTGCATTTCATTTGTGAAATGCACGTTGTTTTATTTTGTGTTCAACCTGAGGATAGACATCATGAAAAACATATTAGATTCCGTTTGGAACAGGATTTTCACCACTGTCTCAAATCTTGCAGTTAAGATCACTAATACTCTTCTATCTCAGCCTCATTCTTATGCTGCTACGATTCTCAAATTTGTTTGCTGTCGGCCAACCAATTTCAACACATTCCTGTGTAGGAAGGAACTGCAGATACTGGTTTAAACCGAAGGTGGACACAAAATGCTGGAGTTACTCAGCAGGACAGGCCGCATCTCTGGACAGAAGGAATGGGAAACACCACCCATTCCTTCTCTCCAGGGATGCTGCCTGTCCCACTGAGTTACTCAGCATTTTGTGTCTATCAACACATTTCTGGCTATACTTCCTTGTTCTGTAAATTTGAGGTTATCCAAATCTTTTCTGCCTGCCGCTTAGCTACCACTGGTACTACTGTGGTTTCACCTACGTTTGCTGCAAGTTAAGTAATGCTTTAATTCTAAAATTCCCATCTTTTTTCATCACTCCATTCCTTTGGCTCCCCCAATCTCTGAAATCTCTTCCAACAATCCCACAACTCTCTGATAAATGTATTGATTCTTCAGTTCTGATCTCTTGATCACTTGTAAATTTAATTGCATCACCGTTGGAAACATGGGCAACAGGAGTGATTGGGCCTTAAAAGTGTTCAGAGTTTTTGGTGTGGGAACTATTCGTTTTTCACAATGATATAAATGAAATGAGATAACTTTAATTTCATTTTTCATGTATCTTGTTGTGCTTCATGACTGTTGGCAGATTAATTTCCCTCCTGGGATAAATAAAGTTTTATCGTATCTAAGGTTCAACACAAAGTGCTGGAGGAACACAATGGGTCAGGCAGCATCTCTGTAGGAAATGGGCAATGCTGCTCCCTCTCCATGTTTCATGATGTTTGACCATGTTCTGACCCTGCCTGTCCATTCCCTCCATAGATACTGCCTGACTCGTTGAGTTACTCCAGCACTTTGTGTTTTACTCAAAATTCCAGCATCTGCAGGTCCTTGTGTCTTTCTAACTTTTTAGGCTGTTTTTGAAAAATGTGCTGAGAATGTCAATGTCCAGTGAATTAATGAGATGTGTTGTCTTTTGGGTATGACCAAGTGGATCACAGTTTAGCACAGATCTACTCTCCGTTAAATTTAGGAGCTCTAAAATCATATAGCTCATCAGTACTGTTGTTTCAACCAGGACTAGTAATGATAGTACAACATACAGAATTAAAACTTTCTCAGTCTCGATCAAATACAATCTCTGACGATAACATAGTGGTCATGATGTTACCCTTGTAAACTTTGCAGAGGCTGGTAAATATTTTATTCTTTGGAATTTTGCAGAGGTGCTTGTTGAACGTGTCAGGTGGCATAATAACATACCAGTCGAGTTGCTGCCTCACAGCCCCAGCATCCCAGGTTCCATTTTGAACACCGACGGTGTCTACCTGGAGTGTATATGTTCTCCCTGTGACTATGTTAGCTTCATCAAGATGTTCCAGTTTCTTCCCATGTCCCAAAGACATGTGGGTTGGTCGGTTAATGGGCCACTGTAATCTGCCCTAGTATGTAGGTGAGTGGTAGAATCTGGGAGGAGTTGATGAGAATGTGGGCAGAATAAAGTGGGCTTGTGTAGGATTAGTGAGAATGGGTCCTTGATGGCCAGTTCGGTTGGCTGAAGGGGCTGTTTCCATGCTATATATCTCTCTGAGTTTTACAGTATGCAGTCCAGAGAGAGGCAGAATCCAGCTGTTTGGACTAGAGGAACTCTAGAATTATGGGGAACATGGAACAAAGTGGAACTGAGACCAAGATAAGTGTGGAGCACTATGCAGCTAAGCTGGGTGCGTCTTTATCTTTTCCTATCTAAATAAAGAATTCCCAGGTCAGCTTTCCATTATTGTTCCACTTTGCCATCCAAGTGCAACCAAATTGGATGGCATGCAAATCCTTTACAGAGGGCAGTATTGAGACCATTACATTGCAGTGGTTAGCCTGAAGAGCTGTTTACTTTCTCTATCTATATTGATGAATTTGATCCAGGGGTTTTAATATCAAAACAATAATCTCAAGCGCAGCTTTATTGGACCTGAGTTTTATAGTGGTTCTTCTATTCCAGGTTATGTACATACGTAAATGAAAATCCCCCACCTGTAATGGTCAGATTTGAATTTATGCTCTGTATCATTATTCCAGATAGATAAATAACAAGCCTGGTCCAATTGCAAAACCACTTTTCTGTCATATACCTTTATTAGAAGTACTGAAACATTAGTCTTTTGAAAGTTGACCAGCTGGATTATGTGCTTGCCCTATTTTACTGGCTCACAGTATAAAGATGGTGTGATTGGTTTTCATGTCAATTAGATTGAAGTCTAGATGTTTTAAAATTGTGTGCTGTGGCTCAGCGTGCTTTGGGTTATCTGTTACCTGGGGCTCCCGGTACAGAGTTTCTCAGGACCAAAAAATAAAATCATTATTGGTGATGTTGTATAACGATTATACCAAACATCACAGTAACTACCTCATGTCATAAAAATTAATAATGGCCCCTTCAGCGGCACTTAAAGCAGCATTGAAGTATTAGCTTACGGAGTAAGGCTTGAAACCACAATCTTCTGATATGAAAGAAAGGGTGCTGTTACAAAGTAAAGCCTGATACAAAAAATATAGAAAAAATATTGTTTAGTGAATGGACTCAAGAAAGATTCTGGAATGCATGTCACAGTGTGCCCTGGCTATAGCAAAGTTGTTACGATGTATCAAATATGTTCAAGCTAATGAAGTGTTGACATTGTTGCTGTGGCAGACACACTCAACACTCGGCTTTAGCAGTGCAAATACTGCCAATATATGTAGCTTGTGATTTGGGTGTGACTTGATTTAGAACATTGTTACATCTACGTTTTTTTCCGGAGCATCCAGAAATACGTGTATTCTAGAAGCAATAGTCACTGCTCCACAAATTTTATTTGAGCCTTTCCAGAGAGTGCAGATGTCCAACAAAGGTCAAGGTTCACTTTGTATAGTGTAAATACAATGTTGTAAGTAACTGTTGACAAGAGCTGCACTCAACCTACACCCAGAGTTGTGTTTTCATAAAGTCACCACAAATTCATTTGTATGATTATTTGTCTTTTCTAATGTTGAGTAAATATAATTCCTGGGTGTAATATGAATAGTGCATGTGGCTCCAGGTACCTACGTTGATTGGAAATTTCTAAATTGTAATCATTCACAGATGTCGGTACATAAAGTAATTTCAAAGAACGCATCCTATGGCTTGCTGGGGATGATGAAAGCTCAGCGTGAGATCCGTAGGAAGTAATTATTTAATAATTAATTTCCCAGATGTCCCTAACTTTAAATTCCGAATAACAGCAATGTGATTCCAATAGGCATCTTAATGTTTTAAATATAACAAGATCACATTTATTTCATCAGCAAAATATTTACTGATGCAGCATCTCACTAATATCCAAATTGAGGAAGAAATCCACTTTATCATCTCTCATTTAGTTCTTTATTGTTCTGTGAGCATATGTTCTACAATTTCCAGCAGCTAACATGATTGCCTTTTCACAGTTTATATAAGAGAAACAATGGTAGAGCTTGTGTCAGCTTTTGTTCTTCATATATGTTATCATAGATAGCGTGTTATAAATTGCCTCTGTTCTTAACATTCATGTTTCCAATGAAAGTCACAAGGTAGCAAAAGGAGGAATTTTCTAGCATTAGCAGCCCAAAGATGCACAGTCTTTACCCAGAGTAGGGGAATCGAGGACCAGAGGACATAGGTTCAAGATGAAGGGGAAAAGATTTAATAGGAATCCGAGGGGTAGCTTTTTCACACAGATGGTGGTGGGTGTATGGAACAAGCTGTCAGAGGAGGCAGTTGAGGCTGGGACTATCCCATCGTTTAGGAAACATTTGGACAGGTACATGGATAGGACAGGTTTGGAGGGATATGGACCAAGCGCAGGCTAGTGGGACTAGGGTAGCTGGGACATTGTTGGCCGGTGTGGGTGAGTTGGGCCGAAGGGCCTGTTTCCACACTGTATCAATCTATGACTATGACTCTAAAGATGCTGAGACAAATTTATAATCATGAAATAGGTAATCTAATTTGCTGCTTTCCTTATCTGTGTAACTTACTACAATATCATTTGCAGTGCTTATTCTCTGAACAATCAGACATTTGTCAAACTATGTTTTCAGCATATTTATGGAGAAAAGAAAGTGGTTCTGTAAAATCAGTGTTACTACAGTGCCCATGGTGAATCTTAGGATCTGGATATATGTGGTGGTATATGTGGTGGTTGGGTGATTCATGCATGGACACAGTCTCAGTGATTTCAGTTATGGTTCCTTAATGTTGTGAGCTGCATCATAACCTTTGTGAAGTCTACTACAATGTTATTTAAAAGGGATGTGCTCAACCTGGTCCTTGCCAATGGAATCTGGTACAAGGATCCAGCCTCAGATATGTCCCTCAAATAACACCGTGAAGTGACTTGATAGTTCCTTCTCCTACCATGCTTGAAAATAGTAACCTTTGCCCTATGTTACTCCCCTCTTTGACTAATGATTAGATACCAAAAATCATCCCATCTCCAACCTACTGCACAATTCACCCCTACTCCCTCCTTCAACCACCATCTCTCTACTGACCCTTTTCCCCTTCTGATCTAACATGGCTTGAACTTTACCCTGACTGCCCTTCCGATTAAACCCAGCATTCAACCGTGCACAGATGCCTCCTCCCAATAACATGGCAACTAATGCCTTCCCACCACTACACTTCAGATATCCCAACATCTCCCCTGCCTTACCTATCTCTGACTGACTCACTCTCTCACCACCCATCTTACAAACCACCTACTCTAACAGTTTCCTGCCCCCAGCTGCCCATCTGTAGCCTAACATTTCCAAGCCCCACCAAGAGCATGTTTTTGAGGCTGGATCGCAGTGCCAATGTCCAAAGGTGGGCCCACCTGGCCTGTTCCCTACACAACCCAACTCGCCACCATTGGGCCAATTCTCAGCCTAATAACACTGCCCATCCCATGCATTACCCCACGACCTTTCTCCCTTGTGTACCTCCTATCTCTTGAACATTCTCTCTTCATTTACTCCACATTGTTGAAACAGTACATTTGTAAGCCTGGCACACATCACCAACCCATTATCAGGCCTAAACATGTCCTATTCAACTTTGAAGTCATTCTCAGCCAAAATATTTAAACCCACAAGATTCTGCATCACCTTGAAATCACCGATGAACATTTTGGGATATTTCAAATGTCATTGCAGCATTTTCTGCATTGGTTTTCATTATTGTAATGATCCAGAATGATAATGAAGAGTCTTTAATTTTAAAAACAGCGTTTGCTAGTGTGATCGGCCAGTTCACTGTAATGTATGAAAACTCCTCTCACTGACATAATAACAGCTGCTCACAGGTGATTTACATCTTGAACTCGCCATGCAATGAAAGCACATACAGTGCTTACCAGCTGATTTGTAGCTGCAAAGCTGTGTGGAAGTGAACCGTATTCAAATGGATTTGTGCTTTGCAGTTTGTAGACATGCTTCATCATCATCAGAAGCCATGGGTTAGCTTTTGATGATTTTAAGAAACTGATGTGCAGATGGATTTTAATTTTGGTTCACTTGATCCTGATGAACATGAGAAACAAGTCGTTGTGATCCACTGGAAATATTTGCCATGTGCGTTTTGTTGTAATATATTCCTTTATTTGTCCCACACCGGGGAAATGTAGAGCTAAGCCATTTTTGAATTGCTTCGTTTTTGCAGTAGAGTGGTGTGTATTTAAATTCATGTATTTATTGCCCTGCCTCTTAATTCCTGGGAGAACTTACAAGAGCAATAAGATTACCTGTTGATGACTCATGGAATGATTTTGTAGCCTTTCAATTTGACACTTTCCATTCATTATTTTTACTTTTTTTTTTTGTTTCTCGTATCCATATATTTCTGCCCCAACATGAAATGTTCCATTTTGCTCAGCCAAACCTGTACCTTAAATTATCTGAATGATGACCTTGGAAAATGAATGAAATAGCACGTACTGTTTGAACCACATTAACCAGTGGCCATCTACTGTAATGCACAACAATATCACAACATTTAGAACCTGGGATTTGACAGTGGTGTACACCTTGCACTTTACCTTTTTAAATGTTATTCCTTTTCCAGGATGGTAAACATGTCATTTCATATGCAATAGTATTGTGTGCAGTTTTGGTCTCCTAATTTGAGGAAGGACATTCTTGCTATTGAGGGAATGCAGCGTAGGTTCACGAGGTTTATTCCCGGGATGGCGGGACTGTCAGATGATGAAAGAATGGAGCGACCTGGCTTGTATACACTGGAATTTAGGATGAGAGGGGATCTTATGGAAACATATAAAAGTATTAAGGGATTGGACACACTAGATGCAGGAAATATGTTCCCGATGTTGGGGTAGTCCAGAACCAGGGGCCACAGTTTAAGAGTAAGGGGTAGGCCATTTAGAACTGAGATGAGGAAAATCTTTTCACACAGAAAGTTGTGAATTTGTGGAATTCTCTGCCTCAGAAAGCAGTGGAGACTGATTCACTGGATGCATTCAAAAGAGAGTTAGATAGAGCTCTTACGGCTGGCGGAATCAAGGGATATGGGGGGAAGGCAGGAACGGGGTACTGTGGTTGATTAGTCATGATCACATTGAATGGCGGTGCTGGGTCAAAGGGCCGAATGGCCTACTCCTGCACCTATTGTTTATGTATCTATGTAAATCAGAAACTGGAAAATGACCAAATAATCTCTTTATATTTGGTATTTTACATCCGCAACACAGAATGCTCGATGCTGTTCTGAGCTTGCATCCGAAATGGATTTAGACTCAAACTTACAATTTCCTGGACACCCAAGATAAAGAATCATTAAAAGCAAATCTATTGTTAAACATTCCTTTTCCCTCCCCACTCCCCCATCTTATGTCAGAGATGCTCATACAGTGGTACAATGCCACGTGCTAGTAGATGTCTCTCTCTTACCCGGAAAACTGCAATTAGTTCATTGTGGAGGAATGATGAGCATTAGTGCCTCTAGCTTTTAGGCCCTCTAGCTTCTAAAACTTTTGCCTCAGATGTTTTAAGCTAAGTTTAACCTGCTTTTCATCATCAAAGTGCACCCGATATGATTCCATGTGTTATTTCCATTTCCTGCAGTAGCCACCATTATAACCACTTGAGATTAACTTTGGATGCCAAATTACGATCAGTTTTGTATTGTGGTTTTGGTCCACCAGGAGCAGAGCTTGAGATTGCCATAGTTTATTTCATCAAGGACGCTTATGAACTGACAGATATTTTGGGAGGTGGGGGGGATTCATTGTACGTCTCAGCTGGATTGGAAATCTATATCTCATGGGATGGAGCAGAACCTTGTATAATTGATTGTCAAGTATGTAGCAAGTTTTTAGAGGGGAATCTTTTTTAAGTAAATGAATACAGTCTATTACCATAATGTTGATGGTCACTTTTTTGGCTTGGATTGTATTTTAATTTCCTCTGGTCATTTATCTGATATTTAAATGAAATGGTGTGCAGAAAATTGTTTAAGAAGTAAATGGAAAATATAATTTATGGCATTTGTTATGGGCAAGCAATATATTAAGAATCAGACCCTTTCTCAGTCCCTTGAAGGGGAGAATATAAATAGGGAAAATTTATTGCCTGAGAGAAGAAGTTATTTAAGCTGCAAAAACAAAATTGTAAATCTTTGAGAAAAAGGCTTTTAATGTACCCTTGATGCATTAATCTTGCATTAGCATATATACGGTCAGATTTGTGAATCGTTCCTGCAGCTCATCAGTCTCCAGATAGCAGAAGGGGAATTTATGCAGTCAATGCTAAACAGGAAAACGGGAGCTGTACTATATCAGCAAGTAACTGGGTTCTGGCATGACAGCTCAGTCTTCCTACAACCCATCCAAAATATAATATGAACATGCAAGAAAGCGATCTGAAAAGACCTTCCTATACACTCTGTCTGTTTCAACATCATAGTTTAGCCTAAACATGTTGTCAAGACTCCTTTGGTTCCCATCCCACATCCACTTAGTTTCTTGGGAGAAGCAAAAAGATGAAGGAAAATTAATTTTCATAACAAAAAATGTAAATAATTCAATTACTGATTAGAGATTGAAATTGCACGTACACACAATATTTCAATTTATTTGAAATGAGAAAAGACATTCGGAAATCCTCAAAAACATAAAAAATGAACAATTGATTTTGTAGCTGTCGGGCATCTATCTATAAACTAAAACTCTCGTTTGTTTGTTTGGTCCCGAACTACAGCCAAAACGGTACATGATAACGCAACAGTTTTAGGCCCACCTTACTCACTGTCGTCCCTTTGGTGCTAATGGAAGAAGTTTCATTGAAATTGGTCTTATATTTTTAAAGTTATTCGCATTTTAAAGTTTAAATCTATCGCGGAGGGAGGGAGAGGGGGGGAGGATAGAGGATAAGGGGGGTTGAGGGGGGGAGGAAGGGGGAATGGGAGAGGAGAGTGCGCTGCACCAATGCAGGAGAGGTTTGGGCCCAACGAGTCCACGGTCTAGTAATTTTATAAATGTATTAAGAATTTGTATCTTTTGCTGGATTATCAGTGAACTCTTGATGATAAATATGAACAACTGCATCTGTGGTACCAGTCTCGATACTGAACAGGTGCTGGACTCAGTCAGAGGTGGTTGGCATGACTGCTGCTACATCAAGTTACCCATCTTTCGTCTTTGAGACATCAGTTTGAAAAAGGGTCTCGACCCAAAATGTCACCCATTCCTTCTCTCCAGAAATGTTGCCTGGCCCGCTGAGTTACTCCAGCACTTTGTGTGTACTTTCGTCTTTGAGGTATTGGAGACCAAATTTTGAAGAACATTGCATCGAATTTCTTCAAAGCAGTTTTTCAACATTCATTTGACTTTCAGGCTTTCGAATGTGGTTTAATAAGAAATTAGGATTGGACTCTGGTGGAATTGAGCCTGTGATGATCAATTTGCAATTAAAACAACAAGAAGGGTCTCGACCCGAAACGTCACCCATTCCTCCTCTCCCGAGGTGCTGCCTGACCTGCTGAGTTACTCCAGCATTTTGTGAATAAATCAATATGAGAAATACTGGATCTTTCTACATCTGTGGAATGAGAAACAAGATTTAGCACTTCACCAACTTTTCGTAAGATTGTTTTATAATTTCAATATCTGTACACTATTTCTAATTTCTCAGATGTAAAGTATTTGCTTCTGTATTGGTACACTTTCAGTAACAGAGAAGCTTTGATGATCAGGTACTTTATAAATCTTTTTCTTGTTGCAGTCAATTTGACCGCCACATATTTGCTTTCAATGGACAAACTACATGACAAAACACAACAGCTGCTCCCGTGGAAGAGGGAAATGTAGCAGATCTGAAATATAGAACTGTATCGAAGCAAACCCATATGCAAAATATAATAATGTCTTCCTTAATACAGTAATTTGTCAACCATCAATTATTTACTTGATTGGAAAGTTACAGATACCTTTGCCTATAATTTCTACAGGCATTCACTCAGAAACTCTTACAGAGACCCAGGTTCGATCCTGACTGCAGGTAAAGTGTTTGTACGTTCTCACTGTGACCGCATGGGTTTTCTCTGGGTGCTTTGGTTTCTTCCCACACTCCAAAGACGTACAGGTTTGTAGGTTAATTGGCTTCAGTATCATTGTCCCCAGTGTGTAGGATAGTGTTAGTGTACGAGGTGATCGCTGGTTGGTGTAGACTCATTGGGTTGAAGGGCCTGTGTCCCGTGCCGTATCTCTAAAATCTAAAAAGTAAAAGTCTAGACAGTGGCTTAAACACATTTCTGAAAGTTCTGCCGATCAGTAAAACTTCCAGGGAAATTCTGTTCCTTTAAGCCTGGTATAGGTGTTGACCAAAGTCAGTGTAAATACACAGGGAAAGTAAGGTGTGTGTGTATGCCAAACTATAAAACTCAGAATAACCTGCAAATGGCTTCAACAATACAACAATGTTGCAAAAATAATCTTATACTGTACCTATAAAACAGCTCTCAGTAAAAGACATCAATCATGGCCACTATTACAAAGGCATTGAATAAATAAATTCCTCTTTATCATATTACATAGCAACACAGAAATTTGGAAGGAAGAAGTCTGATATTAAATTCTGTTTATTTAAAGGGAGCTGTGGCAGCATGTTCACTACCCCTTGACATTTCCACCTGAGAAAAAGATTCTGACTACATACGCCATCTATGCTCTCAATATACAAACTTCTATCAGTGTTCCCTCAACCTCCAAAGCTACAGAGAATTCAATGTAAGGTTTTCCAACCTCTCCTCATAACTGTTACACTCTAACCCATGCAGCATCCTGGTAAACCTCTCCAAAAGCTGTACATTTATCCTCTAAAGTACAGAGGGGTCGTGGGGTCCAAGTTTTTAGCACTGCAAAAGTGGCAGCACAAGGTGATAAGAGTGGTAGAGAGAGTGTGTGGCAGGTATGCTTGCCTTCACCAATGGGCATTGAGTACGAGAGTCAGGAATTCATGTTTCAGCTTTATATAACTTTTGGTTTGGGTGCATTTGGAATATTATGTGCGGTTTTGGTTGCCCAGAGAATGAAACAAGGAAAAGGGAGGACAGATGAAGGAATCTGTTGTATAGTACCCTTAATTTCACTGCTCTATATCTGCCCTTTGCTCATGCCCCTGAACTAACTCCCAGACCCACACAGCTTCCTGTTACCTCAAGGCCTCCTAGCTATAGCCATTCTGTAATGTTGAGCAGGTTGCAAGTGGTGACCAGGTCTCATACAGCACAAACTGACTTCTCACCTGCAGAATGGCATAAAACAGAAGCTCAGGACTCTGCAGAAAGTTGTGAAAAAAAGAAACTGAGTAAACATGTCAGCCTATGGGAATGGGGAGAAAAACTGAGCCAAGTTGGATGATTTACAGCAGGTACTAACATTTTCGCTCTTTCCTGGTTCCGACAAAGGCTCTTCAAACTGAAGTTAACACCACCTCTCTTTCAACAGGTACTGCCTAACCTGCTGGGTGTTTTCAGCATTTTCTGTTTTTATTCCAAGAGTATGAATATCTTTCACACTTGGACTATTTTTGTGAGTTCACTTTGTCGCCGGCACATTGGGTGAATCTATTGGAAGAATTATGTGAAGCATTCTTTTTCTGTTATAAACACAGATGCAAAGTAATTATTTAACATATCTATCATTTCCTTATTTTCAATTATAATGTTGCTTTTTTAATCTAATATCCACTAACCATCCTTTTTCCCCTAATAAATATAAAAGTTTTTGTGTTGAATTTCACATCTGCTGCAAGTTTCTTTTCAGGGTTATTTTTATAAATCTCATCTTTCACTCCCATGTGCTGTATCTTTTTAGTTTTATGTTGTTCTTTACATCTTTGGTTATCTGAGACTGTTCATTTTGGCATGTAGAACTATTTTCATTTAAAGGTTATAAAATTGTTCTGAAAATACAAAATTTCTTTTTTTTCACACCTTTCCCTTTCCTTTGGTCATTTTACTCATCAAGTTTTCCAGATGACCATGAACTGTCTATTTTGTCTTGTCGAAGCTGGACCTTGGAACCTTAATCGCAGATTAAAAGAAGGGTCTCCACTCGAAACATCACCCATTCCTTCTCTCCAGAGATGCTGCCTGTCCCGCTGAGTTACTCCAGCATTTTGTGTCTACCTTCGGTGTCAACCTTAATTGATGTTTTGGTGTTTCTTCCTTTCCAACATTAAGTTCAATTATATTCTCATCACAATAAGATAAATGTTCATCTTATTGGCAATTGCATTGATGAGCTATTAATTTTATGTGGCTAATCATTCATTATTAAATCCATGTGTCCTGCACCTTTGTTAGTTCAAGATCAAATTAATGTGGAAAATTGTCTTAAGCGTAAAAGACAATGTGTATCTGATGAACATATCTGTTCATTTCAGCCTATGTAGGGGTTAAAATTTCCCATTTAAAAATCAATTTGTCTATATTTAAGCAGTTGGTCAAACAAGCATAGAATTTGCTGTCAGCCATACTTTGCACAAATATCACATTTCACTCTCCACTGCGTTAACAGAAGCGTTAGCTGTCGGTCAATGCCTCCTTTATTTTAGTGAAGGGAAGAATTCAATCCAAAATGTTAACTGCTTAAAGAAGAATAATGGTGAATTTTGTACCAATATACTTAACCTCTTTGAATTCAAATTCAGCAATTTGTTATTTTCACTTTGTGTAAATTGTCATTTAATATCGAGTCAAGACAAACTTACTTGTGTTCTTTAAACCCTAAGCACTTACAGACTTATCGTTCAAGCATGAGTTCTGGCTCAAGAGTCGCTCTTGATTCTTCTACATGATCCCACCCTTAACCACTCACATTCACCACTGTCCAACAAAACAAAAAGTTGGCCACACATAGAAGTTAATTTAGTCTAAGCAGGAAAGGAAATAATTCTGATTGAGTCGGTTGCTCTGAACCTTTGACAGCAATTATTGGGATTGTTGAATGTCTTGATTTTTTTTCCACTAGGGTTGCATCCATTAGATCAGATGCCTTCAATTTGAAACAATAAGCTTGCTTCAGTGAGAATACATCCTCACTGCTTATCTACTTGGGAACAAAATATATAAACATGAACCTCAATTTTACATTGATTTAACATTTCCTCTGTCTTCACAGTATAGACAATAGACAATAGATGCAGGAGTAGGCCATTCAGCCCTTCGAGCCAGCACCGCCATTCAATGCGATCATGGCTGATCAATCTCAATCAGTACCCCGTTCCTGCCTTTTCCCCATACCCCCTCACTCCGCTATCCTTAAGAGCTCTATCCAGCTCTCTCTTGAAAGCATCCAACGAACTGGCCTCCACTGCCTTCTGAGGCAGAGAATTCCACACCTTCACCACTCTCTGACTGAAAAAGTTCTTCCTCATCTCCGTTCTAAATGGCCTACCCCTTATTCTTAAACTGTGGCCCCTTGTTCTGGACTCCCCCAACATTGGGAACATGTTTCCTGCCTCTAATGTGTCCAATCCCCTAATTATCTTATATGTTTCAATAAGATCCCCCCTCATCCTTCTAAATTCCAGTTTATACAAGCCCAATCGCTCCAGCCTTTCAACATAAGGAAACATTGAAGTCTTAGTCCATTTTTATTTCTCGGATAGCACAGGAATATAAATCATTCAAAGAAATTTAAACAATAGGCATTGCAATTTAAAAAATGTTTGAAATTTTCTTTATTTTTCCCAAAAAGTGATAACACGATCTGACTTGGTTTTGCAGCATCTGAATTCCAAAGGTTCTGGTGGTTCCTGATATTTAAAGGGTTAAGAACAATTAGTGCTTGATAGTCCAAGAGCTGCATGGCACTAGTACATCTCCATGAGAAAGATGAAGTCCTTATTTCCTGTTATTACAATGATTTAATCTCCTACTCACCCACAAACATTAACAAATTGAACCATAATCTTCTGTCGGAGACGGAACACGCACTCAGTGTTGATGTGCACACTAGTTAGGAATTTGCTGTTTCCAAATGATATGCATGTTGCCAAATCATTCCAGTTCATGCCTGTAGCCACCACCCTCCCAAACCTGGTCTCAGCTAGGAGAACCAAGCAGCATATTAGGAATTACAAAGATGTGCAACCGCCCTTTCATTTATGCCTGAAGTCGTGGGCATCAGGTCCTGGGACATTTTGCACCAGGTATGAAGGGGCACATTCATTAGCATACTCTAGAATTTCTAGGATTGTTGTCTGTAAGGCAGCTAATGTTGGATCATAATCTCATTTTTATTTAACGTGTCTTAGATCTTAAAATAGACCATGTAAATTTAGTTATGCTGTGATCATACTCTCCAAGGCTAATTGTCCATGTTTGCTTGAAGGAATCCCACGTGCAAAGAACAATGGCCGATCACAGTCTTATTTCTAAACCTCAGCCAGTCTGAAGAAGGGTCTCAACCTGAAACGTCACCCATTCCTTCTCTCCAGAGATGCTGCCTGTCCTGCTGAGTTACTCCAGCTTTTTGTGTCTATCGCCAGTTTGAAATGACTTGTTTAATCAACTCCTGTTGATCACTCTCAATGTAGATTTTGAGCTCAAATCGTGGAGCAATTGAGCTTTTGACCTTTTGACCCTCTGACTCAGATATGATCACTGCCAGTTGTGTCAAACTACAGCCTATTCTTGAACTCCTCCAGATCTTCAACTATTTAAAGTTTGATAGGTCACTATCACATAGTCACATATCACTATCACTGTCACATAGGTGGTCACATGAGGAAATGGTTACTAACTGAAAAACAAATCAAATTGCTGTCTCTGATAATGCATACATTGTTTCATCACATAATTCATTTAATCTGCATGTTAATTCCTTTCCCAAGTGTTATCAGACTCCTTGAGACAGTTTCATTCAGGACATCATAATGACTGCAACACAAACAATTGCAGCAGTTTTCTCAAAGGACGATTGGAATTCTGAATTCTTTGCCACAAATGGTCTTCAGGGCTAAGATTTTGGGATGACAATCTATGTATGTTAAGAAGAATATGAAATGTAGCAAGATGGTACCCAGAGCAAATATGTTCATATAAAAAACAGAACTACTTGAGAGATGTCATTCTTCTGCGTCCTAGTTTCTTTCAATATGTCAAGAGTCTTTTATTGTCATATGTCCCAAAATGGAACAATGAAATTCTAATTTGCAGCAGCACAACAGATATGTTTCCTAAAGACCTATGCACCTTGGAGGTGTCGATGGGATTCTTTGTAATTGCATCAATGTGCTGAACCAGCACAGATCTTCAGATCTTCAGTAGTAGGAACTTGAAGCCATTGACTCTCTCCATCGCTATCCTGTCGATGAAGACAAGCCTGTGGATCCCTTGTGAAGGGGAATTTTTTTAAGTTGCTACGTTATTTGAAATTATTACACCCCTAGTGTGTACGTGAATGGCAGAATGTGATCGGAGATAACACTAATGTTGGAAAAATAAAAAGATGGGATTATTGTTAAAAAATTACAAAAAGTATTGGAGTAACTCAGCGGGACAGGCAGCATCTATGGAGAGAAGGAATGGGCGACATTTCGGACCGAGACCCTTCTTCAAACATAAATAAAAAGTATTGTGCTCGTACTTACAGTGAACACTGCCGAATTAAGTGAACAAAAATCAGCCTGTTTGCAAAAGTTAACAAATATTAATGGGAAAAATCTCCTTGTGCTGTGGAAGGGCTCACTTTGATTCCTGAACTGGAAAAGGGCAATTTGATACGTGATCTGATCAATTCTGACAAGTCTTGCTTGTGAGGCCCACTTCAGACCACAGCACCGTTCAGCAATGCTGTCAGCAGATATTGGTCACACTATGAGAAGGTCGAGATACATTTGGCAGAATTGTGAGAAAAGCCTAAAAATTCCTCTTAAATTACATCAAGGAATTTCCTCCATTGTGCTTTTGGGGGAAAGTCTAGTGGGTCTAGTTCCATATAATTTTGCATACCTTTGGTGAAGAAATATGGAAATTCTACCATAGTCTTTGTATGATAACATACCAAACATGTGCCAAGTATTCTTCTCAGCAGCCTGCTGGTGAATGTTGAGCAAGGCAAATTTTAAATACCAGTGTTGGGTATTTTGGTTTAAATTGGTAATTTACCAATTATCTCGTATTTCTTGTATCATTATCTCTTTACAGAGAGAATCTAACTTGTAAATTTATAAAATGAAATGTTTGCTAAAAATGATATATTTCTCAGTTTATTTGAGTTACTTTGACATTTTTTGGCAACAAGCATCGGTACAGGATTGGACTAGTGGGATTGCAGACCTTGAGATAGTGAAGGAAGGAGATGTATCGGTGATTTTAATGACAGGATTGCTGAATTCCTGCTGACACCACGGACTTTCCTTTTGCGTTGTCAAGCCGAATAACCAACTCAACTGGATTTCCTTAAAGATGGGAGCTGGGGGTGAATATTTATAATCAAAAATAAGAGGAATGAGATTTTGATTAGTTCATTCACCAAGGGATAGAATGCAGGTTAAAAAGAAATTTAACTTTAATTGCATGGTCATTAGTATATGCCACTGATTGTTTATACTCCAACAGATTTTGATCTGTTGATTAAAACAGAAGTGAAGTCTATAAAAATAGGTTCTATAAATTAATGTATTGAGAACTGGTGACCAAAGATAAAATTCTGATCCTTGATTTTACTCTGCACCATGTGGGGATTTGGGGTATGTAGGTATAAAACCGAATATGCTTGAAATACTCATCAGGTCCAAGACCTTTCATGTGTAGGCCAGGAATTCACCTTCCCCATGGAAGGTTTTCTGATGTGATTGGGATGTCACTATATTCTGACTGGACGACAATTATTAAGCCAAGTGGAAGTTGTGTCTGCTGAGAGCAGGTACTGTGTTCATGTAGGCCTATACAAGCTCTCCAAATTATACACAAATAATCATAAATAGGGACGAGGAGTACTGCTCTGATTTCCCAAGACTGATCAGGGACAGAAACCTCTGCAGTACTTCTAAGTACAGGACATTTTTAAATCACTATGCCCCACTCAGCAAATTTCAATGCTTTCAGTATTTTTGAAGGAAAAAATGGAGAATAACTCAAGAAGTACCCTTTGGCTTTTAGTTGCACCACATACTCAACACCCCAATCAGCCAACATATTCCAGATATTTTTGTCTTGTTCAAAAAAAAAATCAGTTTTAAGACTTTTAAGATATGAATCTTATTTTCAAGAGAGAGTTAGATTTAGCTCTTAGGGCTCAAGGAATCAAGGGATATGGGGAAAAAGCAGGAACTGGGTACTGATCATATTGAATGGCGGTGCTGGCTTGAACGGCCAAATGGCCTACTCCTGCACCTATTTTTCTAAGTTTCTATGAACCCCTCCATTACCCTGCCGGGTTCACCATGGTCATTTCTTCCACCCACATGTCCTTTATGTCATATTCTTCTAACAATGACCTTTCACTTCATTGTCAGCAACCGCTTTTTCAACAAGTACAGCCTGGTCTTTGCAGCCTTATTCTGCAAACTTCTCTTTCATTACCTCTCCCTGATTTCAAAAGCTTTTTTAAAGATCTTTCTCTGCAGCCATGCTTTCGTTTACTTCAAAAGCCTCTGGTTACTTCTCTCCCCTCCTGTTTCTTGTCCATTTTTTAGTCCATCACTTTGTAAATAAAAATGAAACATTATCTTGTACAGGACTTTAACAGAAGGGTGAGTTAATTGAATAGTTATTCGTAATCTTGGAATTTCTTGGTATTTTAACTTCAAAAAAAAATCTTATATACATTTGTATGTTCACGAATTACTGCATAAATGGGCAAAGCAATTGCAAATACTGTGTATAGATTAAAGTTAGTGTAACATGAGATATGATGTATACAACCTTTATATTATTTTCTAGTAGCAATATGTGATCAAACAAAAAGTTACTAAAAGTTGTAACTTGTGTTGGAATAAAGGATCAATTAATGAGAAGAATGGAAGCATTTTAGGGTGAAAGTAACTTTTTTCTAAAGTTGAACTGCTCGGTATATCTTTAAAGCATTCCTCACCTCCTGTACAAAGAAGCAGACCTTATTATTTGTGTTATTATGAAGGACTGCAGAGGGCCATTCTGACTTTTTTCCTTCCATTCATAATGTTTATGTTCATAGTCACCTGGATGTCATAAATTCACCACTTTTAAGTTGTTGTAACAGGTTTTTTTGATTGTGTAAGAACAACTGTGTTCATAACGTTCACATTTGGATTTACTTTAACTTACTTCCCCCTTCTGTAACTTAGGACAGGGCATTTTCAAGTTATAATCAAGCATTTTTTATATTTTTCATTAAAATGCATTGATTTTTAATTGTCCAGGATTCTGACTCCTGAGTTATTGCTAATTGGCAACTCACACCGTGACCGTGTTCATGAGCGTGAAAATGTGAGAAAATTCCTGGTATCTCTTTCCCACAATATAATTAATTGACAATATGGGCAGCATTGTTTTATTTGATGTACAAAGTGACCAAAAACAACAATGTCTTATCAAAGAGCTGCTTATTTGAAGAAGGGTCCTGACCTGAAATGTCATCCATCCATGTTCTCTGGAGATGCTGCTTGACCCGCTGAGTTGCACCAGCATTTTGTGTCCTTTTTTTATTATTAATATCAGTAACGTTGTTATCAATATGAAGTATAATATTTTATTGAGAAGCAATGTTAAGGAGCATTTTAATTTCAGTTTACTTTCCATTTGTCACTTCCTTTCTACAGGGTTTGGATTAAATTCCCTGGAATAACAGGTACCTTCTGATACTGTATGAGTAGCAATGGAACAGGAGTTGGCAAATCCGTTCAATAAGCCTACTCTGCCATTGTTTTTGCAGACTACTAATTGCACTAGGAAGTGTGATAGGAATGAAATAGGGTGCTCTGAGCTAAATAATACTTGTGGGACAGGTGAATAAAAGTCAGCTGTTGGACAGGTACATGGTTAGCAGCGGTTTAGAGGGAGAGGCGCCAAATGCAGGCAGGTTGGACTAGCGTAGATGGGGCATCTGGGTTAGCATGGACAAGGTGGACCGAAGGGCCTGTTTCTGTGATCTACGACTCTATTTACAGAATTATGTTGCTGTTCATTGTTGTAGAGAACACAAGGCAATTGTGTCCAAGTCTTTTGGATTGAGGCGGAAGAAATCCTTGTAATTCAACCACTAATAGCTCTGTCCATTTTGCCTTTAGGTAAAATTTATCTGTTTATGTAGTCCTGGCATCTCTCTCAGGTGGTCCAAATTAGGTTGGATTATTATTCATATAAAACCATCTTGAGTGCCGTAGACTGTAAGACTTTGAAAATAAAATGGTTGACAATGTATCTAAATTAAGAGAGAGAAAGAACAGAAACGGGCCTATTAAAACATGTTCATTAAAACATTGTTCCAACAATGTATTCCTCTTGGGATCACACTGTCCCTAGCCAACAATTGGCCTTTCGGAACCACCCGACCTGGTGTAATCTGTTGCCGGCCTGATTTCTTCTGGTCTTTTCTTGCTTCCAGTTCCTCCCCCCTACAATCACTCTGAAGAAGGGTCCCGACCCCAAACTTTACCTATCCATTTTCTCCAGAGATGCTGCCTGGTCCGCTGAGTTACACCAGTATTTTGTGTCTATCTTTGGTATAAACCAACATCTGCTGTTCATTTTTAGTTGTTCCACTAATATTTCAGTTCCTATTGTCTGGAATTCTCATTTTTAACCTCCATTTCTCTCTTACTCCATTAGGGTGTTCTTTGAAACATTTATCTGGCTAATTATTTGTCATCAGTTCTTCTTATGTGACTCAGTGTCAATAATGTTTTGATAATTACTACAATAATGATGGTGAATAATGTAGGTTTCCCTGTGAATTATTTCTGTTACTTTTTGGGGGTAGGAGTGCTGTTGAAGTTTAAAAAAATAATTCCAAGAAATGTTTTTCTATTTGCTGGTCAATAGAAACATTGGCTTGATTTAGCATAGCCTAAAGTGCAAATTCCACGCGGTATAGGTTAGAACCTCAGCGAAAATAAGAATAAACATATGATAGGCATCGAGCTCGCCAAAAGAATAATTGTATTTTACTAACAATAAACTCAAGTATTATTTAAAATATGTAAAAACAAACAAAAGCGAAGTTATAAAACACAAAAGATCGGCAACAATTAATATATACATCAAAAACCCATGGCTAATGAGCATATTTTAAAATAAATCCAGTAACATGGATTCCTTTGGTATACCTCAAATTATTTATTCCCAAAATAAACATATGTTACCAATTTCATTAACTTCCCCTGATAATTTATTCTAGCTTGATAGGGTCCTGTGGAAAAGTAGTTCCATCTGACTTCATCTTCTTAATATTTAACTACATATATGAATTCCTCACAACACTAAACTTGGGATAAAGCTTGGATCAGCTTTATTAAGTTTCCTTAATAATTTTTAAGTCTTCCATTTGGTGAGGTCAATACTTTTTCCAGAAAATAAATTTCCATAATCAGTTTTTTTTAAATTCCTGAAACTCATAAAAGTTGTTGCAAGAGGATAAAAATATAACAGCAATTAATTAGCATTCATACAACTTATTTCTAATTGGTTCTCTGTTCCCTGCTAAGACAAAACACACATTTCTTTTCAAGCAAGGAAAGTATCAAGGTTCTCTAATTCACTTCAATGCATTTTAAACATGTACTCTGTCTTTTGATTCCAGTTGTATAAAAAACACATTCACATTGAACTACTACTTTTATGAAAGTCCATAACAGTTTACAGTTTAGTTTATTGCCACATGTACCGAGGTACCGTGAAAAGCTTTGGTTGCGTGCTATCCAGATGCTGGAGGTCTGAAATAAAAACAGAAAATGCTGGAAACCTATTTTATTTTTTTGGCTGAGTGTTAACCCTGTTTCTCTTTCTACAGATGCTGCCTGACCTGCTGAGTTGCTCCAGTATTTTCTGCTTTTGTTTCATACTTCTAGCATCTAATGGTTTAGTTATTTCATAATAATTAAAGCCCTGGTTTTACCTCCACGTGCAAGGATTGTTCAATTAGTAAGCCCAGTGAAAATCAGTGTCAAAATGTTTACTCCCAGATTTCTTTTTACGATTGAAGGCGAGGTTTGCTCTCAAACCGGATGTGAAACGCTTATGAATTGCGCCGTTGGGATTTTGGGTGACACAAGGCTGTTGCAAGGGATCGGCAACTCGAAGCTAAGTGATGAAGTGTGATCGTGAGTGCATTGAAGTCTAGGGTGACTATGATAGTCACTAGTCAGCTGCTCCCCTGTAGAAGATGGAAAGCTGCAAATATTCCTAATGTTCACTCTGTTATACAGAAAACTATTGCAGGCAATACTTATCCTTGGCGTAAAGAAGTGCATCCTGTTGACCATTCTAACTCATTATTATACCCTTCAAGAGATCATGGGATTAGACAATAGACAATAGGTGCAGGAGTAGGCCATTCAGCCCTTCGAGGATTGAGGTAATGTTATTGGTAAGAATGACTTCTCCCCGGTAGCAAGATTAGTGGCCAGCAACTACCACTGATCTTGCTACCATAAGAAATACTAGGCTGGGGAGAGCTGTACAACCACACAGAGAAAGGGGGAGAATCAACATCCAACATGGGGAACTACACCATGGGATCCTGGTGGTGTGTTACTGAATGGAGCAGCCATTGCTGATCCTGAACAATGGTCCACATACTCTCCCTGCCTGCCCAGGTGCAGCCCTGAGCTCTATGACCCAGTACCAATTGGTCACTCCACTCTCACAGCCCACCTAACATCAGCCCTTACAGTCTTGTGTCTGCTCACTGAGATATGAGATGATCCATCGCTGGATTCATGCCAACTTTCCAGCAAAACAGCATGCAGCGATGGAAAGAGAAGAGATTCACAGCATGTTGCCAGCTTAGCAATGTGGAAGTCACAAGTTCACACCATGTTCCCACCACTGCCACGCTCTCAGTGGCATATCTATTTACATAAAAGGCTCTAATGACACCCATTATCACTGCTGTGAATGCATCCTGCATGCAGAGTGAGATTACCAGTGTACTTCAAGATTTGTATACAGTTTATATTCTTTGTATTACACTCATGGCAATAACATTGTCATGGTTTGGTTCTTATGACATAGTTTAAGCTACCCAACGGTAATTGAAAAGCAGCATTGGCATTTGGTATCATTAGCTTATTTTTAGAAAACAGGTTATTTTACACAGATTACTCAAATTTTGTTAAAGGCAGGCTATAATGTTATACATGAAAAGTAAACTATAACTTCAAGTTATTACTTTAGAAGAAAATCCTGTTTTTATAAGTTTAAAAACTGATCACTCAGTAATTACCTATATGGCAGACAATATCAAGTAATGGCAAAATAGCCTGAAGATATTAAGCCTTTTTATTTCTGTCAGGTCAAGTGCAAGCATAAATGATCTAAAATACCTTAAAATTATTTCCCAATTTCTCCAATGAAACCCAGCCCACAGCCCATTCCGATGTTCCTATAAGTATATCCAGAGGATAGGCTCACAGCTGGAGGGGAGAAAGGAGTACGCTAGCTGTGTAAGAAAATAACTGCAGATGCTGGTACAAATCGAAGGTATTTATTTCACAAAATGCTGGAGTAACTCAGCAGGTCAGGCAGCATCTCAGGAGAGAAGGAATGGGTGAAGTTTCAGGTCGAGACCCTTCTTCAGACTGATGTCAGGGGGACGGGGCAACAGTACGCTCGCTGTTACTTTTTCCACTGATTTTGCAGATTAACACATCCTCAAACTTGCTCCACCTTTTTGAGTATGGAGAATTGGGTTCAGACTTCTTATTCTTCATAGTCTTTGCAGGAGAACTGACAGGCACTTTCTATACAGTCTATATATTAAATGCTGGAAATGGACAGCAAGTCAGACAGCATCTGTAAAGTGGGAAACAGAATTAAACTTTCATCGGAAATGGGGGAAAAAAAGAGACAGATCAAGATTTAAGATACAAATAAAGAAGGAACAGGAATGACACGTGAAAGAGCAGAAGACGGGATGACAGGCTAGGTTGTCACCAATGACCCATCAACAAGTGCTGGTGGCATTCACTTTTAAAAAGTGCTGGGGATAGTGACAAGGACAGGCATTTTGAATGGCTAGATGGAGGTGATTCTGCAGGCTGACAGTTAAAACTGTAGCAAAAGGAAGATCAAGAAGTTAAGGCCCAGGACACCAGACTGAAAGATCAGGGCTTGAAAAACAAGAGGCGACAATTTGCATGAGTTTTATTTCAGTGTAAGGATTGCCAAAGTTCTTCACTTTCTGGCAGGCAGCTTTAAGCAGTAGAGCTTACTGCTCTACTGTAGTAAGCAGTAGAGCATTATCTTTTCCCATTGACATAATCTCCAAGCAGATCAGCTGTGCTCAACATGTCCTTCACCACCGTTGCTCAGCTGGTACCTCCACCACTTCTAACATTCAGTCTCTCTTGGTCTCCACCTAATACTGACATTCCATTTATTCTGTTCACTCGGTCCCCTTCTCTGCAACATAAAACATATAATTTCTAACTTTTCATATTTCTCATGAAGGCTCATTGAAATATTAACACAATTTTTCTCATAGGTAAACTTGATCTTCTCGGTTCATCTATCCTAAATTAGTGGAGCTGAAGTCTGTTTGATGCTCTGAGCAAAATTGTTTAACTATTGTAATGTGTTTTGTGATAGATTTAGATGATGGTTAAAAATTGATAGGAGCATAAGTTCATTTCATCTTTACAACAGGGATAAAATTGATGGTCCCAGCAGTGTCGGTTTTTCAGAATGTTTTCAGAATGTTCCAAAAAGAACATTATACAAGGAGAGACATCAGCCACTGTGCCCCTGACCTGAAAACTGAGGCACGAGTGCAAGGATATCTTGTCCCAGGGGAAAATTTCTGGAGTGCCACCAAACAGCCCTGAAATAAATATTATTGCTTCCCTCTGGGGAAAATCCATTTCCAGTGGTGTATCTCTGAATATTAATAGTATCATTCACTAGAGTTTCTAAGAACATGGAAACTGAATCACTGCATAATTTTGGCATTTGTTTAAAGGTATTTTGTTCTGAAGATAAAATGTTTAAAAACTTTCGGAAAACGATTTGGAATAGCTGAAAAATAGGATTTTTTATAAATCTAGAAATATTGTACCACGTTTTGAGGTTGACCATAAGACGATATGAAACCTCTGGAGACGGTACAATGGAGTACATAAATTATCTGCATCCATTTGCTTTTTGCATGCCTTTGTGATTTATGTCCTCTACTTCTTCCCCCTCTATATGATTCTCCTAGTTTATAGGAATAGTAGATTTTTTTCAATTGTACAATTTGGCAAAATAAATCATTCATTGCTTCAACATTGTGTCCACAACTGAGCCTTGCTGCGGGAAAATGAAGTGGGTAGGAGGTTTCCAATTGAGTTGAATAAGCAGATGGGATCTGCTGTTGCAGAGTTTATCATTGCAGATGGTTTAGTTTAATCCCAAGCCTGCACTATGTTTGAACCACATCATTTCACATACATTCACAACCATGTGCATGTGGTAACTTTTACTCCTCGTCCCCAGGTTTGCTTGCTTGATAATATTTCATACAGAAGTATTAAGTAATCTGATCCAGCTTCGATTTCTCTAATCTTTACTTAGTTGACAACTGTTATAGATACCGAGTGTAAATATGAGCATGTGAAGGCTACCAGAGAAGGCGAAAATTAACTCAGTTATTAATCTTATGTTGTGTAGTTAGTTGCTCTGAACCTCTGTGTCTTTGAGTTATTTAAATGGTACTAAAGCCTATTTTAGTGCATTGAGAATTGTCAGTTTCTAATAAACCTGCTGTGTTTTATGAAAACTGCATTTGCATCTATCCTAAATTAGTGGAGCTGAAGTCTGTTTGATGCTCTGAGCAAAATTGTTAACTGTTGTAATGTGTTTTCTGATAGATTTAGATGACGGTTAAAAATTGATAGGAGCATAAGTTCATTTCAAAAGGCCATAGGAATACCAAAGATGATAAATGGATTGTTATATAGTGTCCTCTGACAGGAAAGCGTATGGAAGTTGCACCCAAAAATCCCAGCTGTTTTTCTCAACAGAATTGTGGCAGATCAGACATGAGGAGCTTCCATTTTTCACCCTGGTTTGTATTTAGCATCAAACAGAGTAAAAAATGTTGCAACTTGGATGTTCACCAGAGAAAGTGGATTGGGATAACAATTGCTTCTTTTCACCAAGTGGGGAAAAAGGGGGCACTTGAACCCCATGGCCTCATGCTGGCAAACATGCTAATCTATTAGATGGTAAAACAAAGTATGCAATAATTTGCAGGGTGCCCAAAGGTTTCCAGGCTAGGGCTCCATCACAGAAGCCTGAATGGGCCCGATATCTATTCCTCAGAAGATGTCCATGTTGGGTTGTTCCTTGCATTTACTTTACTACGCGATAAAGAAGTGAGAGAGTTAAGGGACTTTAACAGAAATGTACAAGTCTGCCCTCTCTTGCACTTGACTCATATTCGGAATATGGCTGGACCTTGCCTAGTCATGCCCAATCATAGATTTGAACCTTGGGTTGGAACGTGGAATATTTGGATCCCTCTCAAATTTGCTGGGTTAATTGCTGCAATCCTGAATGATTTCCCAGAGGGAATTCAAGATATTTTTGTAATTGTGCAGGGGGAATGTTGCCTTCTATGAGTCTCAGGCTTTACGTGACCTAAAGAGTGCATCACGCTGGGAGAAAAAACATCTTAATCACAAAGCTACGTTCTTCCCCACAGGATCCTGTTAAAACAAAAAATGACAAGCTCTTCTCTGAAATTATCCTTTGCAGCTGGGCCAGGGCAAGGTGGGGGATTCAATCCCATGATTTAGAGTTAAAGCTGGATTTTTTCAGCTGTATGCAAATGCGTATAGTCCTTCAATTTAGCATGATGCAAATCAAAATATTGTTGGTGTGCCAAGTAAATGAAAAATATCTGTCGAACTGTGCTTCAAAGCGATACACCCCTCGACAGCCCCTCTGACAGGTTGAAAATATAGCCACGTCTGTACACCATTCTTGTACGAAAATAAGCAATGGCATTGGCTGGAATGGCAGCTGCAGATGGTCCCAACATTCCTTTCAATTTTACTGGTGGAAAATTCCGGTATATAAAATCCTGCAAGGTAAATATAAGTAAACTTTTGATGG
This sequence comes from Rhinoraja longicauda, assembly GCF_053455715.1. Taxonomy (NCBI): domain Eukaryota; kingdom Metazoa; phylum Chordata; class Chondrichthyes; order Rajiformes; family Arhynchobatidae; genus Rhinoraja; species Rhinoraja longicauda. Next base: position 5,556,127 of record NC_135972.1, on the reverse strand, counting down.
AATTATATGGCCGCATGGCTTCAAAGTCATTTATGAAGAAGATAGGCACAAAATGCTGGAGTAACTCAGCAGGATAGGCAGAATCTCAAAAATTATGAATTTTGGCCAGACATTCAACATGTTTCTACATTTCCAATTTTCAAATCTCAAATTTTCTCAAACTACTTATATTTTTAGAATTATCTTCATAAGAAAATGATTATAATTCATTTTCTAAACATTTTTTTCAATAGTAAGGAGAGGATTTGATTACTGCCTTATTGACATGGGATCATACCAGTGGATGTTCACAGACAAAATGGTTTGCTTACCTCGGCTATTCTTATAATGTCAGCGTGGTGTAGGATGCTAAAGGTTGTGCCCTTCTATGATGCCTGTGCCACACACCAGGGGTCTTCCTGTTTATGGTCCCTAGCATTCCATTCTTCTAAACCTTACTTCAAGGAAATTAACTACATTAGAAAACATGAGAAATGTTCCTATTCCTGTTTCTAGGGAAAACATAAAGTCTTCTCCAGCATGACCAAGTTACTCTGCAAATGTATTTCTTCCTTCTCTCTTACCGCATTTCCTATCATTTTTTTCTCCTTTACTTTACATTTACGGGTCAGTTAAGCTGCTGCAAGTAAGAATTTGTTTTGTTTCAATATTTATGACAATGAAACACTTGACTCGTGATTCTGTTGACTTGACTCTGACTTTTGACTAATTCAGTTAAACAAATGTTCTTCCTCCATTCTAAATTAATTTTAACCAATTTAGTTTGAACATTCACTCCCGTGGAATTTCTTCATTATATTTATACTTTCCAAACTTCCCTCTGTCTTAGTTAATCCTATTTCTCTATTTATTGCTTCTTTCCAATGTAAGACATCTGGCTTATCTCCATCACACCAAAATATGTTTATCCTGATAACTTCCAAGATTTAAACAAATAACATAGAAAATATTAATATCTTTGATCAGGTCATGAATGGCTTCATTTATAATATTATGTAAAGTCGATCATTTAGCTAAGATATTCATGAACAATTTCAAAGGGATGTTAAAGTGGTGTTTTGTAAAGCTTGGACAAGTTTTAGGTGTCCAGGTGTGAGGAATTTATGGCCCCTAATAGTCACTGTCGTGTTATATTAGTTGTGAGATGAAAAGGATCTTGTACAAAGGGCTCTCCACTTAGACTGGGCAAAACAAATTGGCAAAAGTAGTGTGGACAACCAATTGATTCATGACCATATCTTGGGCAAATGTGTCATGGATCCAACCAAGTACATAAAGTAGACTGTGCTTGGTTGGTTCTATGAAATAGTTGTCTAAGAAACATCTTGTAGGTTTGCATATTAGGTTAAAAAAATTGAAATGCCGAGGATACTCAGCAGGTCAGGCAGCATCTATAGAGAAGTAGACAGTTAATATTTCAGTTCAGCAGAATTGTAAAGGTGGGAAAATAAGCATGTTGTAAATTCCAGAGAGTGCGAGGGGTAGAGAGCATATAGGGAATATCTGTGATATATGTATTTAATGCCCAGTTTAAGGAAATTAACTCTTAAGATTTTTTCCCAGCCTTGAAGCCCCCATAACTCTTCCAGGAGTATTAAAGGCTTCAAAGAGAAAATTGAATACACTCTAAAATATGCCAAACAAAGTGTCAAGAAACAACGATAATAAGATGCTTGCAACTCTGTTTAGAAGATAAATATCACTCCATATTTCCCTTCAGTAAGCTCTTATTTCATTACTGCAACAAATTAAACGAGTCTGCTTTCGATATTTCCTTGGCAATGAAAGCCATATGCCTAAAAATTGATCTTTGGTTGGTAGTGCTAAATGTACTGTATAGAATCATGAGCATATTACATTGCCTCTGAAGTATTTTCCTTTGAAGTCAATGGAATGAATTTCAGAGGACGAATGCAATATGCTGAATTGACAATGTAGCATGTTTATTGCTATCAATCAGTGAACTTTGTAGGCAATAGTGTGTTGCTTAAGTTATAACAAGCCCAATGCCTCATTGTACTTTCTCCTTAACTACTTCTTGTCTCATTAGAGTTGCATTTGGTGCTCTTTCTGAGCTGTCAGTTATTTAACTCGTGGTATTATCCAGATTTATCAAATTATCCTTATCTTAATTTTAATTTATAATGAATGTCTCTTGCTATCCACTTTGCTGCTGTAACACTGCAAATTTCCCCGGTGTGAGACAAATAAAGGAATATATTATTATTATTTACCAGAAAACTTGTTACATCCACAAATTACAATAAACTGATATTAAAATAGTCCTGGCATGTCACAATAATAGATATGGGGCTTCCAGTTTGGATGAGTGACTATTGCAAAAAATGATGTGAGGGAAATAATAATCAGTTGTACAAATCAGCTGTGAGTATGAGGAAATGTGCATGTGGTCCCAGTCCTAAATGCCTGCGATAGCAATGAGAAAGGGATTGGCTCAAATAAGGAGAAAGGGATTGGCTGAGGTAATCTACTACAATGTATTCTGGGAAACTGGGAATGATTCTATGCCTTACCAACTTGCATCAAGTTGACAAACTGCTTGGAGCAATGCAGTACCATCTGGATGGAATGTTAAACAGCTGTGGTATATGCTTCTAATAGTCTTCATTTGCATTCATTCAAGCCCTTCAGACAGGTCCCATCCTTCTGCTGCATAAGAACTTGTTTGTAAAATCTCTGCCTGCTGTTTTGAAAGGGCATTTCTTGCATCAGCCAATTCGCCTTCCCCGAATATTGTTTCCCTGTGGTTACGTTGCTCTGCTCCGCCAAACTGTTGTTGCGCTTTTAATCCCTGTCGTGTCAGAACACAAGCAAAGGAAGGCAGGTATGACTTGCCGTGAGGCGGTCTCAGAAAATGGCGACAGTGAGCAGCATTATGACCTGCAGCCAGAAGTCCGGTACCATCATATTTTGAATTGGAAAGAAAATCAGGCCTTTCAACTTTTTGTGGAATATTTTAAAACAAGGCAACACAGATTTCACAGATCCCGAGCCGGGCGATGAAAGGCCCCACGACCAAGCCTTGCGCAGCTAAGTCCCATGGTCGAGCCGCACCAGCGATGTAAAGTCCCGCAGCCGAGCCGCACCGGGCGATGTTAAGTCCCGCAGCCGAGCCGCACCGGGCGATACACTGGCAAAAACATTTGGATGTACTTGACTAGATAGAATATTACAAAAGATAAATAGACATCTTCAAATTACATGAATTTGTAAGAATTGCTTTTGGTCATGAAACTCTAAAATTAATATGTCGAGTTCCTAACCACCATGCCAAGCAAACTATAAAAATTATTTTAGTACTAGAGTGCGATTAAGTAAATGATTCTCCCAAAGACGGCATGGATTTCATTTTATATGGCAGAATGGACCCATTCACCCATCACACTGGTGGTGGCTTCTCTTTAGATGGTAGCTTGTTGGTTGTAAAGCTCGCCACTCCTTCACAGGCGATGTAGATTTCCTTATCATACTACTGGCAACGAGAATCTTCCATCCTTGCTTTAGTGAGCAACATCTGCTATTCAGTGATCCAGTGCGATTAGTTAGAATTAGTTAATTGGTACAGATCTTTGCCACCAATTCGAAACAGGAGTTGCCGGTACCAGAGAACTTCAACCGACACCAAGATGTTAAGAATATAATTGTCTTTTCTAGCCTATACCTCTCAGCTCTACACAAATGAATATCAATATGTCACATTTAACAGAGTTCTATTTGGTGTACTTTTTAGGCTGGAGAAGAAAGAATCCCAAATGTGTGCAGATTCCAACCTTAGTTTTGCATATTCGTTATTTCCCAAAATGTCAGGGATACGCTGAATATCCTTGCTTTTTTCTGAGCTATCCCATCTAGGAACCATTGGAAATTCAAAATAGTGTGATGAAACAACTAAGAAATAGAGGCTAAATATATAGGATGGAAAGGTTGCACAGAGTCACCTAGTGGTCGGAAAAATACCTGAGAAGTCTTTTGGAAAATGTTTTAAAAGAAACTGATATTTTGGAATGAAGATTAGCGAGTGGTGATCTGAAAAGACCACAACCCTGAACAATAATGTACCTCTGCTCTGTCTTAAAGCAGCTTACTGCACATTGCTATTTCATTTTTGCAAAAGGGGAATAGATAGAATGGATGCAGAGTCTGTTATTCAGGCTAGGGGAATCAAAAACAAGAGGACATACATTTAAAGTGAGAGGGACAAGATTTAATACAAACCTGAGGGGCAACTTTTCACTCTTGGTCGTCAAGGACGACTTGGTCTGAAGGCCCTGGTTCAGTTCCCTATCGTTTAATCTTTTTTTATCTCCTGCTCATTGTGAGAGCCTTTTTAAAGCACTGAAAGGATTTCTTCGGTCTGAGGGTTACATAACAACCTTTGCTGTAGAGGTTATTGCCCCAAACCCAGAGATGTATATTTTCATGCCATATTTTAATAGTGTTCAATGATTTATGGTAGACTCAAATGACATATGGTTTCAGTAATTTTCCAAAGTCAACATAGTATGGCTTCAGTTCTCACTCAGACGAATATCTTGAATACACCAATGATGGTAACAGGAAATGGCATGTAATTGACCTTTAACAATGGTATACCAGTTCAATAAAAACTCAAGGCTTTTTGACACCCTAAGAATGCATGGTAACATGCAGATACAGTAAAAGGCAGTGGGTATTACAAAATTAATTGTCAAGAGTGAAGCAAATGGAAGCTCCAGCTAACAATGTAAATTCTTTCAATGTAAGATCTGAAGAAGGGTCTCGACCCAAAACGTCAGCCATTCCTTTCTCTCCTGATATGCTGCCTGTCCCGCTGAGTTGCTCCAGTATTTTGTGTCTATCTTCAAAGTAAATTTGTATGCAGGTGATTGAGTGTTACAACACATGACTTCCATTATTTGCTGCTGCAGTGATGATGACACTGCATTATGCAGTTATGAAACTGACAGGAACACTTATCTTTCCAAGGCTCCATCCTAATTTGGTTAGTTCTGTAAGATGCATAGAAACATAGAAAAATAGGTGCAGGAGTAGGCCATTCGGACCTGCAGGTAAAGAGAAGGGAGCAAATGACAAATGAGTATGGTCAGTGGCTTTAAGAAAGCTTTGCATACATGCATGTAGCAGATCAGCATCTGCTCCTGGCTGAATCCAGAGAAGGCAGTCACCCATAATCAACGGAGTTAAGTGTACCAAAGCCCGTCGGTCAGGCTCTGGAAGTTATTTGTTACCGCGGTAAGCTTTCTTTCATAAAATGCTGTAGAAAATGTGATTTGTCTGCTTCAAAGGAATTTTAAATGTTTGTAGTTGGGGCTTTGTAGGCACAAGTAGATGAGCATCTCCTGTACAGCCTCATTTCCCTGGCATCATTCATAGCTCCAACTTTTTTTCCAAGATTGTCTGCTGTGGGGATATTCTTACCAAAGTTACACCTACCCCCATTGGCCGCCACTCCCATCGCTCTGGCGGGTCCCGCCTCCTTCCGAGTGCCAATTGGGCGTCGAGCGGGAGGTCGGAGCCAATCAATGGACCCCACGTGGGGGTGAGCGTCAGGAGCAAATCAGGACGCGCCGGCGACCAATCAGAGCGTGGAGCGCCGGCACTCCCCCATGTGGGATCTGGACCAATCGGGCATCGTGCATAAGGTGGGAGCTGAACTCAAAATGGCAAGCCTCCCCAACTGCGCATGCGCCGGAGCTGAAAACACAATGGCAACCCTCCCCCACGCGGATCCGGCAGCCATCTTACTAAAGTATTAGATCAATGGGCCCCAACTGCGCTTGTTCTGCGCATGCGCAGATCCGGTGGCCATCTCGCGTAAGTATCAGATCAACGGGCCCCAACTGCGCAGGTGCGTATGCATGGGGTTCCCATTGTGACGTCGAACATGGCTGACGGGCAGGGCAGGTAGAAAACGGGTTTTTAAAGGTGATTTTTAAAGTTTAAAAAGTGAAAAACCTTTCAAATATAACAACCATTTGAACCGCAGGACAATGGTGATTAAGGTGGTGCTAAAATTGTTGCGCTATCGTGTACCATTTTGGCTGTATTGCAGGAACATACTATATATATATATATAAAATATGAGAGTTTTAGTAATAGATAGATAGAAGATAGCTATCAAAACGTATACCAAAACATATTTGAGAAGTGCAATATCGTCAATATTAATAGTGCTTTCTCAAAACTTCCATTTTGTTCACTGCCTCTGAGTAAATAAGGCCCACATTTTAAATGGATGTAATTTTTATTTGAGAAGTGACGTCTCCAAATAAACGGTTCAGTGTTTTCAGCTGTCTAGTTGACTTGCATGCTTCCTGTCAGCCTATCGACCAAAAAGACTGTTGAAGTGCAAAGTGCTGATTAGGACAGGAGTTCGTCATGTGCCTTCTGACTAATTATCCTAAAGACAGGCATACCTCAAGCTATTCAAGCTGCATTTGGTTCTGCAAAGACCACTGCAAAATATTGCCTCATGCATATGCAATCCAGAAGCATTTTAATTAAAGGAGAATACTTTCCAGGATGGATAAATAAGCCTTTTTTTCCTTTCTATTATTCATTATTTTTCAGGTCCATTTAACCATTTGGCTGAATTGGGGTTTTTTTAACGAGGGGGGTATAAAAGGTTGCCCAGAAGATCAGGGATGAAAACATGCACTTCTGGAAAGAGATGTGGAGCGAGGTGAATCGGGCTAGATTGAGGTCAGTTCAGGGGGATAGAACAGGATGAGTGGTTACTTTGGTGAAGTCCCAGAAGGGTGCACACACACATTCCCCACCCCCCACCCCCCTGAAAATCTAATTAAAATTGCAATTAATCCAAACTTAAAGTCTAGCCAATTTTGAAAAAGCTGCAATTTATGTTTTTACTAATGTGTGTTAAACCACAAAAATAAGAACTTCATTAGAAGGCAGCAAATAAGTTGTATGGCCTTGGGTGTAGTGGCACAATAGTGGCAAATGAGTTCGTGATTATGATGATTTTGCAAGGAAAACATTACGATGAGTATTGACTAACAATGAACAATTAACAGCTGGATTATCGCAATCCAATTTACTGGTTTCCAGAGTGTTCTAGGCTGGACCTCATTTACTTATCAGGCCTGTTATTGTAGGGAGGAGTAACATAAATTGAGCAAAGAGGGGGAACAAAAGGCAAACAGCCAACATTGAAACTCCAAAATAAGTTTATTTAAAGCTTAAAAAGACACAAAGTGTTAGTGTAACTCAGCGGGCCAGACAGCATCTCTGGAGAACATGGATAGATGACGTTTCAGATTGACACCCTTTTGCAGATTGATTGTGGTGTGGGGGAGAAAGCTGAAGACTCATGGGGTCAGGACAAAGCCTACAACAATCAGTCTGAAGAAACGTCTCAACCCAAAAAGTCAATAATCCATGTTCTACAAAGATGCTGCCTGATCCGCTGTGTTACTCCAGTCATTTTGTAAACCAGCATCTACAGTTCCTTGTGTCTCTTTATTTAAAAAGTATTAATTAGTGTAGGCCTGTAATAATTCTGATATAAACAACAATGGCATCCTTTTTAATTTATTCCTGTCAATCTTTATTTCAGTGTCCTGCCAAAAGATAATCCTAAAATTTAAGTGCACAGGAGCAAGTTTGTTTTATTCTTGTATTTCCAGCAAAGGGAATTAATTAAGCATTGCTAGTTATACAGGTGAAAGTCTGGCATCATTTAATATACTTTTTAAGGTGGTTTAAAAATGAAACTGCTTGGCATAAGCAGCTTCCCATCGTAAGTGTGCTAGTTGTTAGAGCTATCGCAGATTTGTTACATCTGTGCATTGTTGTAGCTGTGCCAAACACGTATGGGGGATAGAGTTGTTATCAGAACATTTTTATCGCACCACAAATGAACCCTGCATATTTTACAATAAAGAGGCACTGGTGGTTTGCTTTGCAGGCTGCCAGGGTAGCAGAATGTACTGTACACCTGGTAATTACAGTATACTAACAGCAGTATACCAATAACCAGGAAGCTCAATTTTTCTAACGCCTTTATTTTCAAATTGATAAAACTTACCTTCATTTTGAGATCAAGAACTGTGATCTGCAGAATTAGTGGTGAATTGAAGCATTTGAATACTTCTTTAAATCTAACGTAAGCCTTCCACTTGCAACAGATTTGATTATAACTTCTGCCATCTGTGTGAACCTGAATTGCCACTCAAAAAATATCTTAATTGGAATATCTGTGATTGTGCACAATAAAGTGATGAATAATACAAATCAGGGAGAACGAACCTTTTTCAAGAATTACTGACATTGTTTTATCTTTTCCTATTAAATCCCACAGCAGTCTTAAAAAAATAAAAGACCATCAGAATCAAAGCTTTAACCATCTGGTGCCTGTCTGACAGGGAGTGGTAATCGCTCATTTAACACGGCTTCTAGTTTGTTTATGCTTGACACACCATCTAATCCCTGTACTTTGTCATGATCCCTTCAGTATTTGCATAACCTTCCCTATCTGAAAGCTTTCCTTGTAGTGATAAGGGGCGTTTATTTCCCTTGTCCACTCAAGGATCAAAATGTAACTTTGGCATTATCTCTTCCCACTCCATTGCCAAATCTTACCATTGTGTGCAATGATCACCTTTCTGATAATTAACTGAATAAGAGGGCAACGAAGAAGAATTAAATTATAAACAAATTATTGTTTTATTGTAAACTCACCAGGGAGCATAAAAAAAGAGTGAAACCTTTACGGTTGCATTCAGTTCTCTATCATATTTGCCAATGGCAAATTTGGAAAATCAAATTTACTACTTTGGTCAAATGTCTTTAAAAAGTTTCTTTTTTTTTCTATCTTGTTTTTATATTGCCTATGCAATCCATTAAAAAAAAAATTTAAATTCTTGTACCAGGATTTTGTTTTCATTCTCCATTTTAAATCTTGCCAGTCCTCAAGTTGGTGGTAGGCACAAGAAACTGCAGATGCTGGACCTCACTTTCTGAGAACAGAGAGAATACATGACGGGAACAGGCCTTTCAGCTCACAATGTCCGTGTAGAACATGATGCCATTTTAATCAAATCTCATGGCTATAGGTGATAGGAGCAGAATTAGGCCATTCGGCCCCTCAAGCCTACGCCATTCAATCATGGCTGATATATCTCTCCCTCCTAACCACATTCTCCTGCCTTCTGCCCATAACCCTTGACACGTACTAATCAAGAATCTATCTATCACTGCCTTAAAAATATCCATTGACGGCCTCCAGAGCCTTCTGAGACAAAGAGTTCCACAGATTCACCACCCTCTGACCAAAGAAATTCCTCCCCATCTCCTTCCTAAAGGAACGTCCTTTAATTCTGTGACCTCTGGTCCCTGACTCTCCCACTAATGGACACATCCTCTCCACATCCACTCTATCCAAACCTTTCATGATTCAGTAAGTTTCAATGAAGTCCCCCATCATCCTTCTAAACTCCAGCGAGTACGGGCCCAGTGCCGTCAATCGTTCATCATTAGTTAACCCACTCATTCCCTGGGATTATTCTTGTAAACCTCCTCTGGACCCTCTCCAGAGCCAGTACATCCTTCCTCAGATATAGTACCCTCTACCTGCATGTGATCCATATCCCTCCATTTCCTGCACAACCATGTGCCTATCTAAAAGCCTCGTAAACGGCACTATTGTATCTGCCACCTCCACCCCTGCTCCGAGCATCGCAGATGCCACTCTCCATGCCACTCAAATCTCCTTTAAACTGCCCTACACCTCTTAAAGCTGTGCCCTCGTCTTTGACATTTTCACCTTGGGGATAAAGGTTCTGACTGTCTACCACATCTATGGCTCTCATAATTTATATACTACTTGCACTCCTATCTTATCCTGCTCAGTGCTCTTCTAACTTTATGAGCTATTCTAAATTTTTGTTTCTCTTTTCGTAAATTACTCCAATGATTCACCTTCAAGATATTTATTATAATCTAATTGTTCAAAATATATTTGCATTTTTCAGCCAGTACAGATGGTGATCACATCAACACTTGCCCTGAAGGTTTCTTTGAATATGTTAACTGCCATTGAGTTTCCACCAGGGTATGGAATATGCACCACAAATTCTGCCTGAAATAGGCAAGAGCCTTGTAAAAAGGAAGTAATTCTAGAAAATATTTTGTCAATTTACAAGATGTAGGCATTCCTGCTAAGGCCAGCCTTTAATGCCCAGGAGAAGGTAATAGTGAGCCCCTCGGTCAGTATTTTTTTCTTCATTCAAGTAATGTGGGCTTCGTGGCCTGAGCCAGCATTTAATTGCCCATCCTTGACTGTCCTTGAGAAGGTGTAGTGAGCTGCCTTCTTAAAATGCTGAAATTGTTGAGGTAAGGGAGAGGGTGTAACTCAACCCAAGGAGTAGCCTTACCCCTTATGCCTTCATAGATGCTGCTAACCAGGGTAGGACCTACTGGGTAGGACCTACTCAGTGAATGGCAGATCGCTGGGGAGTGTTGTAGAACATAGGTATCTTGGAGTGCAGGTACATAGTTCCATTAAAGTGGCATCACAAGTCGAAAGTATGGTCAAAATATTTTGTGCTGTATGACTCCACGACTCTACTTCCCTGTCTTCCCATAATATCTATATTGTCTTCTCTTATTTGAACTCGTAGCTAATACTATTCCCAGCCTTCCTCTCTTTCATATTGTCTAATGCCATCCACCAACTCCAGATTCATGAGCTCCCCCTATTGTTGGCTACTTCAACTTTTAGTTATCACGCTAGCTCTTGCAGTCTGTGGAACAATTTATTTCCTAGTTTGACATAGTGTGTTTGATGTAATTCCATGATCGTGATCTTCCTTTGGGAAACGGTGTTGGGTCACATGTTCCTCGTGAGCATGTTGCAATTGTTCGTATGGAATTGTGGGATTCACCTTGTGAAGAATATTTACTTATTGCAGTACAAAAAGGGCAAAGAAAAGAAATATTTCCCCTTCATGTTTTATCTGCACGGGGGTGAAAAATGACCTGCAATGCAGTTTCACTTAACTTGGCTTTGAGCAATCCAACAAGAATAACTTCGCAGACCCGAAGCTTGGAGCTGCCAAGTTGCACAATTAATCTCCAAAAGACTTACTGTTATAAATTCTGAGGTGGCCACCACCATGTTGTTCTTTACAAAATCATCATTAAAGTACGTTAATGCATTAATGCATGGACAATTAGGATGTCTCTGTTAAGCAGCAGGGATATTTATTATACTGTGCAATGTCAGTCATTTCTTATGTGCATTAGAACAATATCTGCTCAATTGTTTTAAGAACATATTAATAGTCTACTGGTCAAGTAATTAAAGAATAAGATAACTCTGTTTGGAAATTGGATCCCTGGTGAATAGGATCATTAAACCTGTATTATGTGGATAACTTGAACATATTTGTGCTGGTGCAGCTTGAACACTGTGTTAGATCAAAATGTAATTATTAGAATTTGAAGTATGCAATGTTAGCTTTAAGTTATTAATGGTGAGTCATGATGATTAGTGCCTGACCCATTTCTGTCTTTATTGACATCAGGCCTCTGGCCATTATTGTATCTCTCCATTAACCAAATACATCATTGGACTGTTTTATGATCTGCTACATCAATCCTAATCACAATAGGAGAAGCTCTGCTGTGGAGGCCATGTGCCTCCTCACTTTATTATCTTGGATCCTGCTGCATGCGGTGGGGAGGAGGCATCATGTCTTCCATGTCACGGATTCCCAAGGATCGACCCTTCCTGCACCTGGATGCAACATTCTAAGAAGTTCTATGACTTAGCAAGAAATTCAAGGTTAGTTCTCTGATGCCTAAATTTTACCTACCCACTAAGCACATGCAGGTTTCCACTCCCATTTTTCAGATCAAAAATACACATTTTACCATTGTCTCAAAACAAAGGAGAGCAGAGACCCTCAGAATCCTTCAATCAGATATATCAGGAAATTGCAGTAGAGGAACAGCTATAGGAAGTGTCAGAAATGGAGAAGACAGGTAAAAGAGGCCCTGAATAGATGTAGTCAGAACTATTTTGAATGCCTGAAGAATCTCTTAGGAGCAACAATCCACAGGCTCCCCAGTCAGGCAAGTGGTTATGTGAAAGAGATAAACCACCTCACACCCACCTTGCCTCGATTCCAAGTGAAGATGTTATAGTGTGATAGTCATTCTTTATCAACTGTGCAGCCTTCATCTTCTGAAAGTCTTAAACCCTTACCTGAAATGAAACCAGCAATAACGTTGCACTAAGCTGAACATGACTGACAGCCACCCAGCTTTTACTGAGAAACAGAGAATGGCTCGGGTATATATGCAATAGTAACTAAACCATGGGAAATCTTGAAAAATATCCTCTAACTGAAATGGCCATCTTATCTGTTGTTCAGAGTTAAGTGAATGCACTACAGAGATAGCATCATAATCAGCAGCTGTGTGGAGAGTATTTCTCAGGGTAGCTAGTGGGATTATGCAAAACTATCAAGAGGTTTTGTTAAGGATCCTGCAAAAAAAGTCATGTGCTTTAAGTTTCCACATCTGAGGCACAAATACTACACTTAAAATAATCAGCCAAGTACTATTCAAGCCTGGATGGCTCTAAACTATTGATTCCTTCAATTAATAGTCCTCATTGTCTCAACAGCAAGTTGCCAAGCAATTACACAAGTTTATCAGGTGCAGAGTTGAGCTGAGAATGATAAGAGTATTGTTCAGCAGTGCAGGTGGCCAAAGCCTTGACCTTTAGTCGTGCAGAGAATGGAGACCACGTCTTTTTTTGCCATTGCTTTTCCAAATGTTCCAAATGTAAAACTTCCTTCCCAGTTAAATGTCACGTAAATTTTCCATGTGCGTAATAAAGTAATTCAATGTAATGTGAGAACTATTATGTCGTTTTCATGGTCAATTACAAGTTGCACATCAGGATTGATGGAGTTCCAAGATCCAAAGGGGGAACTTAATGTGCCACATGAGTGCAGTTCATCACTTCTTAAATCTATGGAAAACCTACAATCCACGCTTCCTCAGCCAGTTTTTTAAAAAAAATCTTGAGCAGAGATGATCTACTTTCCTTGAGTTGTGGTCCCTAATGTTGAGGTATACCGAGGGCATTGTCTTAGAGTTTGCATAATTAGCTCTCGACAAAGCCTGCTATTCTAGATTCACATATGTAAATGGCACATAAGGGGGGCAATCATGTTTGTAACAACTGTTCAGCATAATTCTGTTAGACTCATTAGTTTCCTGCCAAATTATTTTCCATCAACTACCTATCCTCCTCTGTTTGAAAGCCCAGATTGATCTTTTTCCACCACCCTTTCAGGCAATGGGTTCCAGATCACTATCACACTTGCATTTTCCTTACATTCTCATTACATTTTGTTCATTATTTTTAATCTGTTTCCTGATTCTTGAACCTTTCACTAATAACCACTCATGATCTTGTATTTCTTTGTCAAATCTCCTCATAGCCCACTTTGTTCCTATGAGTGCAACATGAGTTTTTCCACTCTTAATGCTGAAATCCATCTGTTGGGACATTCTGGTAAATCTATTTGGCATCTTCTCTGGTATCTTCTCATCCTTCCTAAAGAGCAGTGATCAGAAATGAACATTTCTCATTTGTGGTCCAACACAATCTCTCGTGTTTTCTATTCTATGCCAATAAAACCTAGGATCCAATACCCTTTCTGAACTATTCTGTCAATGTGCCCTGCTAACACTGAGCAAAATAATGCAAACCTCTTATCTCTGTTAATGTTTTAATATCAGGCCATACCATTCATGACCCGACACATTTGGCTTTCAGACATTCAGGGATTTACAGTGGTGAATCTGCAGAATTCTTTGCCACAGAAGGCTGGGGAAGCCAAGTCAGCTGATATTTTTAAGGCAGAGATAGATAGATTCTTGATTAATATGGGTGTCAGGGGTTATGAGGAGAAGGCAGGAGAATGGGGTTGAGGGAGAGATAGATCAGCCATGATTGAATAGCAGACTTGATGGGCTGAATGGCCTAATTCTACCCCTATTCCTTGTGACCTTATAACATCCCAAACTAGAAAATCAAGTCCTGTGTTTGTATGCTTCCGATCAAGCCTTAAGGTTACATTCTTTCACTCAATGTCTATTTTAATGGTTTTCTATCCATAAACCACATTGGGGTGATTTGCAATGCATTACATTAATTTCATTTTGTAATTAAGCACTTAATTGTCATTTTAACCTTATTGTTCTAAACAAAGTTTAAGTGGGAGCATACGGAGACCCTCTCTCACTCCTCCCCCTCAGTGATTCCTGTTACTCCCCTGCTCTTCAACCATGTTCTTTTCATCTCTGGTCTTTGTCTAACCATCTGCCGATCAACCTCCCTCCCCCTCACCTGCACACCCCCCCCCCCCATGCTTTGTCCTGCCCCCATCTTCCAGTTTTCTCACTCCCCAACCCCGCAATCAGTCTGAAGAAAGGCCCCAAACCAAAACATCGTCTATCCATGTCCTCCAGCGATGCAGCCTGACCCATTGTTACTCCAGCACTTTGTGTCTTTTTTTGTAAACCAGCATCTGCAGTTCATTGTATGTCATTTTTTAAATGGGATAGATTTCCTGAAACTTATTTGTTGAGATCTAATCATTTGAAGTTCTCTGCAGCATTTTTGTATAATTATACCAATTTTTGTAATTTCACTTTCTTAATCATTATAAAGCAATCATTATCTACCCTAGGACTTTTTGCTTCTTTTCAAAAAAATTATTAAATTAATCAGAAATAGTTGAGAGTAAAATGATATTTTAATGCAAAGGAAAAAAAATAATTGGAGCTTTTTTGATTTTTTTGTTGTTGCTTTATTAGATATATGGTTTGAATTTATGGTTTCTAATTTACAAACAACATTGGATTATCTCATCAGCTTTTTGTATTTGGATAACGCTTAAAAGTTACTTGAACTGCTATCTATCATTCTTTATCCCAATTTTTAGAGTTGCCAGTATGAAAATTACTGCTCAATCATTTGAACAGGGTCTGATCATGGCTTTCATTTTTGAAGGTTGACGTGACAGGGGAAGGATTGGAAAGGACAATTTTGTTTTTGCAAATAGTTATTGTAAGGCTCATCATTCTGGTCATGAGTGGAGATAGCAGCAGCACCGATGCAGTTGTTGAATGGGAGTGTGCATGAGTAGGACTGAAACAAAAATTGTTCCAATGTTTCGCACATGCAAGTCCCTATACAAAAAATTGCCATAAGGTTGACAGAAGGAGAGCTGTGGAGAACAAGAAAAAGTAGATGGAAGAGTTAGCTGGACAGGAAAGTGGCAAATAAATTTTAATTTAGAAAAGTGCAAGGTAATGCTATGAAGAGGTGCAACAAAAAATAATTTACCATCAATTGGAGGATAGTGAGAAATGTGGAGGAAAAAAGGGGTATTGGAGCATATATCCACAAATCGTGAGAGTGCAGGACGGAACAATCAGGAGGAGATATGGAATGATTTCCTTTGTGAGACAAGCCCCTGAATCTAAGAACAGGGAGGTTAGGTTGGAAATGTACATAATGTTAGATAGATCACAACATGAATGTAGCATAATATTCCCATCACCATGTTACCACAAAGATGTGATTGCACTTTATGAAAATAAATCTCTGCACCTTGGACTTCTAGATCTGGTTTCTTGATTTATTCATTGTTAATTGTCGACCAAACATCAACCACCTTTATTTTTCAACTTCCCTCACTCACAGTAGCCTGCCATCCTCTAAACTTCCAACACTCTGCTCACGAAGGATCATTATCAAATCTGTATTATCGTGACCAATGTTATCAAGGGTGGCGCTGTTGTACTCTGGAGAATCAAAATGTAGAAACCAAATGTCATCCTTGAGACACGTCCTCTAACCTTTCTCTGGACCAAAACCCCATCATAACATATCAGATCACTGCCTCCCACACAATCACAGACCTCGTCCTCGGGTGATCATATCCCCGTAACTTCCAAACCTCAGCCTACTTCTATCTTCAGCAAGCAGATCTGTCCATGCAGAACCTTTGTTTAATCCTGTTCTGAACTTGTATCTTCCTACTCTGACTTGACCTCTTTCCCCTGGTCCAGTGCCTTCTCACTTGCGTCTGTGACTCTTCATTTGCAAACATCATTACTATGCCCTCTAAGCCTGTGTATATACGAACGCACAATTTATGAGATATTGCCAAAAATTGAACATTTTAGGTACAAGGAAAGATTGAAACAGCAAGAGATCTGTGGAACCCCACTGGCAGCAGCTTTTTGGGTAATTCTGCTTTCTCAAACACTTTTGCGCTGTATTACCTTTAAGAATATTAACTCAGGAAGGATTTGGGGTTTTTTTTTGCATCTTGTCAAGGTCACACTCAGTTTTATTCCAAAGTGTTTGATTAATTTAGGAAGCATTTTAAATATCAATCAACATCAGTCCATCTGTTTGTATTGTAAGCGGTCTTAATGTTCATTTTAAAACTTAACAATCATTGATAGCCAAAATATAAAATTATTAAGAAGCACCTGATGAAGGGCTTTGCTCATTTGTCTCCCTGGCAGCAACTTAACCAATACAGACACATTTTACTTTCTCTGAGTTTAAGTTTATTATTTCAGAAGGAATAAGAGTTCTGTTTCATATAGTGATAAGTTACAATGATGAATTCACCCAGTTTGTATCACAGTACGCCTGTACTTGAGAGCTGACCTGCGGTTCTCTATTTCCCCATGGTCTTTTTGAGATTATCAGATCTTATGGTTATAGCTAAGAGGTTTAAGTGGGCAGGAAATCTGCTGCATGATTAGTACTTGAAAATGTTCAATTGCAGTCAAAAGATAGACTTCAAATGCTGTTATGCCTTTATCGTGGGAGCAAGACCAAACTTTTGACGGCCACTTTCTCCTTAATATCTAAATAAACTAACTTACTTGTTACTTAAGAAATCATGTGTAAACTCGCCATTAACCAATCATACTACATCAAACCTTCATTCCTTTTTGAATTTCTTTTGAAACCAGCATGGGACTGCAAGTGCCCTAAAGCAAAACGTGTTCTCGGTAAGGGAGGAAGAGGAAGTAAACATGACAACAGCTTCTTCTCTAGAAGTGGCAGTAGCTTGTTTCAAAGTATATTAATTTCAGGTGTTGATGTAGAACAGGCAGTATGGTTAGTGTCAGGAGATCTGCAAATTACTCAGCAGGGGTCCTTTATGGAGTCGGTGACATGAAACAGACAGGCAGTATGGAATGAATGAATGAAGTATCGATGGGGATTCATTGAACATTATCAGTATTTGGGTTAACAGTGATCTGTCAGGAACAGGAAGGAGCTGATAATGGAGCCCTCTGGCACTTAAAGGCTCTGACAATGTCCAAAGGGTCACATATTAATAGACCCATAAAACTCATTAAATAACTCCTTCCAAACAGGAATTTGCAGTGAAATTTGCAGCTCAGTAGTTGACAGGCTCAGTTGTCAAAGATACTTGTGTGTTTTTTCCACTCTCTTTCATGGACGTTCTTTGGATTTGTTTAACTCTTCACAGAACCCTTTTGCTGCATCGTTGTTTTCACACACTTTTCCTTTCTGACCAGGGTTCCATTAATTTCTGTCAAGTTTGTGCTGTCTTCCAACTTGCGCCCTGAAACTCATTGGGATGACTCATCACACTTGTTTTACATTTCTGCCCTTTACAACAGGATCGGCAATTGTGCCCTGTGCCTTTGCACTCTGAAAAATGAAATTGTTATTTGCCCACCATGGTTATCACTTACTTCCATTAGAAAAGTGCTATATGAACAATCCAAAGCAGCAACTTTGCACTTCAGAAATGTGTAAATACTAAAATGTGGCAGCTAAGCCAAAAGGTTGAGATTTGAAGAAAACCTGACGTAAAAAAATAATGCTTAATATACCTTGGTCAGGCTGCATCTGGAGAGAAGAAAAACTGAATGAACATTGAATGTTGATGATCTTTCAAACTGGAAAGGCTGGTCATTTGAAATTATTCAATGCAATGTGCATTGTTGGAAGATGATATGGTGTTCCTTAAACTTGTCTTTGGCTTCCTCAGAATGGTGTAAAAGGTTACAAACACTGTCAGAATGGGAGAAGATGGTGAATTAAAGTGATTAGTTTGATTTATTTATTGTCACAGTGAAAATATTGTTTTTGCATGCTATCCAGTCAAATCATACAACACCCGAGTACGATAGATCCTCTTCTGGAACAGCATGCAGAGAGTTGCCACATTCCGGTGCCATCTTGCAACTTCCAAGTCTCTGGAAAGTCTGATTTTGGCCCAAGCAGATGTGCAATTTCTATTTTCTCACTGGTGTCCTAGCGGCCTGACCCTGCGCGATGCCATCGGCTTCGTCCAGTGCCACCATACGTCTGCCGCAGGCTGTGCTGATCCACACTCTTACCCGGCTACTATAGGGTGTCCCACAACTGTCTGGGAACCACCATGACCCGCAATCACCTCCATGGTGCCGTCCATCGCTTCCAACCAATGCTTTTGGGGTTGGGTCCGCTGAGGCCACCTTGCCCCGCTTCCCGAACCGAACACGATTGCTTTCCGGGGGCACGGGAAGCGAGTTCAAAAACCATTCATAGCTACTAACTTTCTCCCTCACCATCCTCTGCCACCATCTAAGCAAAAAGCTGAGGGTCACCCTTACAAAGTGAACAGAGGTATTCTACAAAGTAGTCAGCCAATCTAAATTTGTTGTGTCCATTGTAGAAAAGGCCGTTTCAGGAACATCAATTTCAGTGCACTGAATTGGAAGAAGTACAAGTGAATGGCAGCTTCACTGGGGAGAGTGTTAAGGTTAGGATTCTTGGCTCAAACTCATGCAGCATGGAAAAAGGGCATTTGGCCCGCAGAGTCTGCATTAATATTTGCACCACATATTTACAATAATCTTCCATTAATCTCATTTTTATCCTCCCCACATTTTCTCATTAAGTACCTCTCCACTCCCCAGATTCTACCACTCATTAATACGCCAACGGCAATTTACAAAGACCAGTTAACCTACCAACCCACACATATCTGGGAGGTGGGAGGAAACCAGAGCACCCAGAAGAAAGCTGCTTAGTCACGGACAATGTGCAAACTTCACACAAGATCAGAATTGAACATGGGTGACACAAACTGTGAAGTAGCAGCTCTGTGGGCCAATATGTTGAATCCTTCTATTGAGAAAGGAAGAGATAGAAGGACAGAGATTGCAGCTTCAGTCATATGGGAGGGTGCTATGAGAAGGAGAGTGGGGGATGGTGGAGATGGAAGAGTTAACTGGGAAGTCACAGATGAAGATTATTGATTCAGTCCTTTGAATTCCTATATGTGGAAATGTTTGTTTTGGACAGAGACATAATCAAGAAAACGTCAGGAATAATCCTTGGAAGATAAATTTAATTCCAAATCTCAACCTAATTTTAGAATCATGTTGAAAGTAGGGTCTTATTGCAACTGTCTTCTTTTCCCACTCGGCCATGACTGAAACACAAAGAAGAACATTAAAATTAATGGCTATCAAAAATTAAAATGAGCTCTGAGTTACTCGCTGTCAATTTCTATCTTGCAAATTTATATAAGATGAGACCTTTAGATTCCAATAGTAAAAACAGAATAGATGTCTTTAAAAATGGAAAGATACATACAGCTTTAGGTCTCTAGTAATCTGAATCTTGTTCAGTGTCTTGAACTGTTACACAGTATTAATTAGATCCAGTTCCACTCAATACATATGTTTCACGTATAGAGCTATGCTGTGACACCGGTTACCTTTGATAGAAAGATATTGTTTTTCTTTGAAGAAATATTCACGGAATATACTCCCATTAATTTTGTGCAAACTCTATTTTAATTAATTTTTCCCTACTTTGGCTGAAGCTTTATTTAAAGTAGAAGGGGGAACACGGTAGAATTCACAGCCAAGGCAATGGATTATGAATCTACTTTTCTCTTTTCATAAGCCATACCCTAAAAGAATTTAAACAAGGTAACCTTCAAATAGCAGCATATGTTTGAAGAGGAGGTTTGAAAAGAATCGGTTGTATGGCGCTTGTGGGTAATTGCTGATTGTAATGATTTTAAGATGTTGCAAGGTGTTAACATAACTTCTGTCCTCCATCTTCCACACAGTAAAAAGGCATGTATAATACTAAGTAAGATCAAAGCCTGAACGGAAATGTTTTATTAGCCCAGTAAACTTGTGATCTACTCTCCACTAATTAATGTCTGTGTAACAGGTGCAGATTGGCATTGCAATGATGCCCTGTGCTGTAGCAGCATTAGGCAGCAGTCTGGAGTGAACGCACATGGTTTCAATCACCTTGATCAGGGCCATACTGGATAGAGAGGTGCCAACAGAAGTAATGTGTTTCCTTGAGGGGATGGAAAAGTATAACCAATCACCACTGCTTTGTTTGCCTCCTGCGAACTAGCCAAAGAGCAGCATTGCGATGGCAGTGAAAAAAGCCGTGCACAGAATCATACACCCGACTAGGATGATCAGACATATTATATTGACTGTGTTTGAATTTATTTGAGTGTGATTACCTGCATTGGATAGGTTATGATAAACGAGATTATGAATCCGTTTTAAGCTGCCTTACTTTGGACACCACAGATTTGCACAGATGTGGACAGGGGAATGATATCAAAATCAGACACTTTCATGCTGCTGGAAATGTATGTGTTTGATATTGGATAAAGATAAATTTAAACGTGGCTATTTTGTACTCACAATGTCCACTGAAACTCACTGATGTGAAGAACAGGTAGTGGGGCAAATTATTTTAAAAATCAATTTTCAATTGTTCTGTACTAAATATCAGCATGAGATTTCAAGTCAAGTCGAGTTTATTGTCCTGTGCACAAGTATGGTAAAGTCCATGAAAATCTTGCTGGCAGCAGCATCACCTGCACATCAGCTGAGACAATTCCCCAAAACATAAATTATACCCAAATTACACTGAAATTCTACAAAATGAAAAGAGAAAGACTATGTATCTCTAAATTAAACTAAACTATGCAAAAAAATAAGACAATAGTGCAAAAATACACAATTACAAAACATTTAACGGAATTGTTCAAAGAATTTGCAGGAAAATAAGGGTTGTTTTCCACCCAAATGATGGTGAGGCTGAAATCAACTGCTTCAAATAGAGGTGGTTGATTATACAGTATAAGGTCATAAATAATAGGAGCTGAATTAGGCCATTTGGTCATCAAGTCTACTCCGCCGTTCAATCATGGCTGATCTATCTCTCCCTGCTAACTCCATTCTCCTGCCGTCTCCCCATAATCCCTGACACCCGTACTAATAAAGAATCTCATTCTACTACTAATCTCCTTCGGCACTCCACATTTCCTTCCTCCCCCTCCCATATATTTGAGGACACCAACTTTCTGTTACCTGACATACTTCTAGAAGATGAGATTAGGTCAGTTAGTTTTTTTTAACAGCACAGCTATGTCTGTGTCCTCTGTCATAAAAGGAAGCAGAAGGAAACTGGAGCGCGAGAGAAGAAATAAATAAGCCAGAAACAATTTTTATTAGAATAATTTTTAGTCGGTTTTCTTATCTAGAACGGTTGAAAGCAGTAAAAGATAAAAAATCCATGATATCGCATATACTGGTAATGTCTCTTAAAGATGTAAATTCTATCTGATAATCCACTTCTCTGCTAAATACCTAAATCATGGCATCAATCAATTTTATGTTCTTTGGTTTTGGGTGAGCACAACTCTTGTTGCACAATGCTCCCAAAGTTGCTGCCTGACCTAGTTAAGTCGGTAACAGTCAGTTGAGACTTTTAGGAAACAAACTCTTCTTGGACTAAGGTTTTTGGAGGCAACCGTAGTGCAAAATGCTGGAAACCTGATATAAAAACTGAAAATGGTGGAAGTAGCACAACAGGAGGCATCTGTGAAAAGAGAAATAGTTGATTTTTCAGGTAAATGATCTTTTATCAGAACAAGAAATAGTTAGAAAAGTTGTGGATATGGGGGTGGGGGGAAGAGAGAACAAAATAAATATCTGTAATAGGGCAAAGCTTGAGAGAATAAATGAAGCAAGTGTGCCTGTGGAGAGATGATGGTGAAGGCTGCTTAATTGCAGAGGATATGTTTGGATGAGATGCGAGTCAAATGGGATGGATGAGGACAGAGGGAGAGAGAGAAAAATGCTTGAAATGTGAGATACAAAACTCTGCGTTTGCTGGAAATCTGAAATGAAGCAGAATAGTAGAATACTCAGTAGGTCAGGCCGCCTCTCCGGAGAGAGTAAAAACTGAGTTAACATTACAGGTCGCTGCCCTGCGCTGTGGAGCAAAGTGTGGCAGGTGTTCCTGTGAGATCTATGGCATTTTAAAATATGGTTTCAAGTTGCACCTGGAAGAGGCGTTTCAGAAAGCAAGCATGGTGTAAAATGTAGACAAAAAATGAAGAACACTGCATTTTTAGATAACGCTGTTTTAGGTCAACAAATTAAAATGCTACCTCGTTTTCAGGGAAACTACTACATTAACAAAATGTTTTCATGCTACTTCTAGAATAATAATAGAATAACAATACCACAGCTCTCTCACCCCAGGAAATGTAGTTCAGAGACTTGATGACAGACGGAATAGTAACACACCTCCTCTTCATTTTTCTAATCCTTTGGGTATTATGGGCTCAACAATGATAACCCTGTAAATGTAATTGGTCCACAAACGACCTTGAAGTTTACACTGTGGTCAAGGGATTCATTAACTCTGAATCTAACAAATTTGATGTCAATTTATCTTGTATGCAGAGGCTTAAAACCCATTCCTCGTTCTTATCAGGTTGGTATCACCAGGTCAGTTACTGAAGAGCAGTATCTGATTTCTTGAGATAGTTAGTTCCCACAATCTTGCTGCAAGAGAAATCCTACACACAATGTTACTCTTAAGCTAAAAATTGACAGAAAATGGAAATTAACTTTGCAGCAATGCTGTTTTGTACTGATCTTTAAATGTGAAGTAGCTCAGATTTAATATCTTACATAGTTCATTTTTTCCCCACCAACATATTTCTCCTTTGCTCTGCACAAAATAAACTGCTGGGAGAACTCAGCGAGTCAGGCAGCATCTGTGGAGGAAGCGGGATGGTTGATGATTTGGGTTGAGATCCTGCATCTGGAATGCTTCCTGACCCACTGATTTACTCCAGCAGTCTGTTTTTCTGCTCCAGATTACAACACCCGTTGTCTCTTATATCTCCCTTCTCCTGTCCTCTCCTCCTCTTGAAGTGTGGTGTCATTTGAGACTATAGTTGGAGTTTATGCTATCCATATTCAACAATTTTCATCAAGAAGCATTGAATAAACTGACTTTTTACCCTAACAATTAACAATCAAAATGCCAGTCACTTAGCCAAAGCCCAACCCTACTAATTCAGCACAGAGAAGGGATCAAATCTGGGGATTTTCATTGTCCAGGCAGTTCAGCATCCAATAAGGGAACAAATCAACCCACACAATTATGGGGAACTGTAGCTACTTTTTTCTAAATTGTTTTTGTTCCAAAACCCTTCCAGATTCAAGAAAAAAGTTAGAATGCCTTAGAATTTTACAATTTAGGCAATTGATTCGACCCTGCTTGCGTCAGGTCTTGGAATCCTTTCGGTCTCACAACTGTCTTTTTTCCTATTCTGGTATATATATATCCTATTTATTTTGTTACGGTGCTTTAGAATGCACCGTGCCCCCATGTCCCTTCCATGCAGCTCAATCCAGACCAAAGCTCTTGACATTTAACAAACAAAATTTACCTCTACTTTAACAAGCAGAACATTTTAGGTTTGAGGTGAGAAAAATTGTATACTTACCCCAAACATAACTACTTATGCTTTAATATTTTCTGGTTGCACTGTTACTTTAGATTGGATACAAATGAAATGATGAAAATTCAAGGGTTTGGAGAATAACTCTTTGTTAACAGTTGGATCAGTGACTGCATTTATTTGAAATTGAAATGTATTTGGTGACATTGTGAGCTAACCTGAACTTCTTCCCGAGGTTAATGCTCTGCCGTTCACTAAGTACACCCAGGAAAATTTGAATCAACCTAAATGCATTATGTGGGCTGTTAGAAGCAGGTGTTTTCAACAGTTTGATTGGAATAGGAACAAATTATGGTTCTTTCAACTCTCACAGCCTTGTGTTCACTAATCTCACTGATAATTTGTCAGTGAGTCATGAACTTCTTTCCTTGTAGCATGGAAAGCAGAGTGAATGAATTAAAATAGCTACATGCTCTTGACAATCCTGTTGAGACAGGTCCATTCAATTGCAGTAATATTAGAGCTGTGCACAAGTGAAATTGATCAAGTGGCTGTCGAGAGACATATAAATAGATGCCAAGCGTTATGCACACAAGTATAGTGAGAAAGAAATGGAGACAGTCATACAGGTAAAACAATGAGAGATATCTATTCATGTAGACCACGATATTCATACGACAGATGAAAGGTGAAATGAAGCACTGATCTTGAAAAGCATACAGAAAGTTGTAAAATATTTCAGAACACTAGAGAAACTGAAAATCTTTTTTTTTAAAAGCAAGAAAATTCTAAGGAGTTTTAATAGTATTGACATAGAAAGTTGTTTCTCCTTGTTTCTTCACAACTGCTGCTTGACCCTCCGAATGTTTTCCAGCATTTCTAATTTCATTTCATGCACAGAAGTCTGGTTCCGCACTTGGAGAAGCACAAATGGGCACACAGGTTATTGACAGATGTATTCACATAAACAACAAAGGATTTATACAGGGGTCAACAGGGAATCGGTATGCACAGTTTCACACGTAGACCCAGCAAAGGTATGCACGTGCACAGTCTTTAGAAGCAATTGGAGATTCATAAACTGAACATGGATGTTTAGATAGACACAAAATGCTGGAGTAACTCAGCAGGACAGGCAGCATCTCTGGAGAGAAGGAACGGGTGATGTATCGGGTCGAGACACTTCTTCAGACTGAAGAAGGGTCTCGACCTGATACGTCACCCGTTCCTTCTCTCCAGAGATGCTGCTTGTCCCGCTGAGTTACACCAGTATTTAGTATTTATCTTCAGTTTAAACCAGCACCTGCAGTTCCTTCCTACATATGGATGTTTAGATATTAGTCTTGAAGTTCTGGGGGGGGGGGGGGGGGGGGGGAGTTCAGTCTCCAGCCGTAACTCTGTTGAGAGATCGGCAAAAACCCCAGGGAAATGATGTTAATGCTGAAAATAAGTAGTTTTGTCAGGATTTTGCTGGCCTCTGACAGAAGTTACAACAGAAGATATATTACTGAACTCAAACTTAAACAAGCTTCGCAATGCATGCATGGCCATTTTCTCTGAGTTTAATTGAGTTTATTGAATAAAACCATGAAAACCTTTTTGAAGAGTGTTGTATCAGTAGAGAACTTTTTTTTTGATGGTTTGTTGCTGACAATTGGCATAAAGTAGATTGGGAAATGTTGAGAGGAATATTCAAGAGCTTTTTGAATTAATCCACATAACACATTGTCATAAATGTGAATTGCATCCTGGCAGTTCCCGGGATGTGCAGAATTTATATGAACCCTTCAATGAAGAAATCCAACCCAAGTCATAATAGCATGAGAAAACAATTAGTGCTGTTGAACCCAACCTCATCCAATTACTGCCTCAGGCACGTATCCATTTCCCTATTATTACTTAGCTTGCTATCAAAAATTTTCAAGTTGCCTGCCTTACATGGGCATTTGGCAGATTGAACTTTCAAAGTGAGCTGATCTAATACAAAAATGTTGGCAATACAGAATTATTTTGTTAATGTTTAGTGTGTTTCTGATACAGATTTGGATATTTGCAGCATCATCATTGATTCCAAATTGCTCTTACTGCAGTTTATTCCTGTCATATTAGGTATTAATTGGACAAACTTTGTTTTCTCTTGAGCATCAGAGGTTAAGGGGAGACCTGATAGAAGTATATAAAATTATGAGAGGTATGTATCGAGTGGACAATAGGTGCAGGAGTAGGCCATTCGGCCCTTTGAGCCAGCACCACCATTCAATGTGATCATGGCTGATCATTCTCAATCAGTACCCCGTTCCTGCCTTCTCCCCATACCCCCTGACTCCGCTATCCTTAAGAGCTCTATCTACAACTCTCTGACTGAAAAAGTGTTTCCTCATCTCAGTTCTAAATGGCCTACCCCTTATTCTTAAACTGTGGCCCCTGGTTCTGGACTCCCCCAACATTGGGAACATGTTTCCTGCCTCTAACGTGTCCAACCCCTTAATAATCTTATATGTTTCGATAAGATCCCCTCTCATCCTTCTAAATTCCAGTGTATACAAGCCTAGCCGCTCCAGTCTTTCAACATACGACAGTCCAGTCATTCCGGGAATTAACCTAGTAAACCTACGCTGCATGCCCTCAATAGCAAGAATATCCTTCCTCAAATTTGGAGACCAAAACTGCACACAGTACTCCAGGTGCGGTCTCACTAGGGCCCTATACAACTGCAGAAGGACCTCTTTGCTCCTATACTCAACTCTTGTTATGAAGGCCAACATTCCATTGGCTTTCTTCACTGCCTGCTGTACCTGCATGCTTCCTTTCAGTGACTGATGCACTAGGACACCAAGATCTCGTTGTACGTCCCCTTTTCCTAACTTGACACCATTCAGATAATAATCTGCCTTCTTATTCTTACCACCAAAGTGGATAACCTCACACTTATCCACATTAAACTGCATCTGCCATGCATCCACCCACTCACACAACCTGTCGAAGTCATGCTGCAACCTCATAGCATCTTCCTCACAGTTCACACTACCATCCAGCTTTGTATCAACTGCAAAATTGCTAATGTTACTTCTAATCCCTTCATCCAAGTCATTAATGTATATTGTAAATAGCTGCGGTCCCAGCACCGAGCCTTGCGGTACCCCACTAGTCACTGCCTGCCATTCTGAAAGGGATCCATTTATCCCCACTCTTTGCTTTCTGTCTGTCAACTAATTTTCTATCCATGTCAGTACCCTACCATGTGCTCTAATTTTGCCTACTAATCTTCAATGTGAGACCTTGTCGAAGGCTTTCTGAAAGTCGAGGTACACCACATCCACCGGCTCTCCCCTGTCAATTTTCCTAGTTACATCCTCAAAAAATTCCAGAAGATTAGTCAAGCATGATTTCCCCATCGTAAATCCATGCTGGCTCGGAACGATCCTGTTACTGCTATCCAAATGCTCTGCAATTTCGTCTTTTATAATTGACTTCAACATCTTCCCCACCACTGATGTCAGACTAACTTGCCTATAATTTCCCATTTTCTCTCTCCCTCCTTTCTTAAAAAGTGGGATAACATTAGCTACTCTCCAATCCACAGGAACTGATCCTGAATCTATAGAACATTGCAAAATGATCACCAATGCGTCCACAATTTCTGGAGCCACCTCCTTAAGTACCCTGGGATGCAGACCATCAGGCCCTGGGGATTTATCAGCCTCCAGTCCCATCAGTCTACCCAACACCATTTCCTGCCTAATGTGAATCTCCTTCAGTTCCTCCGTCACCCTAGGATCTCTGGCCACTAGAACATCTGGGAGATTGTTTGTATCTTCCTTAGTGAAGACAGATCCAAAGTACCGGTTCAACTCGTCTGCCATTTCCTTGTTCCCCATAATAAATTCCCCTGCTTCTGACTTCAAGGGACCCACATTTGCCTTGACTATTTTTTTCCTCTTTACGTACCTAAAAAAGCTTTTACTATCCTCCTTTATATTATTGGCTAGCTTACCCTCGTACCTCATCTTTTCTCCCCGTATTGCCTTTTTAGTTATCTTCTGTGGCTCTTTAAAAGATTCCCAATCCTCTGGCTTCCCACTCTTCTTTGCTATGATATACTTCTTCTCTTTTATTTTTATGCTGTCCTTGACTGCCCTTGTTAGCCACGGGTGCCTCTTACTCCCCTTAGAATCTTTCCTCCTCTTTGGGATAAATTGATCCTGCAACTTCTGCATTGTTCCCTGGAATACCTGCCATTGCTGTTCCACCATCATCCCTGCTTGGGCCTTCTTCCAGTCAAATCTGGCCAGCTCCGGCCTCATGCCTCTGTAATCCCCTTTGCTATACTGTAATACTGATACTTCCGATTTTCCCTTCTCCCTCTCAATTTGTAGAGTAAAACTTATCATATTGTGATCACTGCATCCTAATGGCTCTTTTATCTTGAGTCCCCTTATCAGATCAGGTTCATTGCACAACACTAAATCCAGAATTGCCTTCTCCCTGGTAGGCTCCAGTACAAGCTGTTCTAAGAATCCATCTCGGAGGCACTCCACAAACTCTCTTTCCTGGGGTCCATTACCAACCTGATTTTCCCAGTCTACCTGCATGTTGAAATCTCCCATAACCACCGTAGCATTACATTTGCGACATGTCAATTTTAGCTCCTGATTCAACTTGCACCCTATGTCGAGGCTACTGTTTGGGGGCCTATAGATAACTCCCATTAGGATCTTTTTACCCTTGCAATTCCTCATTTCTATCCATACTGATTCTACATCTCCTGATTCTATGTCCCCCCTTGCAAGGGAGTGAATATCATTCCTTACCAACAGAGCGACCCCACCCCCTCTGCCCACCTGTCTGTCTTTTCTATACGTTGTGTACCCCTGAATGTTCAGTTCCCAGCCCTGGTCCTCTTGTAGCCAGTCAGAACCTTTCTCCCAGGGTTGAAATGTCAAGTAGTGGAGGGCATAGCTTTCAACAGGGCATCATTTAAAGATGATACATGGGGCAGGGTTTTGCATGGAGAGTGGTGGGTGCCAGGAACATGCTGTCAGGGTGGTGGTAGAAGGAAATAAAATTGTGGTATTTAAGAGGCCTTTGACAGGCACATGGATATGCAGAATATGGATCATGTGCAGGCATGCAAGGTTAACGGCATTATGTTCAGCATAGACATTGTGGGCTAAAGGGCCTGTTCCCGCGTTGTACTGCTCTGTGTTCTATGGTAGAGTTTGGGGGCAGCACAGTGGCTCAGCAGTAGAGTTGCTGCCTTTACAGCCCCAGAGATCCGGGTTCTATCCTGACAACGGGTGCTGTATGTATGTTCTCCTTGTGACCGCATGGGTTTTTTCTGGGTGCTCTGATTTCCTCCCACACTTCACAGACGTACAGATTTGTAGGTTAATTGACTTCTGTAAATTGTAAGTTGCCCCTCGTGTGTAGGGCAGTGCTACTGTAAGAGATGATTACTGGTTGGCACGGACTTGTTGGGCCAAAAATTCTGTTTCCCCGCTGTATCTCTAATGTTTAAAGATTGGTGTATTGTTTAATTTTACCAGAAGCAATAGTGTGATTATTTTTGAAGAAATGTTGCACTTGGAGAATCCAGTTTTAAATATGTTTTTTCAGGTGTTGGTCTAAATGTTTTACTGACTGTCAGAATAGTTGGTTCCATGTTTAGCCATCCTTATCTCTGATTTCATCTTCATGCAGATCAGTCCTTTAAGAAGCAAACAAAGCTCATCAATTGCTAAATGAATAGATGCACCAAAAGGCATCACACTAAGCCTCACAGATCAAGAAGATCACAGTTTAATCTGGGCCAGGGAAGGACTGAGACGGGTTTATTTGAACATTATCCTGTGGTAGATAATCAGTCAGGCTAGCAGCTCCCAGTTGATAAACCTTACTCCATCTGGAACCTGAAACCGTGTGGGTAATTAGTTAATGATAGGATAAGTCTTTACGGTGATGCATGTTAGTCAGGTACTTTCCATTTAATATTTGTTAACCAGTACCTCGCGCTACTTAGAAGTGTACCAGGCAGCAAGGAAGGCAGACACTTGCATAGTTTCAATTGTTTTTGAATTGACAGTATTCTAGGTTTCAATTACTGTTTTGCAAAGAAATGTCTGTTTGCTTGGCTGACTGTAAGCACCCAATATTTTTTTTAAACATCATTTTCAGTCCATTTATTTGTGAAATTATCTCTATTATGCAAATGGAGTATGTTTGCAATATACGCAAATGTTTGCTACGTAAGTAAATGGAGAACTGATATAAGATACAAATGGGCAATATGATACACTTGGGCCTGGTGTGTCGCTTAGTTAATGATGGATCGTGATGGGTTGGAAAAATGTTTCCAACGTATTTTCTTCCTGTAACAGTTTAAGTGACTCTGCATTTTCTGTCAAGGCAAGCTTACACGATGCATGTAATTGTGCAGGTGGGCGCTAACTTATTTTTCTTGTTTTTTAGAGAGCCAGTAAAATGACATACGAGTTTACTTCTCACAATACCTCTGTGACAGCTCAAAATAAAGAACAGATTCATAGCAGCTTAAGTTTACATATCTCATACGTAATCTTTAACTTCTTTAGATGGCTATTGTGAAGAAAAAGCCACTCCATTACAATAATTGATTTATTATTTTCAAACAAAACATCAAATGTCTTTTAAAATGTTGATCATGTTGCACTTTCTGAACGTTTGATGAGGAATCAATATTTCTGTTCACGAGTAAGAGTTGCAAATATTATCTGATTTTATTTACCTTTGGGGACAGACTTTTGCTTGGTGCATGTAAATATTATTTTATGTTTAATTTTGTTCCCTCCTACTTTTTTAATCAAATTTGTCCAACTTATATGGTGGTGTTAAATCGACATCCTTCTTCCCAGAGTTATTTTGTTACATGTTGCCAGAGGAGAAAGTGGATCAACTGGCTTGTCCATCTTCCATATTCTGGAGAATTAGCATCATGGTGCAATCCCTATATTTTGTGGTTGTATTGCAATATCAGATTTATTTTTCACTATTAATGAAGACAGAGCAACTATTATTCTGCCAAATCAAAAATACAAATATTGCACCTTTAAAGAGTAGAGTATGGTTAAATTCAAAACTTGTCTTGTGTCAGGTTACACTGTCTTAACTTTTCAAATGCAATATAATATCTAATCTTTCATGGCAATCTCTCAGAAGATGAACAGCACCAAATTAGTAGTATTTGAAAACATCTTGCATTCATTAAGACATTTATTATACAGCTTGGTGTGGTATCAAACCTTAGATTAATAACTCGACAAACCACAGAAATTAGTGATGGCAAATAAGTTAATAAATTGGAAATGCATTAACCACTTTGATTTGGATGTCTCCTAGGCAATCTTCCATCAAACTTGATGGAAACTAATGGCTTGAATATAGATAATAGGACAATTAACATGTTCATATAACATTACGGTATTCCTTAACATCCAAATTCAATATCAGAATCCACATTGTATGGCTGACTTTTAAATGTAGGCATGGTTACTTTCAAATGGTGACATAGATCTATGGAAGAACTTGAGAGTTTTCTGAATTCCATTGCAAATCATCTAGAAACAGTAACATTGGACAGTGAATACTTCACCCTTGTTACTTTGCTGTCTCCTTCCTGATTCCTCACCTCCCTCTGTATGTAAGTAGAGAATCGAAGCATTTCACATGAAGTCGTTGGCATGGAAGTATAGAAAGAGTTTGCCCTTGATTACTGTTTACAAGGTATCTGACTACAATGAGATTGTTATGCAAGTCAATGAATGTTATTCACGAAGTATAAGCGGAGTCTTCATTGTGTAGAAGGACAGACTATTATGTTATTTGAAGGCACTGAAGTCTTGAGAACTCCAAGGCTGGCGAAACTTGGTCGGACAGGAGACTATCATAAGTCTCTTTGACTTGTATAATCCAATTGTAAACAAGCTGAAAGTGCTTTTAGGTAGCAGTATTATGCAAGTGTGTTCCTAGGACTGTGAGTGACACTTCAGAAATCTTGGTGTCTGTTAAAGTGTTTGGATTCTCACATTGTGACACTCATTCATGGGCTAAGGGTTGAAATTTCCCTTTATTCTATAGGGTATCTTGCTTTATACATCTTGGACAAATATTTGATAATGTCCCCAATGATGGTCAGAAATACAGTCAAAATATAAACATTTAAGCATTGTGATTTTGACATCCACTTACAGCACTATTCTTGTGAAGATTTTCCACTGGAAAATAGCTTGATAAGTGAACGGGCCTCCGCTGTGCTGTGGATCTGATGTGGGACAAATCAGTCTATGGTGCTTCTGCTGTACCATGTCTGAACTGGAATCTTTGTTTGGCTTCACCCCTTTCAACAAGTGAATAAGGATTCTTACCACAATGCAAAATGTGAGCACCTAAACTGGTGCTTCAAAGCTGTAACTGCCATTAATAGTAACATGAAAAACAACAATAAAGAAAGAATGGCGCAAAAGATGTCTCCAAATGAGCCTCATTCATCTGCTGTCGGCTCTTGAAAAATGTGATGGATGATACATCTTAACAGGACTAGACTTTAAAGAAATGTACTAGTAATAATAGAATAAACTTTCAAACTTCCATAAACTCCTCACGTTATGTGATTTTTTTTCTACTTCCCATTTTTAACAGGCTGAAAAATGTTTAAATTCTTATAACCAAACAGTACCATGGTTTTGCTGTGAAATGAAATTGAAACAGCTGGGCTTGTTTTGTGCACATTTTCGGTCATGATAGGGACATTAAAATGTTTCCAGAAGCCGCCTGTTCTGTAGCCCCACTTGGGGCATTAATCATGTATGGTCAATAAGGATGTGACTTTCTCTAGTCCTTGATTGTAATTTGATTGTTTTCAGTTTTCTTGAACTGAAGTAGTGTTGTTTGACAATACGCCAGCAGTTCTACTTTCTAGGTGTTTTAAACAAAAATGGCATGGTGGTGTGCAAATAACATTAATGACCAATATCATGGACCAAAGAACATAGTGATGTATATCTACAGTGACCTGCTTGGGAATAATCCTAGTTGCTATTTTATTTTATTTTCAAAATGTCAAGCAAAGATCAAATGTCTCACCACAGGTAGAGAGGAAGAATTGTTTCTTGACAACTATAATCCATGCATTACCATTCATTCAGTAGGTGACCCGCCGAGTTACTCCTGCATTTTGTCTTTTTTTTTGTAAAGCAGCATCTGCAGTTCTTTGTATCTCCACTACCATTCACTACTCATTTTCAAATTTGACTATGGTTGGGAACTAGTGTTCAGCCTCTTGTTATGACTATGGTTGATGCTTGGTGCGTGGAGCTTCAGTTAGATTAAAAATCTGAGAAAAACCTCTGTATGATAGCCTCGTTGGAAAAAAACCAAATCAAACTGTAAGGAAAGAAATAACTTGCATTTATAAAATACCTTTCACAGCCTCAGGAAGTCCCAAAGCACTTCACAGCCAATAAATTACTTTTGAAGTGTGGTCACTGTTATAATATAGGAACTATACTTTGCAACATATGCCATCACAGCATATTTTAAGCAGTATAGATGATTAAATTGCTGAGCATTCAAAGAGAAAATGAATAATAATACTTAGTATGACAAGAGCAGTGCTCCTTCAAAAAAGAAAGTAAAAACAGCAAAAACACATAAAAGCAGTCAGTCTCATGTGGTTTATTTTGTCTTTTTACACATTATTAACCAGGTAACCCAAACATTATTTGATGATTTATTACTGAACATACTTGCCATGGTAGTGTGTAATCATATCTTGAGTTGATCAGCACTTGGGTCGAAGGTTAAATGTCAAGGTCACAATAGCCGTCTTTGACTCGTTGAAGTTTGGTACCTTGTTGGTGCAATAACATGAGAGCAGTGTGATGGATTTGAAGCAAATAGAGTAAGAAAACAATCTGCATCTTGAATTGATTAAGTTTGGGGATCAGGGGGTATAGGTCAATGGTTCAAGAGTAATTTTACTATTAAAAGATGGATTTTGCTTCTTAACGTTTAATGTCTTTCAGCGAAATGTAGTTATTTAATAAATTTCAATTAACTCTACTCTATTTGGAATGTAATGTATTAGCTCTTTAATCTAGGATAGATTTGGAAGTTCCTTAACTTCCTGTTCAAGTCTTATTATATGATGTAATGGTGATTAAACAGCCATAGAAATGTATATTTTTCACTGTGTAACAGGGAGCAGAATTGCTATGTTTCTGATGATTGTGGCCTCAATACTTCAAGAGTAAGGTTGTAAAAGACTAATATTGGTGAAACCTACAAGAGGTTATTGTTCTTCAGCTGAGAAAACATTTCTTCAAGTTTGACGAAACATTGGATAATTTGAACAGAAGAGTTGAAGATGCCATTGAAAGACTCCATCTCACAATGAGTTAAATTTCTGGGAGTCCTGGATTCCAATTCTAGTCTGATGGGATTAAAGCCCTCTCCAGTATTTTTAAATGTGGGGAGCGAAATTAGTTTTGGCAGCCTCAACTTAGATTTAGAGAGATGCATTTATATCAGACCACTCCATAAGTCAGCAAAAAATGACATAATTGGCTACTTCATTGAGGGAAGTAGCATGAATGGCTGTGAACATTAGAAATGCCACAGGACTGATCATTCTTATGAGCCTGAATATATAGCAAGTCATGAAGGTGAGTAATAATTTTCCTCTTCATATTCCACCTAACTGACACTGAGTTAGAATGCTACTGTATCTCACACTTTAAAATCTTAGATGTTGGACCCAATTGAACTGGCTGTGATTTATATGATTGCGAAGGCATTCAGCCTCATGCAGGAGAGTACGGTCTCACTATTGCTCTGAGATGAGCTGAGTTACAGATACTTGAATGTGATGGGTGTTGGAATCTGATTAATGACAATAATACTGCATCCTGATTCTTGTGGAGGCTAAGCTGTCCTTCATTGAAATTCTGACTGCTAATAGATCATGCAGAGCAGAAACTCTGAATATCAACTAAATTTCTTTGTGGCTCCGTTTGCAAGTTGTGCTTTAACAGAAATGGGGTAAAAATGGGTCAAAGAGAAGTTTTTGACCCGCTGGAGTATCTGCTGTGATCACTGGCGGATTTTCTGTTATTTTGGAGCCACAACTCGCTACCTATCCTTCCTTCCTTCACGTTTTTTTTGCTTCACAACACTGTCTTTCTCATTGTCACCTTTATGATTTTTGACATTCATAAAATATAAAGCAAAAGCTACAACAGATGCTCAGTGGATACACTGTTATATTTTTCTCACTTACTCACGTTGACACACTGCCCCTTAAAAAATGCCAGATCCCAATTAATCTCAAGGGATGATTATTTGAAGTACAGGAAGTTCCTGCATCGAGCTCCATTTCCTGATCTGGATTTCCTCAATTCTGAGTGCTTTTGTGGGGGTCCAAGCTGCTTTTCAATATGGACCCCAATAGGAGATCCCATAATCGACTTTATGGAGGTCATTACAGCAGGCCCCAGCGGCTGTACGCTCAGCAGCAAAATGAATTTTCCTCAATCAACATTGTTTCTCCAGTTATTCAAACTTATTTGAACAGCTGCTGAGAAGAAAACTGAATAAACTCGCAACAATACCGCTGTGTGAAATGATATGACGTCTCCAGCACTTGCTGAGACCACGTGGTCCAACCTCAGATCACCAGCAGTGCTAAGCAAGGTAACTACATCTCTACGATTGACTCGTGGTAGAAAATGAAGTGGTAAATTTTAAATGTTAAGGCAGACAGTAAAACTTACAAAAGCAACTCAATAAAATGTAATAATTGTTCTGAAGAATCTAACTTTTCAAATTTCAGATTTGCTGAAAACCTTACTTTAGATTGTTGTGCATTTTGATTGCTGAAGGAAATGCAGCAGGAAAAGAATCTTCAGAAAGCCTTTTGAGTAAACCATGGCACCCTGTGATCAAATTGTACCTTTTTAAAGAGGCATTTTTATACAATCCAAAATCAAGAGTGCTTCTTGGCCTGTAATTTGACTAACTGACACCAAATTGTCACAGAAATAGCAGCAGGGAGAAAACTGGTGCCACCCAGAAGTGCACAAGATACGAGTTTTTTTACATAATAGATATTGTAAAATTAAGTTTTGCATTTAGATATTTAACACAAGTTTAGATTCCAATGTTAATTGTATTGCCTTTAGACTAAATTGCTTCTATGTCACTGGTTTGTAACCATAGTCTTGATGCAAAACATATTATTGATCAAATATTTACATTCTGCAACTAAAGATTAAGAGATGGTTTACTTGGATATTGGAGGAATAGATGTGTTGTTTGTGAGGGCATCTTGTAAGCGAGGGGGATGATTGGGGGAACACTGAGGTGAGGTTACAACCTAAGGCTACGCCGAGAGAGTATAGTGTCAGAAGCAAAACATAGATGGATACATTTAAAGGAATATTTTAATGTCTTCCATTTCATTGAATACAGCGCGTAGTTCACAGACAAGGAGGAAATACCAGAGATGCTAAAAATGTCCCTGTCGATTTCAAGCATTTCGGGATGCCAATGTCAAGCATTTAGCTCGGGGCCCTTAAAAACGGGGGGCCTGTAGCAAATGCTACTTTTGCTACTATGTTAATCCGGCCTGGCTGCGCTAGGAGCCAGTATAAGACCAAAGAAAATGCTGGGGTAACTCAGCAGGACAGGCAGCATCTCTGGAGAGAAGGAATGGGTCAAGTCAAGTCAAGTCAATTTTATTTGTATAGCACATTTAAAAACAACCCACGTTGACCAAAGTGCTGTACACCCTTCTTCAGACAAGGTATAAGACCGATGGGTTTAGTCGTATCCTGCCTGAGCTGTAACAATTTTATCACCATACAATACTATCCAGGATAAAGCAGAGCTCTTGGTTGGCTTCCATAGTTTAATCATTTGTTTACTCTACCACTACCACACTGGGACATTGTACTACCTGGAAAAAGTGCATCAATTACTTGCTTTTGCAACAATCCCATCCATGCACATGGACACCTAGTGCAGTGATCCCATCAGTGCATGTGGACTCCTAGTGCAGTGATCCCATCAGTGCACGTGGACACCTAGTGCAGTTATCCCATCAGTGCATATGGACACCTAGTGCAGTGATCCCATCAGTGCATGTGGACTCCTGGTGCAGTGATCCCATCGATGCACATGGACACCTAGTGCAGTGATCCCATGAGTGCACGTGGATGCCTAGTGCAGTGATCCCATCCGTGCACGTGGACGCCTAGTGCAGCGATTCCATCCATGCACGTGAACACCTAGTGCAGCGATCCCATCAGTGCATGTGGACTCCTAGTGCAGCAATCCCATCAGTGCATGTGGACTCCTTGTGCAGCAATCACATTAGTGCACGTGGACTCCTCGTGCAGTGATCCCATTAGTGCACGTGGACACCTAGTGTGGCGATCCCATCAGTTCACGTAGACACCTAGTGCAGTGATCCCATCAGTGCATAAGGACAACCTCCATCAAGATCAGACTTTTAATTTGGAACAACAGGTTTTGACACAATTAATTGTATTACCATATCCTCCTTCCATGCCAGATTTGAATGAATGTCCTCTGATCATTTCTGGACATGCTATAGGTGTTCAAACACATACAGCCATTGTTGGGATCTCTGCCAGCAGAGCACTGCAATGTTAAATATGTGAAAATAAGAAAATGCATTAAATAGTATGAATCATACATTCTAAAGTGATAAATGCACATTGTTATTTTTTTGCTTTAGGGATGTTGGTGATATTTTTTCAAAGGAACATTATATTTATAGTAATTTAATAGCTCATTTAAACTGTTTTATGCAAACATCCAGTTGGTCCTGGCAGTTCATTATCATTTTACCTACAGAATTTGCGTTATTTGATTATGCATGTGCTGTAATTAAAACCAGATACCGACAAATATAGTTTGTATCTGCTTTGGGTTAACCACAAGAAGAGGACTGGTTATAAAGCAATAAGTTTCAAAACTATAGGTTACGTTTTTTTCCTGAAAGTAAGCCCCTTTCAACAAATGTCCGGTGACTTAAAAAAATATTGTTTGTGCAGGGAGTCACCCTTTGAAAAGTCAGACTGGTATCAAGAATCTCCATTAAACTATCATTACTGCTGCAGTAACTTTGGACACTTTTCAGCACACAAAAAGTTAGAATTAAGTTGAAGTTGCCACAATAGGCACTTTAATGCCACTTTTAGAGGCATGCATGATTTTTATTCCATTACTGCAGGAATTTCTAAAGAAAATTTGAAGCAGCTTTACATTGACTTCAGGGGATGCTGCCTAACCTGTCAAACTGTTGCATGTTCTACAACACCAAACTTTCTGACTTATTCCAATGCTGAGCTTTCAAGTACAAGTGGTGATTCTGTCAAAAACTACCAGAGTGCTTAAACTAAGCTAACTTTTTTGAAAAATGGTGGGGTCAGTATTAGGACACTCATACCTTTTGTCTTTTCATCTGTGGTCTTTGACCAACCATCTGCCTATC
The DNA here is from genome assembly GCF_053455715.1 of Rhinoraja longicauda. Classification (NCBI taxonomy): domain Eukaryota; kingdom Metazoa; phylum Chordata; class Chondrichthyes; order Rajiformes; family Arhynchobatidae; genus Rhinoraja; species Rhinoraja longicauda. The sequence goes on along the minus strand of NC_135972.1, from coordinate 5,517,709 downwards.
AAAAACTTCCTTCACCTGTATCCACCTAGCCCGGTTTTGTCCTGCCCCTCCTCTCTTCTAGATCCACTGCTCCACCACCAGCACCACCAACACAATCAGTCTGAAGAAGGGTCCCAACCCGAAATGTCACCTATCCATGTTCTCCAGAGATACCACCTGACCCGCTGAGTTACTTTAGCACTTTGTGCCTTTTATTGTAAACCAGCACAAATGCAGTTGCTTGTTTCCACTCTTTCAGATGGTTGTTCTGCTTCACCAAATTTTGCTGCCAGTTTGAAATGATTAGGAAAATGCAATTCTAGCTTCTTAAATGTGAATTCATTGCTGCATGGTTCAGCGATTGACTTGGAATATTTGGTCAGTATTTGGAAGGAGCACAATGTTATCCTTTTAACTTTAGAGATGTTGGTGATGCCTTTTCAAATAACAATATATTAAATGATCATAGCCAAGCATGAAAGTTTGCTTTATGCTTCAAAAATAAAGATGGTAAACTACAAAGATTAGAAAGAGATATGGATTGTAAAATATGTTCTTCTTAAAGAATCACTGTTGGAAGGATAAAGTATTTACAAGAAGTAGTTCAGGGCGGCACAGTGATGCAACGGTAGAGTTGCAACCTTACAATGCCAGAGACCCGGGTTTGATCCTGACTCCAGGGGCTGTCTGTACCGAGTTTGTACGTACTCCCTGTGACCGCGTGGGTTTTCCTGGATGCTCTGGTTTCCTCCTACACTCCAAAAAAGGTACAGGTTTGTTGGTTAATTTGGCTTTGGTAAAAATTGTTAATAGTCCCTAGTGTGTAGGATAGTTGTACCAGGATAGTTGGTCGGTGTGGACTCGGTAGGCCGAAAGGCCTGTCTCTGCGCTGTATCTCTCAACTAAACTAAACTATGTTGTTGATGAGAGGCCACTGAGGAAAAAATAAGAGCTTACGCTGTTGTGGTGCATGTAGTATAATGAGCTGGTGGAAAGGCAATTTATCATTAACCAAAGGAGTTCAAATAACATAATTAAATTCAAGTAATTTTAAAAAGGGTATCTAATTGGCATTGAATTTTGGAAAGTTTGTACAGCAGATTACAGGAGTAGACTTTTCACTATTAAAGCATCTAGACTCGTGACTATTGATTTTGCAGCTGCCACTTTAATGACTTCCAACTATTTTCCCAAAAATTGCAACTCCAGCATCTTTGCTCTTTTGGTTCAGTATTACATTAGCTGCATAAAGTCATTAAACAATCAGGTGAATATTTGTAATCAGTTAAACTGTCTTTGCTTTCTATGTCTGTGATATCATTCTTGAACTTTGATGTTCTTTGAAATCCTTTCTGAAACACTTTGAGCACACTACATTTCAAGAATGCACATGTACATGGAGCAACTATTTGGATTTTTTTAATATAATGAAGATTTATTGGGCAAAGATGTACAGCTGATCTGAGCTGCTGTTGTAACATTTTATTTTTGTATCAGGAGTTTGTTGGGAAAAAAAAGTTATGAAATACATTAATAAGGAGTGCCATTGTTTTAAAATAAATGCGCAAAGCTGAATGTTCCCTAACACTACCCCTTTTCCCATCCCTTTTAAATGACAAAGTTTAGTAGCAAAGCTGAATGTAGACATTGTATAAAATAGTAATTAGTCAACAGTAATGAATAGGCTTGTTTATAGAGGAATGTCAACCAATTTGAGATGAAAGAGAAATGTCAGACAAGCTTGAACCCTTTACATTCCCCAAGAGGACTCATTTTTAATAGAATCTTGCTTGCCAAGAGTTTGTTGAATTTTCATGGAACATACGTTTCATGGAGCCAGGCAATGTTGAGGTGATGCTTCGCTTTGGGTGAGTGCCTGTTCACTAATGTGCTACTGGTTGGTGTAGAATTGGGATATTTGGCTTTTTTTCCTGCTACTCGTTTTATTATTTAGTTGTCATTAAGGTGAGGTCTATGAAAGTTGAAGAATAGGATACATTAGCATTTCCGGCACGGCGTCTATATCCTACTTTTCCAGGTTGGATTGAAAATCATGAAATGCTCAGTAAAGATTCCACTCTGCTGCTCCAGCAAGGCGTTTTGTAGGAGATCTGCATGAACAGACCTCTCTGACAGACACCAGTTCATCTCCATTAACAACTGTAAATCCCCCACCGCTCCCCTCCCCCAAGGTGTCCCCCAAGGCTCAGTCCTTGGCCCCCTCCTCTTCATCCTCTACCTGTTCCCCCTTGGTCAATTAATCCGCCGTCATGGTCTCAACTTCCACTGCTTCGCCGATGATATCCAGCTCCTCATCTCCACCAAGTCAATCTCCCCCACCACACACTCTACACTGACAAACTGCATTACTGAAATAAAATCTTGGCTTCAATCAAACTTCCTCAAACTCAATTGCAACAAATCTGAAATCATCATCATTGGTCCAAAAACGCTCACCAAATCCACCCAAAACTTCATCCTCAACATTGATGGTCTCCCAGTATCCACCTCACCTCACATCCGGAATCTTGGAATCATCCTTGATCAAACCCTCTCCTTCGACAAACACATCAAACACATCACAAAGACAGCCTTCTTCCACCTCAAAAACATTGCCCGTCTCCGTCCATCCCTCTCCTCCACAGCTGCAGAAACCCTCATCCACGCCTTCATCACCTCCCGTCTGGACTACTGCAACAGCCTCCTCTATGGCGCACCCTCAAAAATCATCAATAAACTTCAATACATTCAAAACTCCGCTGCCCGTCTACTCACACACACCTCGATCCGTGACCATATCACCCCCGTCCTTTATAAACTCCACTGGCTCCCCATCCCCCAGAGAATCCAGTACAAAATCCTCCTCATAACCTACAAAGCCCTCCATAACCTGGCCCCATCCTACCTGACCGACCTCCTCCACAGGCACACTCCCACCTGCACCCTCCGCTCTGCCGCTGCCAATCTCCTATCCCCCCACATCCGGACTAAACTCAGATCCTGGGGGGACAGGGCTTTCTCCATCGCTGCTCCCACCCTATGGAACTCACTACCCCAAACCGTTAGAGACTCCCCCACACTCACCACATTCAAAACATCGCTGAAGTCTCACCTGTTCAGTACTGCCTTCAACCACTGAAGGTCACCTCACCTTCTGTCTCCTTTCTCTGTTCATTTATTTATTTACTTATTTATCTATTTATTCATTTCCCTATGTTCTCAAAATCTCTGTAAAGCGTCTTTGAGTATATGAAAAGCGCTATATAAATAAAATGTATTATTATTATTATTATTATTAACAGTGGGTCAATTAGGTTACCACCAGGATATCTAAATCGAGGTTTGCCCCTCACTCATTAAGTGAGCGAATATTGGCAACAGTTGAGCCTGACTGCTTGATTCAACATCCAGGATTGGCAGATGTAAAATCGAACAGGATATGTATCACCAATACCTTATTAGAATTGTAAAATGGGAATATGAAATGAGAAATAAAAATTGTTTCGTTTTGTACTCATTACGGACGATTAATTTTGTACCTCTATTTTGAAAGGACGTGCTTATAATGATGAATTGGAGTGAAACTGGGACAATCATTATAGCTAAGCAATGCCTTCAGGATTAGTTTGCCATGACATGGCAGGTCTCCTGATCATGGCTGCCATTTACTCAGTGTTCTGAGAAATAGCTTGTGGAAGCTTGGCACGAGCTTGAAATTATTCAAAGCAAACTTCTCAAGTAATCTTGTTCCTCTCCTTTAAACTTGCAAAAAATAAAATGTGATTATTTTCAATGAGCACTTGCTGGTCAGCCCAGGCTCAGTAGGTCAAAGGCCCTGTTTCTGTGCTACAAGATTATATGACCCTGGGTTCTTAAATGGTTTCTTACTATTTGCTTACTATTTGAAGTGTACATTGAGAGAGGCTCCCATTGATCTCGACTGTATGGACATTTATTTTTTGTTAATCTAATTTTTGATTTTATTATTGAGCAGAAAAATTAATAAAGTGTATTCACATATCTGTAAATCAATAAATAAGATAGACACAATAAGCTGGAGTAATTCAGCGGGACAAGCAGCATCTCTGGGGAGAAGGAATGGGTGATGTTTCGGGTCGAGACCCATCTGGTTGGGCTTAACTCTTCAAAATTAGCAGCTAATTGAGAATATGTTTATACATTTCATAGAGGATTTATTTGACCTAAATCTTACTTTTTCCAAAAAAACTGATGTGGATACGTTTAGGCTTATTTTTGTCATGTGTACTGAAATACAGTGGAAAGCATTGGTTTTGCATGCTATTCAAATAAATCAGATAATATTATACATTAATACAAACAAACCAAGAAGGTTATAAGGTGGAGACTATCTTTTTTTTTACTGTAACCAAAGAAAAACATGGTCGATTCGATGTAAGATCTGGCAAATCCTATTAGAATGAAGAGAACTACTTGCGATTCTAAATCAGTGAACTGAGAACAACTTTTCCCAGGACCCATCTTAACCTTAAAAGGCTTAAGATTTTGTATGAAAAATAACTTACTGCTCGTTGAAATGTTGGTAGAAATTTGGGAAGTTTGTAATGTAAAGATGGTTGGTATTGGATAAAATTGGATGTTATTTGAGTAAGGAAATCTAGTAAATCTTTACTGTGGAGTTATTTTTTATAAATTTAACAACAAATTGAATGGTAATGCCTGTTTTTTCCTCAGTTTTCTCTTAAACTCAGAACGCAAATACGGTGATGAGTATTTAAATGCTTTGAAGGTTTAAAAGTGGTGTCTCGTGGTTATTGACCATAACATTGAAGTAATGATATAATGGTGGGTTTTGATCCGAAATAGTCCTGTTTATTTTCAGCGAATTTATCAAAGAACAGTGATACTATGTGGAGGCAAGAGTTCTTTGTCAAATTGATCTGACATTGCAGGCAAGCAGTGAATGTTTTGTGCCTGACTCCCATGACCAGCATTTAGCTGGAAAGAGTTGCTGGTTATCTTTAGTCATTAAAATTTGAATGGTAGTATGACAGGCCTTTAAAATAAATCCGAACTTTACAAGATTTTTTTTTCAATCGTGTTTTAGCTTGGCTTTTATGTAACAGCCAGACAACATATTTATGAAAGAATTTCTTCCACTTTAGGAACATTTCCAGTAGATGTCTGGCAAACATTTCTTCTAACTTATCAAATATTACTTGATTATTGTCAAATTAATTGAAGGATAATTGTGACAAGAAGTTGCATCAACTGTGGCAGCACAATATTAGAATCACGGAAGCCGGGATAAACAAAAATGAATGCCAAGCTAAAGGAAACATATGTATTCTTAAAATTATGAAGTTCAATTTAGGGTTTTCACTGTAGCATCATTGACACACGAGATTTTGTCTTTTAGTTTACAATTTATTTATTTCTATAACAAATAATGCATCACTCTCCACACAAATGTCCATAATGTATTTCACCTGCCTCTTCGAGTTATGAAATTTTGCTTAACAAAACATTTTCTGGGAACACATTCCCTGTATAAGTCGAGGAATGATTAAGGGCAAAGGAATAGTAAGAAGGGTCTTCACTGAAGAAGGTTAGGTGTTTGCAGGAAGGGGTATGAATGAGTTCAGAGGAGCACAGAATTCTGGAGGGCTGAGATAAAGTGGTGAGGGATTGTGAAAGGAGGTATACCGTGTGAAATTCATGACCCAAAAGTAAGGAAGGCAAATGGTCCATCATGTCAATACCAGTCAGAAAGCAATACCTCGGCCTAATTTCACCTTTCAACATTAAATCCATAGCACAATGGCTCACAGCTCTTCAAATCCAGTACAGGGCATTTAACATGAATAACCGGACGTGTAACAAGTTCTATCTCCACCACTCCCTCAGAGAGTGAGTTCCAATGTCCACAACCCTTCAGTTGCAAATTATTTTCCTGATCATCCATCCAATTCTTCTACCAATTGCTTTCAATTTATACCTGATGGTTTTTGATCCCTTGACAAAGTAAAATAAATACTGCCTATTCATTCCATTTAGGCCCCACATAACTTTATACATTTCAACTAAGATTCTTTAAATGTATCAGTTTAAAAGAACTGTATGCAAGTTTCAGACTGTGTAGTCGTGTTCAGTTCTATTGCAACTTCCCTGCTCCTGCACTCTGTGCCATAAAGAACTGCTTAACCCCAATTGACCTGTCCTACATTCATGAATCTGTGGACAAACACTTTAAACTCCTTAAATTCCTCTGCTATACTCGGAGTACTCCCTTTTATTCTAGATTCCTTTGTCTTGCTGCTTATGGATCATGGATTCGAATCCATGATCAGAATCAATCATATTTCTCTGCATTAAATTGTGTGCAACCTTTCTGTCCAAAACAGTCCAGCTGTCTTCCTGCACCAAAAGCTTTCCTCTTCATACTTCATACCAGAATCGGCAAACTTAATTGTCTCACTCACTACATTTACATTTAAATTGTTAATATATATTACAGAAATAGGGAATTGAGTACTAAACCCTGTGGAACCCCACTGGTAAGCACTCATCAGAATCACCCTTTGCTTCCTGCTGACTTTAGCACCAATTTTCCACTCTCCTTGGGATCTATTGCGTTATTATTTATGTGATTCCTTTGGAAGCAGCCTGGTATGTGGATCCTTGTCAAAAGCCCTATTAAGATCCACAATGACCATGTCAAATGGTTGCTCATCTTATTGTTCCTTCTTATTACTGTCTCCATTTAGGTTAATCGAATATGACCTTTCCTTAGCAAATTCATGCTGACACCCCTTTGTGCCTTGTGCCTTACTACTTTGTAACTTGTGCCTTACCTTCTGTTGTTCTTCAGAATTGATTCCAATCATTTTAAACCAAAGTTAAGATAATTGACCTGTGATTGCTTGATTTTTCCCTTCCTTTTTTAAAACAGCTAAATATTTGCAGTCCTCCAATCTCCTGTATGGATCTTCCGCTCAGTCTCTATCTCCAGGGTCATTGGAAAAGAAAACCCTAGGGTGAAGGAATAGTCTTCACCCTACTATAGTTATTCAACCAGAAGCAACTAAATTTAAGGCAGCTCTTCTCAAGAAGTCCTTCTTGCTTAAGTCCATACTCCGCCACCTCCAGTTTAAATTCCATTTGGAATATTTTGGAGGACCAAGAACCAAGAACCCTCTACAATTTCCTCCCTTGACTGTTTGAACAGCTTGGGATGTATTTCAGTGAGACCTAGAAATGTATCTGCTTAGGTGTGTGAATGAGAAAGAGAAAGTTTAATGAATTGGTGCATTGAATGTCCAGAAACCCATTGGGGTTAAACAGAACAAGGTGATGGACGATGGGATTTGTTGTGGTCACTACGGTTCTAGAGCAGCGGAAATCTATCTGGGGAAATGTCTGTCAATTTTATGGACTTCAGAAAGACGTCTCTCGTATTAAACCGTTACATAAAGTTTTTTAAAAATGACACAGCAAAATTTTGGTCTATTTAAGACTTCAGAAGCCAAGATAGTAGAGAGAGCAGAGCGACACAGAACAACAAGATGTCTCTGCTGTCTTCCCAGGAGCCCTACATTAGGCCTGCTGTTTTTCACCATATTTACAACTGAAGAAATAGAAAGTTACATTTTCAAGTTTACCAATGACACAGTGATAATTGGCATTGTAAGCAGTGTTGCATGCACTGTGGAGGGAAGGATTAAATTACAAAGAGATGTTGATTGATTAAGAGAATTGATTTTGATGCGGGCATCAGTGATATTCACTTGATCCTAAAAAGTGTAGAGCAAGTGTTATTTAACTACAATATCATTGAATGATGGGACAGGCATGAGAGTAATGAATTGCTTATTTTTGTAATTATGTTCCTGTCCATTGCATGTTGATTAGGAAATGCAACAATGGAATCATGAATCTTGTGCTTTTATACCATTTATTTTTAAAAATCTGCAAGGTGGCTTTGATAAGAATAGATTTCAGAAAGTATGTAGAATTACTCCCCAATATGTTAACAATCTTCTGTCATATGTTTGATTCTAATTATGAAAAAGGAACATCAATGTACTATAGTTGACATTTTCATGATGGCTAGTGTATGTGACAAATTTAATTCAGACTTTTGATTTCCTAAGATGTTAAAAATCATGATAGTCACTTTAATGAGGTTTTCCTCCTCTCCTTTGTACCTTAACAGCAAAAACTATCATTTTCACAAAAGTTACAGTGAAAGATCAGCAAAAACCCTTGAAGAGAATCCACCCAACTAAGTTTCTGGGAGCTCTAGCTCAAGTTAATTTCCCAAAGAGAAATAAACTCTTTAAAGCCATTGAAACAAAAGCTGTATGTGGTTAATGTATTCCTTCAAGGAAAATGGAATGAGAGGACACATTGTTTAATTTGAGCTGTATGGCCTAACAACCTCAATCCTCAAAGTACTTCTGTTCTTACGAAGAAGCCTAGTTTTGTAGATTGTGAAGTGATCCTATACTTCTACAAGAAGATTCTGGAATTTGATTCTGGAATATTCAGCTCATGAGAGTAATAATGGATTTTATGTGCTATTGAAGTTGCTTTTCCTAAATAGGTTATGCACAAGCTTATATCCACTGTACATTAAAATGAATTGTGAATTTCTGTTGACTTTGGTGGGACTTTTGGTCTCTCAAATCCCCCATGTTAACTTGTCTTAGTGTACTCTAAGTAAACAGAATTCTAATCTGACACTTATGTCAAAGATCAATTCCAAGCATTGTTCTTCTACAATACGCTTTGCTAGATCCTATATACTACCATTTTGAAATGCTCTAGTCATCAAACCTTAGTCATCTGTTGTCAATCACAAATCTTTCCAGATATTCGCTTCCTCCATCGTCTTTTTGTCTGGTAAGTTGACTGAGTCGGAAAGCACAAAAAATACTGACGGTCCATTGGATTGAATTTTGTAATCAAGCACTTTGAATAATGTGTCCCATCTGGGACCATTTTCACTTCGGAAACCCTGCCACAATGAAGTAATCAAACCAGCAGGAAGACAAAATCTTGCTGTCCATATGGAGAAAAATTATATTGTTACAAGCTGAACCTCTCCAGCGCACAGCAGCCTACGGGTTAGAGCAATTGGCAGGCAGATTGGTTTCTAAGTTTAAGAAATCAGTAGACTTGTTCTTTTTTCAAGAAGCAAACAATACATTGCTTTTGTACTGTCATGAAACCAAGAACAAGCTGCCGTCTGCAACTTTCTATCACAATGAACTCAACCTAATGCTTTCCTTATGAGGAATTACAGTTGATTAAATCAGAATTCTGTGCTTCCGTGCTAACTGAGGCATTTAATTTTCATTGCTGGAGAACCATATAATTTTTTTTAAAGTCGATTGACTTCGTAATGGACTGATAAAGGAGTTAACCAAAACGTACATTTAAATGATAAGTTTGTTATGCAGTATTGTGCTTGTTACACTGAAAACGCTGGGAAAAGAGTTTGAGTACTTGAGTATGTTGCGTGAAGCCTTTTTCTAATGAAAAATCAATTGTATCGTTTGAATTAATTTACCAAAAGGAAATTAATTTCACTATCCTTTCATGAAGATAAACTAATGATCTTTCCTTGGCAACTATCAGTGCTGATGCACTAATTTGCTTTTGGATAGTCCTACTGGTTGTGGGATGTATGTATATATTTTTTATTTTTTACTTGCAGTGTGAAGTTTAAGCCCATTGTGATATCATCAATTCAGTTGACTTTAATCATACCTTGAATTGTCACTTGCCACGACTGCCGCCTTCTGTGCAGTTGTAAAAATGCTGAGAAATGGAAAATCAGTATTTTAGTTTATAAATTAATTTAATTTCAAATATGTAATTCCATGAAAACTAGTAAAATATTTGTTAAATGTAAATCTTAATTATTGGTAATAACAATGCTATATGTTGTAGCATCATGTGTTCGGTGTTTTTTTCCGGCTACATTGTACCCACAGAATCAAGCAGCAGAATATAAAGTTGTGGTGATTTTCCAGCATGTATAGTGGGCAATCCGCTAGGCTAGGCCTAATCCATTTTAGGTTAGACTTGGTACGAGCATAGCTGTGGAAGACAAAGATAAATTAAGACAAAGGTAAATTAAGAGATTAAATTGAATGTTTTATTGTTTGTAAGTGATTTGGATTCTATTGACATTAAAAAATACTTCTGATTATCTTAACTGGATTTGCAATGATAGGGTAGCCCCTCTAAGTTATTTCCTGCAACTTTAATCAAGGAATGGAAAATTGCAGCCAGAATATTCCGTTTTCTGTTTATGAATCAGATCAGACATCTAATCAAGTGGGAAAGCTTGCCATATTATGTCTTCTTGTTCTGGATTCTTTTAGAAAGAAGTTCTTCAGCCCAACTTGTCCATGCCAACCAAAATGCCACATCTACACGACCCACTTGCCCGTGTTTGGCCTATATCCCTCTAAACTTTCCCTATACATATACCTGTCCAAATGTCTTGTAAATGTTGTTATAGTACCTGCCTCAACTATCTCCTCTTGACAGCTTGTTCCATCTACCAACCACTATCTTTGCGAAACAGTTGCCCCTCAGGTTCGTATTAAATCTTTCCCTCTGACCTTAAACCTATGTCCTCTGGTTCTTAATTCCCCTTCACAAGAAACCTCAGATGCTGGTATCGTAAGCAAAACACAATGTGCTGGAGGATCTCGGTGGATCAGCCAGCATCTGTGGAGGGAATGGACAGATGACATTTCAATTCATTTCCCACAATCTGAAGAAAGATCCCAACCTGAAACATCGCCTGTCCATTCCCTTCACAGATGCTGCCTAACCCACTAAGTTACAACAGCACTTTGTGTTTTGCTCAAGATTCCAGCATCTGAGATATTTCTTTTGTATCCATTACTTCTTTCTCTCCGACCCATGTAACTCCTCCTAACTAAGAAATCCTCAATTATTTTATTACCCTGGTGAATTAATACACAATTTTCTGTGAGGCCAATATGTAGTTTCTCAAATGAAAGTACAAAATCAAAAATCATTGCACATTAAGTATGACTGTGCCTCTGTAAAAATATGGCAGCACATTCTTCCTTTGAACAGGGTGACGTGAAGCTGATTATCATTAACATTAATGATCATTTATACAGTTGCAAAGTAGTAGCGTTTAATGATAATGACGCAGACTACCTAAACCACTTGAGTTCTTCTAAAGGGTTCCTCAATTAGATCAAATATCCAATCACAGTTCTTGCATGTGAAGCAGTATCTCCCCTTAATTCATCATTAAGCTTTCATAATATTCTGCCATTTTTTGTGCAATGTGCCTTCTACAAACTTAATTAGCTTCCACTCTATTTACAAATGCAGATCATGTAAGTAATGAATGAAAAAGAGTTCAGTGTAACCAATCTAAAAATAATCCCTTCATCATAGTTACTGTTGATTTTTTTTTTAATCAATGTCCAAACTATATGGTAATTCCAAGCATTTAAATTGGGACATACCTGTGGAGGACAGGAGGCAAATACCCAAAGGTTCCACCTTGTTAAAGTTGAATCTTTTTAACTTCTGGACCCCATTGCATATTCCTAAAAATGTCATTTTAAGCCGGTGAGAATAATGGAAGACACCAGTTCATTTCACCGGTTCTGGGATGATTATAGCAGAGAAGGCAGAAGGAAAAGCGTGAGGGGGAGAGGAGGCCTAAGAGCATTCTCAGATGATAAAGAACCAGAGAAAACGCAAAAATAAATTCAATTGGGCCTCTTCTGTGGCAATAGTGTTAATTGATAGCTTTCATTAGCTTAGCATAGGCTCAGCACTGTACAGAAATCCTGTTGGCAAAAATTATGTTATGGCACCGAAGATGACATCAGCCTGTGACTCTATGACTTCCCCATTATATTTAGGCTGCCATAGCACTCTAGATTCTTGGAAACCTTGCAATGAAATGGCATAAGGATCAGTTTTGGCAAAAATCTTTCCATCCGCACAGCCCTATATTATTTTAACTAATCCTATTGAAATGGATCTGGCCCAGATGAATGGAAAGAAAAGTCAGTGAACAAGACAAACTCTGGGGAAACTTCAAATCTGAGTTTATGAATCACAAAATTAATATTATTTATGATGAAGAGGGTTTCTTTGGGGAATTGGAAAGCTGCTAACATGATGCCTGTTCAGGAAGGAAGGGGAGGATAAACCAGGAATCTCCAGATCAAATTTTCTATTATCAGTCGTGGGAAGTTCTTAGAATCTGTCATTCCAGTTATAATTAATAAGTATTTTAAAATGCTGACACCAGTACCGACTAGCTGAAGACAAGTCATATTTGATAAATTTCTTGAAGAAAGTTCTACAGCTTTGAAAGCTGTTTCCAGTTTATTTGCCATGTTGTTACAAAGGAGAAAGGCCAATTATTTTACAGCAATCAACATTGACAGTAAATGGTAGCTGTGACAATAATAGGATAGTACACTGTACACAATTTTCTCCATCCAAGATCATACATTCCAATTCTTCATGCTTGTGACTACCATTTATGCTTTTGTGCAAATTATCTATTTTAAACATTATACTCGTCTATAATTATTGTTATTTACTGTATAAGATCTTAAACTTTTCTTGACAAGGTTAAAAGTGCAATGTAACCTAGAAAATTATGCTGCCAAGAAGTGGATAAACAAAATATGTATGCATTATTACCTTTTCCCTTGTTTTATCAGAGGTGTTGACACATTTAGTTCAGGGACGTCATGCAGACATGTTAGCTGGTTACATTGTATTGCACAGAGCCAATATTCATCAGTGATACGTATATTTTACAAACTGAATATATTAGAAATACATAGCAGCGTCATCAGCTGCTAAAAGAGGCAATGTAATCATCAACTAACCTTCCATCTAATATTTTGATTGTCTTTGATTCAACTTCGTCCTTCAAGGAGCTGCTTAGATTAGTTCTGAAACCAAATAATTGTACCTCAATGCTGTGAAGTGGGGAAGGACAAGACAGATGAAATAGTGTGCCACTTAAATGTGCACAGCCTAATGTTGCGGTTTCTCAGAGATCCCTTCCCAAAACTCTGACTACCAAATAAAATGAAATATTTAGTGATTCTAAAACATTGTAATGAATTTTGGCGAGTCTAAACTAAACTTAAGGAAAAGCTGATAATTGGACTGAGGGCACATTGAGGTAGATTTTGGCTTACAGTCACATCCAAAATTCATTTAAAAGCCCATAATTGGTCAGTTACGTCTACAATATCATCATTGCTTTGGGCGGAGTCACACTCCTCCCAATATTGTGGGTACACCATTTAGCACTCAAACATCTTCTCCCATCCCACTGCACAAATGATGGTCGGGAAGGACTAAGTCCCTGATTCCATATCAGGATAGCAGCTGGAAGGCTCATATTCTGGAAATATAAGAAAAGGGCCAAGTAGATTGCCTTGGTTCTCCATTGCATGTTAACTTGTCAGTGACTAAAACGTCTAATAGTTTAGATGGAGGGAACTGTTTAAAGGAAAAACATTAATAATGTTTTGCAGGATGTAAACTGGCTGTTATACAGTATGTTCCAATTCTGTAAAAATATTAAGCAAACACTTGTATTCCCTTGTATATCGGTGCAGACAAATAGATACAAAATGTGACTGCAAAGCTTTGATGACACACAATGTGGATTGGGAAGTAACGTAGTGAATCAGTATCATTTTCATTATTTATATTGCATTGTTTAAAGAGCGGTGTACTGTGTGGTATTACTGTGTTGGGATCAAACAAATCGGTGAAATAGTCATTGATGCAGATCTTTCATTAGATAGCAGGAGGTTCCAATATCATCCATCTGGCTGGTGAGTCACCCTCTCTCTGTTCCCTGGACCTGTGATAAGCAGGAAGTTATACAGACATTAATCATATGAATACTGAGATCAGAGGCCACTTATATGTTTTTTCCCCATTGCCAGACAATGACAGAAGCCTGTCATCATGTTCATGAAAGAGAACCTACCAAACATATTATGTTTTAAATGGACGAGACTTTTGGATATGTGCAACATCAGTTCCCATTGTCTGAGCCAAATAAACATCTTCTCCAAACTATTTAGAACTCCGTAGTTACAGTCACATTATCCGCCAAAGTTTCAGAATGTTTCATTGCAGCGTGAGGTTCATATACAAAACATCTAAACATAACCTACAATTTGAAAAGGAGTAGGTGAAATCGGTATTACAGCTGAGGAAAGGGGACTACCGAGGCACGAGGGAGGAGCTGTCTAAGATTGACTGGAAAGGGGCTTTAGTAGGAACTAGAGGACCCGTGGACCCGTTGGGGCCAAACCTCAACTGGACAGGGCCTGAGAGAGCGGGCAACCTGGGAGGGGGGGGGGAGAGAGGGGCGCCGAGAGCAGTGTGAGCCTGGTGAGCTGAAGAGAGAGAGAAAGAGAGAAAGACGACAAACATGGTGACCTGGGGAGAAAAGCGTCAAGGCCAGGGTGAGCCCCATAACCCGAGCAGCGAGAAAGGCGCCGAATGCAACATAAGCCCGGTGGTGTCCTGACGAGGGAGAGAGAGGCGCCGAGGGCGGTGTGAACCCGGTGTCCTGAGGAGAGGGAAAGATGCCGAGAGCAAGGCGAGCCCACTGTCCCGAGGAGAGCGAGAGAGAGGGCATCGAGGGCAGGGTGAACCCAGTGACCTGAGGAGAGAGGCGCTAAGCCCCAGGAGAAACAACAGGAGGAGAGAGAGGGCATCAGGAGAGAGGGTGTCATGGACAGGGTGAACCTGGTGACCTGAGGGGACAGAGGGCACCGAGAACAGGGTGAACCCAGTGATCTGAGAAGAGAGGCGTGAGGGCAAGTGAAGCCCCAGGAGGAACCTGGTGACCTGAGGAGAGAGAGGGGCGTCAAGGAAGGGTGAGCCTGGTGACCTGCGGGTGGAGAGAGGTGATGACCTGTGGACCCGTTGCCGGTCAGGGAGTCTCCCCCGGGGCCGTGGGTGGGCGAGGGAGGAGAGGAATGGAGAGAGGGAGCCACTCACCCCGGCCCCGGGCGGCCATCGCGGCGGTCAATAGTAGCAGAGCGTCCACAAGGCGCTGCCGCATGTTCGTGCTGCCGGCAGCCATCTTCTTTGACCCTCTGCCGCTGCCCTGCACCAGGCAAGGAAGGTCAGGCGCGGGGCACGCCAGGACGGGTGCCAGTCCCCCCGGCGCTGCTGCGCAGGGTGGGGGGAGCGCATTTATTAAGTTCATTACTTTTTAAATGTAACAAAACTTGATCAATGCA
The DNA here is from genome assembly GCF_053455715.1 of Rhinoraja longicauda. Lineage (NCBI taxonomy): Eukaryota > Metazoa > Chordata > Chondrichthyes > Rajiformes > Arhynchobatidae > Rhinoraja > Rhinoraja longicauda. Next base: position 5,502,437 of record NC_135972.1, on the reverse strand, counting down.
CACCGCAGGCGAATGGTGAGTAAGGTGGGCCTAAAATTGTTGCGCTATCTTGTATCGTTTTGGCTGTATTTCGGGAACATACCTATAAACAAATATATATACAAGATGAGAATTTTGGTAATATATATATAGAATAGAATAGCCTTTATTGTCGTCCAAAAACATGTTTTTGGACGAAATTACATTACCCACAGTCAACAATGAGAAGCAATAAAAAGAAAGCAATAAAACCCACAATCATAAAACCAACATAAAACAAAAAAACATCCATCACAGTCAGTCTCCTCCAGTCACCTCCTCACTGTGATGGAAGGCCAGAATGTCTTTCTCTTCCCTGCCGTCTTCTCCCATGTTGTTTTATGAAAAGGATATAATAGAGAAATGGAGGATATTTAAAGGTGAAATTTTGAGAGTACAGAGTCTTTATGTCCCTGTTCGGTGGAAAGGAAAGAATAATAATTTGAAAGAGCCGTGGTTTTCCAGGGAAATTGGACACTTGGTTCGGAAAAAGAGGGAGATATACAATAAATATAAGCGGCAGGGAGTAAATGAGGTTTTTGAGGAATATAAAGAATGTAAAAGGAATCTTAAAAAGGAAATTAGAAAAGCGAAAAAAAGATGTGAGGCTGCTTTGGCAAGTAATGTAAAAGTAAACCCCAAGGGGTTCTACAGATATGTCAATAGCAAAAGGATAGTGAGGGATAAAATTGGTCCATTAGAGAGTCAGAGTGGACAGCTATGTGTTGAGCCGGAAGAAATGGGGGGGATATTAAACAATTTCTTTTCTTCGGTATTTACCGAGGAGAAGGATATTGAATTATGTGAGGTAAGCGAAACAAGTAGAGTAGTGATGGAAATTAGGAGGATTAAAGAAGAGGAGGTACGGACACTTTTGAAGAATATAAAAGTGGATAAGTCTCCAGGTCCTGATAGGATATTCCCTAGGACATTGAGGGAAGTTAGTGCAGAAATAGCAGGGGCTATGACGGAAATATTTCAAACGTCATTAGAAACAGGGATGGTGCCGGAAGATTGGCGCATTGCGCATGTTGTGCCTTTGTTTAAAAAAGGTTCTAAAAGTAAACCTAGCAATTATAGACCTATTAGTTTGACGTCTGTGGTGGGAAAATTAATGGAAAAGATACTTAGGGACAATATATATAATTATTTGGATAATCAAGGCCTGATTAGAAACAGTCAACATGGATTTGTGCCTGGAAGGTCATGTTTGACTAATCTTCTTGAATTTTTTGAAGAGGTTACCAGGGAAATTGATAAGGGCAAGGCTGTGGATGTTGTCTATATGGACTTCAGTAAGGCATTTGACAAGGTTCCACATGGAAGGTTGATTAAGAAGGTTAAATCGTTGGGTATTAATAGTGAGGTTGCAAGATGGATTCAACAATGGCTGAATGGGAGATACCAGAGGGTAATGGTTGACAATTGTATGTCAGGTTGGAGGCCAGTGTCTAGTGGAGTGCCCCAAGGATCTGTGTTGGGTCCACTGTTGTTTGTCATTTACATTAATGATCTGGATGATGGTGTGGCAAATTGGATTAGTAAATATGCAGATGATACTAAGATAGGTGGAGTAGTTGATAGTGAGGTAGATTTTCAAAGTCTACAGAGAGACTTGGGCCTTTTGGAAGGGTGGGCTGAAAGATGGCAGATGGAGTTTAATGCTGATAAGTGTGAGGTGCTGCATTTTGGTAGGACAAATCAAAATAGGACGTACAGGGTAAATGGTAAGGAATTGAGGAATGCAGTGGAACAGAGGGATCTGGGAATAACTGTGCATTGTTCCCTGAAGGTGGAATCTCATGTGGATAGGGTGGTGAAGAAGGCGTTTGGTATGCTTGCCTTTATAAATCAGAGCATCGAGTATAGAAGTTGGGATGTAATGTTGAAATTGTACAGGGCATTGGTGAGGCCGAATCTGGAGTATGGTGTGCAGTTCTGGTCGCCAAATTATAGGAAGGATGTCGACAAAATGGAGAGGGTACAGAGGAGATTTACTAGAATGTTGCCTGGGTTTCAGCACTTAGGCTACAGAGAGAGGTTGAATAGGTTGGGTCTTTATTCTTTGGAGCGTAGAAGGTTGAGGGGGGACTTGATAGAGGTTTTTAAAATTTTGAGAGGGACGGACAGAGTTGACGTGGGTAGGCTTTTCCCTTTGAGAGTGGGGAAGATTCCAACAAGGGGACATAGCTTCAGAATTGAGGGACAAAGGTTTAGGGGTAACATGAGGGGGAACTTCTTTACTCAGAGGGTTGTGGCTGTATGGAATGGGCTTCCGGTGGAAGTGGTGGAGGCTGGCTCGATTTTATTATTTAAGAGTAAATTGGATAGGTATATGGATAGGAGGGGATTGGAGGGTTATGGTCTGAGTGCAGGTAGATGAGACTAGGTCAGGGAGAATGGTCGGCGTGGACTGGTAGGGCCGGACAGGCCTGTTTCCATGCTGTAGTTGTTATATGTTATATATATGTTATATGGTCAGGCAGTTGGAATTGCTGGAGAATGATGCAGGAGAAGTGATAACGGGAAATCAAGAAATGGCAGAGGAATTTAATAACTTTTTTGTATCAGTCTTCACAGTGGAAGACACCAGCGGTGTGTGTACAATCCTTGAGAGTCAGGGGGTAGAAGTTAATAGTGTGACGATTACTAAGGAGGAGGTGCTAGGAAAACCGAAAGGTCTGAGGATGGATGTCACTGGACTGCACCCCAGGGTTCTGAAGGAGGTGGCCTCAGAGATTGTGGAAGCATAAGTTTTGGTATTTCAAGAATCACTAGAGTTAGGAGTGGTTCCTGAAGATTGGAAAATTGCAAATATCACCCCGCTGTACAAGAAGGGAGCAAAGCAGAAGAGCGGAAACTATATCTGAGGAAGGATATGCTGGCTCTGGAGAGGGTCCAGAGGAGGTTTACCAGAATCATTCCAGGAATGAGTGGGTTAGCATGTGATGAGGGTTTGACAGCACTGGGCCTCTAGTCGCTGGAGTTTAGAAGGTTGAGGGGGAACCTCATTGAAACTTACAGAATAATGCAAGGCATAGATAAAGTAGATGTGGAAAGGATGTTTCCACTGTGGGAGAGTCTAGGACCAGAGGTCCTTTAATAAAGGAGGCGAGTAGTCAGAGGGTGGTTAATCTGTGGAACTCATTGCCACAGAGGGCTGTGGAGGCCAAGTCAGTGGATATTTTAAAAGCAGAATTAGACAAATTCTTGATTAGAATGGGTGTCAAGGGTTATGGGGCGAAGGCAGGAAAATGGGATTAGGAGGCAGAGATCAGCCATGATTGAATGGCGGAGTGGACTCAATGGGCCAAATGGCCAAATTCTACTCCTATAACTTGTGAATTTGTGATTAGGGGTTTCCTGATCACAGCAATGCTGTGGGATAGAGAAGGATCAGTGTGAGGCAACATGCATCATTTTTGGCATCTGAGACACCTCAGCCAAAAGGTAGGCTTCTCAATAAGAAGATAGACACAAAATGCTGGAGTAACTCAGCGGGTCAAGCAGCAAATCTGGAGAAAAGGATTAGGTGACATTTTGGGTCGAGACCCTTCTCAATGAGAAGATTAGTAATAGAAAAAATAGGACATTTAACAACCCCCATCACCTTCCAAGCCACCAGTTCAACCAGTTCATGGCCAATCTTCAACCCAAACACTCTCTTTTCCTTCTATATCTCTATACACCTTAACTCTTCTAATATATATAATTTTTTTAATCTCAAATTCTGAATGGAATCAATGACTCAATTTCCATAGCACTCTAGAGGTGAGAGTTCCAAAAATTAAGCACCCTCTGGGAATCTTCACTGCACTCCCTCACGAGCAAGTTTATCCTCTTTTTGAATAAAGAAACCAAAATTGCATGCAATACAATTGTGTGTTGACACTGAGGTCCTCTATAATTATACTGAGATATCCCTACTCTCGAGCCCAAATTGTTTTACATCACAGGCCAACTTATCACTTACAATGTGGAAAGTTGTGAGGTTACGCACCCGAGCAGCAAAATCAGAAATGTTGTCTTTTTTTTTAAGGTGAGTTTGGGATGGACAACATCTCTGTTTTTGCTGCTAGGAAGTGGATAACATCACAATATATTATTTGTTTTCTTAATTGCCTGCTGCATGTGCATTGATGTGTTCAAGGATACTCGGGTACCTTTGAATAGCAACATTTCCCACACTCACCATTTAAAAAAAAAAAAATAGACAGCATTTCTGTTTTTGCTGCTGGAGTTCACTGCTGGAACTTTGGACCTTGTTTGGACCAAAGTCCAAAGCTGAGTTGTCCTTGCTAACTGACACTTAACAGATATTATCTAGCTTCATATTTTTTGATGAATCAAGCAGTCTCAACTATTTCTCGATGTCAGGTTGGCGGAAAACCGGTTTCAGAAGTCACTGGGATCTCGGGAGGAAGCTGGGTGGATCATCCATGGCACTTCTGACGTAAAGTGCAGCAAAAGCTTCAGTCTTGCCTTTAGACATTGTGCCGAATCTCACCATTGTGAGGATGGGGACACGAATGGATCTTTAGCTGTTTAATTGTCCATTACCATTCACAATTAGATATGGCAGGACAAAACAGTTTTGATCCAACCTACTGCATGTTGGATTATGAAACTTGTCTCTTACACACCGTTCTTGTTGTTTAGCAGGTGGCGGCTTTGCAAAGGTTGTACGTTAAGTTGTGGTCTTTGTTACTATTGCTGACTTGCCCCTCTGTGCTCTTCATTAAACTGTGGTTAGTTCTTGAGTTTGACTGCATTGGTAGAATTTCTGCTGCTGACCACATGAATGCCTGGTTTTGAACTGCCAGCTCTGCCTAAGCGTATCTCACATAACAGTAATTTCAGACAGTGTGATGAAATGTGCCTTTGGTGCAAAGACATTATCCTCCATAAGAATTGTCACCCTTCTCAATGCTGTTATGGACAGATGTTCGTTCACTAGATGGATCGCTGTGGACGATCAAACAAATCATTCTTTATTTTGATCTATGACAACCTGATCTAACTATGGCCTGTGGGACCTCACCAGCCTGGTCAACATGACCAGTGTCATACATGCCTGGTCAACAGTGATGCTGTGAGGCCAGTCTTGATGATAGGCACTGAAATCTGTCATCCAGAGTACATGCTACTCTCAGTACTTCTTTTAAAATCAATGGCTCTGTGACAAGGACCAATTTCAAAGTGTCATACATGTTTGCTATAACATCTAGGGTGAGATATCCTCATTTTTTTTATTTTCAGTTCTCTGTTCTTTTTCTGTTCTACAGAAACGATTACAAAATAAAAGGGAGGCCAATGGCGAAAGATTTAAGTTTACATTTCTGTGGCAGTTGGTGTTTTTTTTAATGATGATGCTCCTCGTTGTTCACGCCAGGTGCTTAATTCCAAATGCATCTGAGAAGTGAAAATCTGACGATGGATCTCCAACCTGAAACATGAACTCCGTCCTTTCCACAGATGTGGCCTTTGCTGCATTTTCTGCTTTTATACTGAACAAAATCAGTTTTGGCTATCTGAAGAACATATTATTATTATTTACTGCCTTTCACAATAAAATGGGAAAAATAACATGCAGAAACTGAATAACGCAGTGTGACTTACCCAGTACTTGTCTGCCAGCACAGTATGATTTGTCTGTTATTATTTTGCGTAGGCTTGTGGTCATTTTGATTTTTGTAGTTCTACATGCTCAATCAACAGTTACACTTTACCGAGAATCCCCAGTGCACTTCACATGAAATCAGCTGTGGCTGTGTGAGCTGCAGAAAAGAGATGATGGGCTGTCAAACTGCCAGAGTGCAGAAAGCTAATGAGCGTCTGGATTAGGGTAAATGCATCCAGAGAATTATATTTGATACAAGGGCCCTCATGTTCATAGAGCAATCGTGACGTTACTTTCATCAACCCATATGAGATAGGACTTCTGAGGAAATATCGCTGTCAAATGACCCGCCATTTAAATATGACTGATTCAACACACTCTTTCATGTGTTATGGAATTGTTTAGACTCTGAAGGTCTGTTTACAAAGCAAGAACAAAGTTTGTTGAATTTCGGAAACAGCTTGGATTAACATCATCGCTAGACTTCCAGCAAGAGAATTTCCCACTTCCTTCGCAATTTTCTTTAATCGTCCCAGAATGATCAAATGCCATTGAAGGGCATTGATCAAATGCCAAGAACAAATCATTTTAGGGGTGGACGATGGCATAAACAGCTGACTTATTTAAAGATTAGGCATAAGGCACTGCTGTGGTTATAGATGTTAATGTTGATAGTCCAATAATTCAAAGTGTGGCCAGTGCTTCTTTACTCTCTCACAGTATAACTTTGGGGATGTTTTCCGGTTGGACCATAATGCTGAGCATTAACTCTGGGTGTGGAATTAATTTTTCCCATTTTAAGCAGTTTTCTTAGAATGTGTACATTTAAATTCTCATTGGCAAATTTTTAGATCAGTGCTCAATAGATATTCCAGGGATATCTTGTTACCCACTGTGGGTATGTAAAGAGCAGGAGCAGTTAAAATGGAGGGGCTGCGTTTCCGACTCTATTGCATGTGGAATGAGCATTTCTGCCCAAGGAGTCGAAGGAAGGGGAGGATAATTGGCAAAATAAATTAAGTAGCTTTGATGCATTGATCTTAATCTTAATTCAAATATTATGTTTATAATAAAACCAATGCTAATGGTATAACTTTACCCAGCAGGTCAGCATGCCCTTCTGTCTATTCAAATAGAGTAAACTGTCACAAAACATGTTTTATTTGCCCATGTACCAAATCAGATGCAGGAACATGACTCATCTGATGTATCTTTGAGGAAAAGCAGAGTCCGTGATCATTGGCTCCCACTGATGAAATAGCTTAGATCTGTAATGCACATACTTAGAGTTGTACAGCACGGAAACAGGCCCTTCCGCACAACTTGCCTGTGCTGACCAAGATGCCCCATCTCTGCCCCATCGCTCCAAACCTCTTGTATCCATGGACCTGTCCAAATGTTTTTGAAATGGTGTTACAGTACCTGCCTCAAAGACCTCTTCTAGTAGCTCGTTCCATGCACCCACCACCCATTGTGTGAAAAAGTTGCCCTCCATTTCCTATCAAATCTTTCCCCTCTCACCTTAAATATATGTCCTCTGGTTCTTGATTTGCCTACTCTGGATTTTTTTTTAAACTCTGCATGATCTCATGATCTTGTACACCTGAATAAGCCTCAGCCTCCTGCACTCAAGAATGAACTCGCAGCCTTCCCAACCTCTCCCTGTCGCTGCCCTCAAGTCCTGGCAACACCCTTGTACATCTCTGCATTCTTTCAAACTTTTTTTAAAAAAATTATTTATTTATTTTTTAAAGAGATTTTTTAATGATGTCCTTCCTATAGCAACGTGACCAAATCTCAACACAATACTCCAAATGTGGCCTTACCAACGTGTTACACAACAGCAACATAACATCCCAGCTTCTAAACTCAATATCCTGACTGATGAAACCCAAATTACTGAAATTACTTTACCCAGCAGGTCAGCATGCCCTTCTGTCTATTCAAATAGAGTAAACTGTCACAAAACATGTTTTATTTGCCCATGTACCAAATCAGATGCAGGAACATGACTCATCTGATGTATCTTTGAGGAAAAGCAGAGTCCGTGATCATGGGCTCCCACTGAAAGCTGCCTTGACCACACTATCTACCTGTGAAGCCACTCTCAAGGAACTAAGCACCTGCACTTCTAGACCACTTTGCTCTCCAACACACCCCAGAGCACTTCTATCCACTATGAATGTCCTGCCTTTGTTTGACCTCTAAAATGCAACATTTTTCACATATCTCAGTTACTGTATCTGCATTAAACTCTATTAGCCATTCCTCAGCCCACCTGCCCAGCTGATCAACATCCTGCTGTAATTTTTTAAGAAATGGCAAGAAAATATGGTTCAATACAGGACAGGATATAAAAATAAATAGGGGGCTTGGCCAAAATATGCTTCTTTGCGAGTCATCACTGATTGAACCTTCAGATTGAAAGCAAAGTTGAAACCTCGAGACATTAAAAAAATAAGTTGGAGAAATTAGGAACCATGTAAAATCACATACCCTGAATAAGACTAGATTCTGTTTACAATTTGATAATTTTTATTGATTTATAATTTTTTAATTAAGTGAAAAAATAGAATATGTGCTTCTACCTGTCAATTGAATTGTAATTTTGCTTGAAGTAATGTTCTGTGAATTGAAGATTAAATGAAGGATGTCAGAAGCAGTGCCCTAGATGTAAACGACAAGCTGTGTGGAGAGAGATCCCACTTTTACATTACCACCGGCAGATGTCTCATGGCATCACTGAAGTCACTCAGATGATCCTCATTTTTCAAAATGCAAGAATATTTTAGCATGTAAGGCACAAAGTGGAGTTGTTTCCTTTAGGCTGCTCAATCTAATCGCTATGTAAACAACCCCTCACTCAGCGCTTAATTAGTGTTAAATTGGAGCGAGATTGTGACTTTGAGTTTGAGCTCAGCAGTACACAGCATTTTAAGGCTGCATTTGCATCGCAATGGCTCTGCTCAAGCCCGTAGTCGTGATGAAGTTTACTGTCAATCCTGCTTCCGTTACTTTGCTGCTGCTGGACTGCAACGGCCGAGTCCGAGAGAAAATTCTGTACATGCATGAATGCACACATGCACAGTGCTTGTTGTGAATATTAGCAATGACAATATTGAGAAGACTGAGGTATATCCTGATGCATGCTATGCTCTCTGAGCAGTTAGTGATGTATGTGCTCAGAGAAGACCTTCCACAATTGGCACCAGTCTGAAGAAGGGTCTCGAACCGAAACATTACCCATTCCTTCTCTCCAAGATGCTGCCTGACCTACTGAGTTACTCCAGCATTTTGTGATACCTTCGATTTGTACCAGCATCTGCAGTTATTTTCCTACACAATTGGCACTATATCATTTGCAAGTTTTTGACATTGGTAGTTATTTGCCATGTGTTATCAAAAAATAGGTATTTTAAGGCACCTTCTTCAATCATGGATTCAAGTATTTCACTGCTGATATAGCTTTGAAGTGGATGTTTCAAAGATTCATTCTTCATTTCAGGGGAATTTTAAGAATAGAAAATTATTTTTGTTCCATTGACTTTCTTTGCTATGCTAGTAGAAAAGATGATCTGTAATGATGCAAAGAAGGGCTCCGATTCATTACAAAAACAAAGTGCTGAAAATACTCAGCAGGTCAGACCGCGTCTGTGGAAAGAGGAACAGCATTAATGTTTCACAACAAACCAATCATCAATTTCCTACACAAAACCCATCATCAATTCTCTTGGGAGCTAACTTCATCCCAAATGGTTCATCTAACTTCATCGTCAGATGGTTTTTTTTAATTGCAGTTGGCAACCAAAAATAAAATTTACAAAAAGGCATATAACAGAAATCTGAAACCAGATTTTTCTGCTTTGGTTATTCTGTTATTCTATTAATCACAAGAGCCCAGAGGAAAATTAAACGGGAGATTTAGTCAGTAAAGTGAGGGGAAACCCCCATTCAGAAGCTCAAAATATCTTCTTGGGATCAGCTAATTGTAAGTACTATATGCTTGATTCATCACAATTTGCTTCCTCTGCATTTCCTCGGCTACATACCCTGTATCGTCATCCTTTGCGAAGTCATGTTATTTTGTATTGACTCCACGAAAGTAATTTTAGCATTATGACTTTAAACTTTCTCTCCTTGGGGTTTTCCTTAATTAGCATTCGATTGTTCATAGAAACATTTTATAAATGGGCCTCATGAGGAAGGATGTAGTCTTGATGCCCCACTGCTGATCTTCCTGACACGGATTCTCCAGTCAGAAACCTATTGCCTCATTTCTTTCATGATCTCTAGGTTGTGCAGATGCAGCTTATTCTAATTGACACCTCCTTTCAAGTTACACTGGTCTCTTGAGGGGAAAGTATCCCAACATTACATACCAAGCAGAGTTTCTTTTATTCATTTCTGAGAGGGGCATTTACATTGCAGCATCAATAAGGAGCCAGTTGTTCTTCTCTTGCAGTGCACGGTTAACTTGCACAAATTAGTTGTACCCTGACAACATAGGAATAGCCTTGTAGAAACGGCTATCCTGCCATGTGCTTTTAATTTTGCTGTTTCCAAATAGTCTAGGGTTCCCCAAAAGCATTGGCACTTACAATCTGCAAGGATAGGATCCTATCTTATCTGCTGTGATATAATTGTATTGAAATTCTGCTGATGACCCTGCTGAAATTCTTAGTTTTTAGATGGTGAAGTATCCACAAGCAAACTTCACGGTTGTCGGAACCCATTCAAGACTTTGATTTGGTCATCCTGGAAGTTGACTCCACCTTCCACTTAAAAAGCAGAGGATTCTAACCCCAGCCGTCCCAGAGTGAAGGGAATTCTTATAAACATATCTTACCCCTTCCAGCCCAGGGCAACATCGTGAAACCCATTGATAACTTTTAGGAGGTCAGAACACTTGACATAAGATACTGGCCTCCAAGATTACACCATATCTCTTTGAAGACTGGGAGAACTGCCACTACATTGAATCCCTGGCTCCAACCCTGTGTATCTGGATCGCCTCTCCTCCTGTCACTCCTGTTGGAGTTACACAGATAGGATGTGAAATTGGATGTGTAACTAGCATTATAGACCAAACTTTTTCTGTCAAGATTGGATCACTGACTTTTTGAACGAGTCACCATCAATCTTTGTCAACCACGGTGAAATAAACATTGGGATCTGAGTTTTAAAACTGAAATGTAACTATTTCAAAAAAGTTATATTCTTTGTTATCAAAGCTTGATTACTTGAACATTAATTACATAATGTAGAGAGAAAGATTAAATTTAAGACATTTGTTTAATTCTGAATGTTTCATTGATTTACCATGGAGAAGACATGTTGGCTTAGAAATTTCTTCACACAACAATGTCAAATGAATTGTGCTTTGTAATTCAAGATCAAAATTGTGCACATTTCCAAGCTGTTTAGCAACCAAATATGACCAATAGCATTTTGGTTGGACTTTTCTTGGACCGATATCTTAGAAAAGTGTCTTAAATGCTTTGACCGTTTTTAAAGAAACCTCTGTATGGGACAACTGTTTTTGAAGTAAAATTCTTCTTGCTGTTGACTGTTCACTTGTTGTATATTTACTCTCCTTGATAGTAATCGTAACATGTTACACACACTTCAATATCTCCCCAACACTCAGAGCTTCCTTATATTCATAACAAAGAACTAATTGGTCCATCAGATCCATGCCAGTTAGAAGAGAGCAATCCAGTGAGTCACATTTTCCGTCGCCTTATTTCCCTTTGACCCTGCAATTTATTCTCAGAAATGCTCATCAACTCCCCTTTTTAACGTTAACCTACACTGAGGAATAATTTACGGTAATGAGTTAACTTAACAGCATGTTGCTGGGATGCAAAAGCAACTCTCATCCCTTCTATCATTCCTACTTTTCCCCCCAGACTTTCTTTTATGTTCTCCCTTCCCCTTGCCACTTCTATAGGTCTACGAGACATGTTTTATCTCTAAATTTACCTAGTTCTGAGGAAAAGTCATCAACTTGGAATATTAACCTTGTTCCTCTTGATGGAGAAGAGGCCTGAATATTTAAGATGCTGGATATTTCCAGCACTGAATTTTATATCAGATTTCCAGCATTTGCAGTAATTTTCTTGTGGGATACCTTATTTGGCAATGGAAAAATATGTTTATGCACATTTCTGGGGCTTGTATTCATGCCTGAAGTACTTTGCGGTACTTTATTGCTTACAGTGTTGCCCTTTCTCTTTCAGGCAAGAAGCACTACTAGCAGCCATCAGTGAGAAAGACGCTAATATTGCCCTGTTGGAGCTCTCCTCATCTAAGAAAAAGAAGACGCAGGAGGAGGTGACGTCACTGAAGAGGGAGAAGGACAGACTGGTGCAGCAGCTCAAGCAGCAGGTCAGTTTCTGTCTATACTGTGATCCACACAATTGTACAAAGGAATTACATTTTTCAACCTTGGTAACCTGCTGAAAAAGTTAGAATCAGTTTGAAATACTCTGAAAGCAGATTGTTTGGCAAATACAACCTTATTGGCGTGCCTGGAGTGCTTTGCATCTTGGAGCTAGGTAGCTTTAAGGTGCCATCAAAGGCAATGATACCTTGAAGCTTCCTAGCCAAAGGAACATTTCAGAGTATTGATCTTGCTGCATAATGTAGACTCCTGCTTTACTGCATTAGGCAAGTCATCTAAGCTTGATGGTGAAGGAGAGAAAATGGCTACTCAAAGGAACAGGTTGAGTGGGATCAAGCATTTGCATTTCCATTGTAGACTTCTCCAATATGCAGGTATTCTTACAGTGCACGCGCATCCTTACAAAGACTCCTACCGAGACTGACCAGCTGCAGCTTTGGAGGGTGCCAATGGCCTCCTTGTACAATAAACATGCCTACCGATGCCACTGCTCTTCAGTCTGTCTAGACTAGATCTAGGCCTGCCGAGATCCCTTTGATCCCCTGGGAGCATCTCATGTTCCCTTCCAGTGTTGTTACATCCGTTCATTCAGTAGTGACATTCATCTGCAGTTGTTGCAAGACTCATTAGCTGCAAGAATTGTACCCAGAGGCTAAATGCCAAGCAGCTAAATGCAAGAACTTTCAGTAGATCAGCAGAAATGCCACACTGTACTAACCCACCAATGTGATCAAGGATAACCCAGCAAAGCTGTTCTTTTAACCGTTCATTTGAGAATCTCAGTCTTTAAGGAAGTTTCATGTGACATTGAGATGACCTAAAATCCAGTTTCAACGCCAGTGAAGTTAGTGAACAATTTCTAGCTTTATACACATTGCACACAATTTTTGTATTTCAACAAACTTGTTACATTATACACAGTCTGTACTTAATATAGATTATAAACTGCATAACTTGTGATTCAGAACATGACTTGTTTATTCCAACTCTAATTTAATCAATCTACTATCCAAGCTGATAAATGATCGTCTACCCATTGAGTCCTTACTTGGACAGGAAGGCTTGGATAGAGTGGATGTGGAGAGGATGTTTCCACTAATGGGAGAGTCTAGGATTAGAGGTCATAGCCTCAGAATTAAAGGATGTTCTTTTAGGAAGGAGAAGAGAAATTTCTTTAGTCAGAGGGTGGTGAATCTGTGGAATTCTTTACAACAGAAGGCTGTGGATGCAAAGTCAGTGGATAGATTTAAGGCAGAGATAGATAGATTCTTGATTCGGACGGGTGTCAGAGGTTATGGGGAGGAGGCAGGAGAATGGGGTTAGGAGGGAGATGATTGAATGGAGGAGTAGACTTGATGGGCCGAATGGCCTAATTCTACTACTATGATCACTTATGATCGCTTATGATCATACTTTGTGCATGGCACCTTTTTGAATGCTTTCTGGAAGTCTTAATACACCAAGTTTACTGGTCTTCCTGTTAGTCTGCCAGTTTCATCTTCAAAGAACTAATAAATTAACTCAACATGATTTCTCATTCGTAGAACCCTGCTGAATCTGCCTAATTGTACTGAAATTATGGCTGCGTAAAAATGGTGGATATTAGGTCTGGGAGCAAATCCACAGGAAGTGTATTTTATGTGGTGCTGTGATTTCTTTAATTAGATACCAAACATCAGGAAAGATTTAGTACCAAGCTTTTCAGTAATAGGATCAGGGAATCATTCATTAATCTTCAGTGCAGGTAGATGAAAGGTAATATTATGTATTGTCTGAACTTTCCAGTGACTGATGGTATACATTGTTGGTATTCATGATTGTAGTGAGGAATGGATCACTGGGTTCACATTGAAGACTACAACCTCACTGGTGCCTTACAACTAGCTCCTGCCAGAGAATGTTTTGTATTGTATTCAGGTAGTGTCCCCATCCTACTGAGAGATGAGGTTGTTGCTGTTCAACTGGGAGATGCCCTTGGCAGCTTCCCTTGTTTTCCTATCTCTCTAATTCTTGCTAATCTTTGGATACTCCTCATATCACTCAGCTTCTGGCTCTCGTTGCTGCTCCTCTTCAGGCACCAGCCACAGTCATAAATTGGCAAGGCTACACAACATGCGAGTCACCATGATGATGTCAGCAAATACTGCAGGGTGTTCCAGCCTGATAAAGCCAATGGAATCTATTTCAGAAGCCCAGTGGCATTTTCATAATGATTCCGGTACTTGCATTCAATCATATTAGCGTACAGCTGCTGTGGTTGGAGTCTAAAGCTGGTGTGATGAATCAGGAAATGGAGGATAGCCCTTGTAATCCGTGATCCAACCCACTAGGCAATGCCGGCTGCTAAAAATGTCCAGTGGTATAGAAGATGAAAATTATGCATGCCTCTGGGAACATAGAATTCTCCGCAAGGAGATTCTTCTCATAATTTATAAGAAACTACACATTGAAGAAGAACCTTCCAGGATGGTGAAAGTACCAACGTCATTAAAAGGAGACCTTATGTGCACTGGAGTACTGTCACTGGTTATCTGAACCGTGGGGAGCCAGCAATGCTGGTAAATCCAGTGTTCAAAATGCCACCTTGTTTTTTCACTGAAATTAAAGTAGATTCAATAATTTCTTGGTGAGGAGACTTTGCCTACCCTACAATGTCATCCAATGCTCTTACTTTATCAGTTTTAGTGGCTGGGATTCTTTGTTATCCTCAATTGTGTGACAAATATGTGGCCAAAGTGTGTGTAGTTAATTCAAGAATATTTCAGGCTGGCTCTTGGCATGTAAAAGTTGCAATCCTGACACCACTTAGTATATGACACAATATTTCAGGGGATAGAAACTTTAAAACATTGTTTCTAACCAACATAGATTAGATTAGATACTTTTATTGTCACATGTAACAAGTCAAAGTGAGATGCTTTGTTTTGTATACCTAGGCATACAAAAAGTCGCCACATAAAGGACGCCGACAAAGTTACAAAGAACCCCTTTTTTTTGCCCCAATTCCCCCCCCCCTTAGTTCGTAACGCCCCCCCATGCCAGGTTCCCCCCCATAACATCCACTACAAGGTGCAACCTAAAGAAAACTCAGTTCACAGAAAAGATAGTTGGTGGTTCCAAATGATTACAAGAGAAACTGCGGAGAATAATAATTTTCAGAAGTCCTAGAAGAACATAAGTCAAAATAACAGCCAGGATAGTTTCAAATTGCTTTGTAGTTCAGACCATTCAATGGATATGTTCCCATTTCAGTCAAATTCAGAGTTCAATAATTTTTATATAATGTGCATGATGTCCAGAATAATTTGGACATTACTGATGACTTAAACAGGGTATGGATCGGGACATCTTGCTGCTGAACTCTGCTGCTTGAAAATCCACAGAATGCTGAATTGCACAAATTGTAAATGTCCCACTTTTCTGACGGCAATCCACCACTTGGCAAAGGAACTTGGCCTTTTAAACTTCAACGGGCATCTTTTGACAGTATGTTATGTGCTTTTACATTGATCACAAAAAGCCCAAATCAGTTCCAACATGAACGTTGTAATTTCACATAATTGAGTTGTAAAGGCAACCAATTCCATTGAGACAAATCAGTATTTTGGTGCAAGCTAATGCTATAGGAGGTCGTCACACAAATTATTTACTCTTAAAATGTACAGAAAGGGTGCCCTG
Source organism: Rhinoraja longicauda (assembly GCF_053455715.1). Lineage (NCBI taxonomy): Eukaryota > Metazoa > Chordata > Chondrichthyes > Rajiformes > Arhynchobatidae > Rhinoraja > Rhinoraja longicauda. Next base: position 5,486,718 of record NC_135972.1, on the reverse strand, counting down.
TCATGCCCATGCGGATATCACTAATTCCACATTTGAGTTAATTTCAGTTAATAATGGGCACTTAGCCAGGAATTTTATATCCATCACTTTGGAATTGCAAATTGTGCAATTGTTCTCATAGAAAACACACAGAAAATGAAGCAATTCAAAAAGAATATTCACAAACTTATTTATAAATCTAGCTTTCCATTTATTATTGTACCATGCATGGTCGAGTGCAACTTTCTGGTGTATCATGAAATCACTTAACCTCAGATGTACCCTCCCTGTATATTCCATCACCCCTAATCGTATCCACCAAGTTCAAGTAAGACCTGATTAACAAATAGAAATAAATTGTCACATTGCATCTGCTGGTGCACAAAATGTTCCACTGATGTGCGAATGCGTGATATTCGTGAGTGAGAATTATAAGAAGAGAAAATAGGAGCAGGAATAGTCTACCTGCTATTCAATATGATCATGGCTGATCTATGCTGGCCTCAACGCTTCTTATATGCCTTTTCCCTGTGATCCTTTATTTCTTGATATTTTCAATATTTATCTTTCCCTACCTTAAATATATCAAATATGATTTGACCTCCACCACCCCCAGGACCAAGAATTCCAGAGATAACATCCTTGTGGGATAAAATTTCTAGTCCTTAGTTCTAAAATCACAGCCCTTTCATTTTGTAACCTTAGTTCATGTTTGAGAGTCAAGACAACAACAATAATTGGATGATCATCCAACAATTCCTCGTGAATCTATGATTCAACAAAAGTTACAACATCACTGTTGTGAAATCATTGAAAATGTCGAAATTGGTGATGCTTTGAAATTGTAAAAATTGTAAATATGTTTAATCAAGATATTTTTGAAAAAGAAAGTGGAAGCTGTGAACCAAAGGTGTTATTGGTTGTGAACAGTACTTGTCACTTTTAAGCTACCATTCTTTAAGGATTGTGTTGCATAACTAATTTTTCACCCAGTTACAACGTTGTGTAGAAAGTCCAAAATTGGTCTGTTAAGAGCCCCTGACTCAATTACACTTTATTTGAGCTCCTCCTGTGTTATGTGTAATAATCCTCACAATCTTCATATTCTTCATTAGAGGTTTAAAACCCACTGAAGGCACACAATTTACACATCCGAACGTACTCACCATACCTATCAGCCAATTCCTGCTGCTTCATGCTGTTACAAATAATCTTGAATTATTGGTTACATCTCAGAGCTTGACTATTTTAAATACCTAAATCAATTTCTCCTTCAATCTCATGTATACCAACTGGTGGGATACCAGATCTTTGAGTTTGTTAATAAATATTTTATTTTCCAATCTATGTCATCATGGAAGTGCATCTTGATATTATTTAATGATCATTTCACAGAGTTCCAAAACTATATTCATTGAATTGTTGGAGTCCCGAATTGGTGCTCCGTGGAAATAAGATAACTTAATTTCACCTTTTCTGCATTCCTCTTTTTGTATACAATAGACAATAGGTGCAGGAGGAGGCCATTCGGGCCTTTGAGCCAGCACCGCCATTCAATGTGATCATGGCTGATCATTCTCAATCAGTACCCCGTTCCTGCCTTCTCCCCATACCCCCTGACTCCGTTATCCTTAAGAGCTCTATCCAGCTCTCTCTTGAATGCATTCAGAGAATTGGCCTATAAATGGAAGTCTGTATTTTATGTTTAGATACAGGCAATCCCATGTTCTGGGGGAAGGGGTTGCTTCCTTGAATACTGCCCGTATTTTGATTTTCTATAATGTAAAGCTGTGTCATCTGTCCGTGTCAAGAAACACAAGTTGGAAAAAATATTTATTTACTTTTCTCACATAACTTTTTATTCATTCTCAAGTTTTTGCAGCTGTAAGGATGCATTTCCGTTACCCAAACAGTCGTAATGCAAGGGTCACCTACCATTGTTCGTCAACATGCATGTTTCATAAATTGAATTTATTTATGGTAAATTTTCTGTTTTCTTGCCCTACAAATTAACATTTTCCAGTATCTGCTGAGAGTGAGTGGCTTGCAGTGCTGGAGGTAGCCAATCGAAAACATATATAGAACAGTACAGCAAAGGAACAGGCCCTTCATCCCACAATGTCCATGCCAAACATAATGCCAAGATAAACTAACCTCCTCTGCCTGCACAAGATCCATATCCCTCCATTGCCTGCTTGTCCATGTGAAACAACCTTTGTATTGTACAAACTTTAAAAAACTTGGCAATGGATTCCTGCTATTGATGTCAGATTAATTGATCTGTAGTTGCCGTAACACCCTTCTTAAACGAGGGCACATCATTTTCCACTCCCAAATATTTTGCTAGCAGTGTTGCAGACCATTTGGCTCAGCTAATTTATTGGTGCTTTCAATTGAACTAACCCAGATATTAATCCACTGCAACAGCTCATTTGCTTTGCACCTCTTGTGCTGCATTCAAAAAGTTGTAAAGATGCCTATTGCTGATACAATGTACTTTTGTAAATATCTTGCCCGTGGGCTGAGGTAATGTTAGAGAGTGCTCTGCAGAAGAGTCCCCACCCGAAACGTCACCTACTTGTTCTCCAGAGAGCTTCCTGATCGGCTGCGTTACTCCAGCACTTTGTATCTTTTTTGGATGTTAGAGATGCTCTATTGCACTCTGTTGCACTCCAACGGCTATCGGCTGATCGTGATCTACGTGAAAAAGTGCAAATTTTCTTTGACACCTCAGAAGATGCATCCCTGAAGCAGAAACAGAAGGAGAATATCAATCGCTGGTCCAGGTGGCAGACCTATGTGTAGGAAGGAACTGCAGATGCTGATTTATACTGAAGATAGACACAAAATGCTGGGGTAACTCAGCTGGACAGACAGCACCTCTGGAGAGAAGGAATGGGTGACGTTTCTTCCTCCCATTCCTTCTCTCCAGAGATGCTGCCTGTCCCGCTGAGTTACTCCAGCAATTTGTTTCTATCTTTGGTGGCAGACCTATGTTATGGATTCTATCCAGCAAAAGTTTGAAATTGAAAAAGATAAGCAGTTACATGGAAGTTTTTCCTGTTGACAAAATGTCATGGGATTGCTGCACAGGGATTGCTGTACAGGCTCAACTTTTTTTAATTTATATGAACGACTTTGATGAAGGGGCCAAAGGAATCATTGCAAAATTTGCTGATATCACAGAGTCCAGAGAGTAAAGAGTGTTTTATTTGTTTAGGAAAGAACTGCAAATGCTGGTTTAAATCAAAGGTAGACACAAAATGCTGGAGTAACTCAGAGGACAGACAGCATCTCTGGAAAGAAGGAATGGGTGACGTTTCAGGTCAAAACCCTTCTTCAGACTGATGTCAGGGCAGTGGGCGGGACAGAGATAGAATGTTGTCGGAGACAGTAAGACTGGTGAGAGAACTGGGATGGGGAGGGGATGGAGAGAGAGAGGGAAAGCAAGGGCTGTTTGAAGTTAGAGAAGTCAATGTTCATACCGCTGAGGTGGGTGTAAGCTACCCAAGCAAAATATGAGGTGCTGTTCCTCCAATTTGCACTGGGCCTCACTCTGACATTGGAGGAGGCCCAGGCCAGTTGGGAATGGGAGGGGGAGTTCAAGTGCTGAGCAACCGGGAGATCATGTAGGTTAAAGCGGACTGAGCAGAGGTGTGCAGCGAAACGATCGCTGGGCCTGCGCTTGGTCTCACCGATGTACAGGAGTTGACACCTGGAACAGCGGAAACTGGCCCGCCGAGCCCGCAACCAACGATCCCTGTACATTAACACTATCCTACCCACACTAGGGACAATTTACACTTATACCAAGCCAATTAACCTCAAACACAGTATTAAATGGATAATATGATAAACAAAAACAAAAAAGTATAGTGCAAAACCCAACAAAGTGCAAAACCCAATCAAATTATGACGAAGGCAGTTTGTAGTTCGGGGTTTAGTTGGTGTACATAGTGTTCAATAGCTTGTGTAAGAAAATAACTGCAGATGCTGGTACAAATCGAAGGTATTTATTTCACAAAATGCTGGAGTAACTCAGCAGGTCAGACAGCATCTCAGGAGATAAGGAATGGGTGACGTTTCGGGTCGAGACTCTTCTTTAGACATAGTGTTCAATGGCTTGATGGTTGTTGGGGAAAAGCTGTTCCTGTACCTCTACGTTACAGATTTCAGACTCCTATCCCTTCATTCTGATGGCAGCAGTGAAGTGAGAGGATGGCCAGGATGGTAAGGGTTCTGGATGATGCTGGGGCTTCCTTTTTGAGACAACACCTCCTATAGATCCCTTTGATGGTGGGGAGGTCAGAACCCATGATGGACCGGGCAATGTTCACAACTTTTTGTAATCTCCCTCAATCCTGGGCCTTTGCGTTGTCCAACCCGGCCGTGATGCAATCAGTTAATACCCTCTCTACCATACAACTGTAGCGGTTCAAGAGAATATTTGTCGACATCTGTCAAAAAATATTTGGAGAGAAACTCAACCAAACGTCAACAGTACAAAACATAAGCAAAATGCAATCAATACTGGAAATCTAAAATAAAGACTGAAAGTGCTGAAAATCCATAGTGAGTTGGGCAGCAACTCTGAGTGGGAAACAGAGTTAATGTTTCAAGTCTGTTTCTCTCATCATAGATCTTTCCTGATCAGTGCAAAGTACATTTTATATGTATGACTGTGCGCTTTGCACTTCTCTCAATAGAGAAAGGACTGCACACAGTCTTATACTTAGTCTCAAAGGATAATGCTACTGACTGATATAACAATAATTGCCAACAATTTTCTGAAGAGTCAACACAAACCTCCGGCCACATGCAATGGATCACTGAAACTGGTCGTACCCTCAGGACCCTCAGAACCACTGTCGTATTGGAAACTTCAGGCCAATGGGTGTGACTGTAAAAAGGAAATGAAAGGCCACTTGAAGTATGTGGTACCAAAGCCAGAATTCATGGATAAATTCATAAAGATTTTGATATCCACCAATGAGAAATTTAAGTGCTATGTTAGTAACCAGAGTCGGAGCAAATCTGAAAGCATTCATCATATCTGGAGCCCAAGATAAGTATCTTGCACTGCTGGAGTGCATTGTAATTGTTGGAAAGAATTTAGATTTAGCCATTTTGCCTTGGAGCTCCTCTTAAATGTGGATGGCTCAAAATCAAGAGAGCATGGACTGCCAAACCACAGTGAACGTTGTGGCTTCCTATGCTCTGCCCACTGAGAAACATCATTGGGCAAGTTTACCAAACAAGCTGTCTGGAGAATTTACAGGCAACCTGAACCATACCCTGCATTTAACAGATTATTTAACTCTTGGCTACGTTACAGTGTGTAGGCCACAAAATCCAGCAGAGTTTGTGTTGTGTTCTGTTTTGACAGTTGACAATAATTTGCAACTGCAGAGGATGCAACACCTATCGCTATACCTCCTCTTTCGACTTTGCCTAACCTGGATGGATTTTTGGGCTCCCTGGACAGAGGTTCACTTGCACCTCCTCTAACCTCATCTAATGTATCCGTTGTTCAAGATGTGGACTCTTATACATCGGCGAGACCAAACGCAGACTGGACGATCGTTTCGCGGAACACCTTCGCTCAGCCCGTGTGAACCAACCTGATCTCCCGATTGCTGGACACTTTAATTCTCCTTCCCATTCCTACACAGACCTTTCTGTCCTCGGTCTCCTCCATTGTTAGATTGAGGCTAAATGCAAATTGGAGGAACAGCATCTCATATTTTGCTTGGTAGACACAAAATGCTGGAGTAACTCAGCGGGACAAGCAGCATCTCTGGAGAGAAGGAATGGGCGATGTTTCTGGTCGAGACCCTTCTTCAGACTGAAGAAGGACTACACACAGTCTTATGCTTAGTCTCAAAGGCTAATACTACTAACTGATATAACAATAATTGCCTTTATTTGCCTTATCATATTTCACTTGGGCAGCTTACAGCCCAGTGGTATGAATATTGAATTCTCTCACTTCAGGTAGCCCCGGCATTCCCTCTTTCTCTATCCCTCCCCCACCCAAGCCGCACTAGCTTCTCATTTTCATCCTACAATGCTTACAATGGCCGGTTTCCTTTATCATTGTTACTTTTTTGCATATCTTTCATTCATTGTTCGTTATCTCTCCACATCACCGTCTCCCTTATCCCTAACCAGTCTGAAGAAGGGTCTTGACCCGAAACATCACCCATTCCTTCTCTGCAGGGATACTGTTTCCACTGAGTTACTCCAGCGTTTTGTGTCTATCTTCACAATAACTTGCAAACTCTTTCACTGTCATGCACAAGGCAAGCAAAATCCTGGAAGCATAGAAAAAAGCCTGAAAGCCAGGATTCACAAGGCTTGACTTTCAGTTTTAGTCCATCTTACGTCATGCCTAGGATCTATGGAATGTGCCTTCCTTTCAGGTTTTGCAATACACCCTCCTCACATCAAGATGGTGTTAAATTGGAGGTAAATCATAGCCTTTTCTGCCTTTGTAGAGCCTGGTTTCCAGAACAGAAAACTTGTGCAGCAGTGATCAACTATCTTGCTACATTTAGGCATTGGGGTCTTGAAGATAGCTAATGTCATCAGGTGACCAATACTATGCGCTTGTTTAGTGCGAGGCTCAGGAGCTATGCTTTCAGACGACTTTTATTCAATTACAGCATGTGGACATTACTACCAGGGCCAGTATTTTTTGTCCACTCCTAATTACCACTCTTAAGTGAACAACTTGCTCGACTGTTTTATCGGGCAGATTCATGTGAGATTTCTTTGTTCATATAGGCAAGGCTAAAAACAGCAACATTTCTGCTTTAAGGAATGTACATGAAGCAGATTTTTTTGACACTGTAGTTCGTATTAACAATTACTGATAGAAATATTTAAATTCCAGATTTGTTTAATTTACTCTAATTTATCTGCCATGGTGAAAGTTGAACTGTATTCCTGGATCCATAATGCAGAAGTCCTGCTAATAATCCAGTACTTTAACCACTGTGGTACAATACATCCGTTAATGAACACAGCTGCGAGAGCATGCTGAATACGGCATGCTTCGAGGCTCACCATTAATACCACTATTATTTAACCATTATTATGTGACTTGCCAGACACATCATTCTGCTGGTTCATAAATGCAGATAACGAAGTTCTTGTTCGACATGGCACAAAGCAATTGCCGGTACTGTAATAGCTGACCTGATTATTATTGGAAGCATGCTTTCTTGGTTGGAAATGTTGATCCTGTCCTTCTTAAAGCCACCACAAGCACTTTATTTTTGCATAGTGATGCAATAAATACCATCTTGATGTTTCCTTTATATGTTTGCCCAGTATGATATCTACCTTCAGGTTATTGTGGGTAGAATTCACAATGGGGCGGCACAGCGGTAGCATTGCTGCCTTACAGCGCTAGGGACCCGGGTTCAATCCTGACTACGGGTGTTGTTTGTACCGAGTTTGTACATTCTCCCTGTGACCACGTGGGTTTTCTCCAGGTGCTCCGAGTTTCCTCCCACACTTCATAGACGTACAGGTTTCAAGGTTAATTTGGCTTCGGTAAAAAATTGTAAATTAACCCTAGTGTGTAGGATAGTGCTAATGAACAGGGATCGCTGATCGCCATGGTCTTGGTGGGCCGAAGGACAATTTTCCTTGCTATACTCTAAACTAAGTCAGATTGGTAAAAAGACCAAATCAAACGTTTTTGTGATTTCAAAACCAACAGTGTGCCTCAATAAACTGCTACCCTAGCACATCACTGTACCATACACCAACTGGCAGCCCATACAGAAAGCTGCTAGATAAACAATTGAATGCCATTTTGAACATCATAACATAAATGTGGAAACAGGCAGCATTTCCCTTATTTCTTGCTCTTACAAATATGCTATGAACAAATATTCACTGAAACATGTAAATTGCAAGGAGGTTTATGTGGCTGGTTGGTCGAGCCTTGAGCTGCGGGAATTTCTGCTGACTTGTCCCAAAAGATCTAATTGAAAGAATGTGACAGAGCAAACATCGCAAATAAACACTTGATTCAAGGCCAGAACAACCCACCCCCAGCTTTTGCATTCCAGACATTTATCAACAAGTGCATTAGCATGTCAAAGGATCAATGCTCGCATCACCTCCTGAAGGGGAATATGAAAGAAAAGCACATTAAGCCCTTGCAATAAACAATTATAATCCCAGCTCCTTTAATGGAGGAATAGTAAAACTACTAAAACTTTCTTCTCAACTCTACAAAAACAAGGAACCGCAGATGCTGTTCTGAAAAAGGGTCCCGACCCAAAACATCGCCTATCTATGTTCGTCAGAGATGCTGCTTGACCCGCTAAGTTACTCCAGCACTTTGTGTCTTTTCATTTTCTGAACTCTTTCATGGCCTTCATACATGCTAGTGTGAGAGGGTGACCGATGGTCGGCATGGGCTGAAGGGTCTGATTCCATGCTGTATCTCTAAACTAAACTAAACTAAAGATTACCTCAATTCCACTGAGTTTCTTTGTGTATCTTCTCCCACGTAACGAATATGAAAGGTTTAAGTTTATTATTGTCACATGTACTTGTGTTTGAGGCAGCAGAAGTCATGTAACGCCCTCCAGGCGCTGTAGCCAGTGCAATGTGCTGTTGCCGAGGGCCGTGAGGTCTACCCCTCCACCAGGGGGGCGGAGGAGAGCGCTGTCGAAAATGACGCGCTGCGCTGTTTGCTGGTCTGTTCCACACACGCAGGCTGCTGATGAACGCAACCCCCAACGATGCATGTTGGTGTTGAACCGGCCGACCTCTGTGCAGAGCCGGTTCAAGGCGACCCACTCTTTGCGGGGCATGTCCGAGCCTTGTGGGGCTGTGGTGTTCGGTGCGACAGTGAATTGAGGAAGTCGCGGAGTATGTTCCCAACTGGTTCTCCATGCTCCTAGTATGTTGAAGCCGGAGCCACAGAGGGTCGCTGCATGACGGGAAAAAGGGTGACGGGATGACAGGCGTTGAGGTCCCAGTTGCTGTGAATCCTGCGCGAGGTGGTGCAAAGGATGTTTGGCGTCCAATGGGGCCTTGCACACCAGCCTATGAGTGAAGAACTTTGCGAAGCTTGGTGGGTGCGATACCTGCGAGCACCGGCAGGAGATCCGTCGGAGTAGGGCGTAGGCAGCCGGTGATGATCCGCATGGTGTCGTTGAGGGTGGCGTCTAGCTTGCTAGTATGAGCGCTGTGGCACCATGCTGGGGCGGCGTACTCAGCGGTGCTGTACACAAGTGCAAGAGCACTGGTTCGAAGAGTAGATGTCTTGGCGCCCCTTGACGATGTATTGATGTACAGTGAGATCTTTTGTTGTGTGCTATTCAATCAAATTAGCTAATACTATACATGAATGCATTCAAGCCAGACACAAGTACAAAAGGCAGAACAGTTCCAAAGGTAAAGTCCAATGCCTGCAAATGAGATGAGTTGGATCTGTACATTAGCTCATGGGCCTGATTTAGGAACAGTATCTTCCCCTCTATTATCAGACTTCTGAGCGCTCATACGCTCAGAAGTCTGATAATAGAGGGGAAGATACTGTTCCTAAATCAGGTGATACGTGCGTTCAAGCTTCTGTATCTTCTGCCCAATGGGAGTGGGGAAAAGGCAGAATGACTAGGATGAGAAATGTCCTTGATTATGTTAGCTGCTTTCCTGAAGCAGCGTGAGATGTAGACAGAGTCAAAAGTGGGAAGTCTGGTCTGGGCTACATCCACAACTCTGAATTTGTTTGCAGTCTTGGCCAGAGCTGTTCCCAAAGCAAGCCGTGATGCAACGCGCTGAAAGATTGCATTAATTTGATCTGCTATCTCTACGCATACTATACATATCCTGGAACAGGTTGGTAGAATTCAGCGCCAAGGAGCAACATCCTTTTGCTTTAACCGAATGTATCTTTGTAGTCGGTTTTTGGAAGTAGATTTCCTTTGCTGGAAACGTCAATCATATTCCTATTCAAACCACCACAGGTGTTTCCTTGTCACTGCAAGAATGGGACTGAATGAACAACAGCAAGGAAATCCATTGTGCTTATCTCAGCAATTTATATTCAAACTCCTTTAACATAAAACATGAAAATACTGGAAACATGAAAATAATGAAAAGAAAATGCGTTGAAATATTACTGGCGGGTCCATTTTAATATGCACTGTAAGGAGTTTGTACGTTCTCCCCGTGACCTGCGTGGGTTTTCTCCGAGATCTTCGGTTTCCTCCCACACTCCAAAGACGTACAGGTATGTAGGTTAATTGACTGGGTAAATGTAAAAAATTGTCCCTAGTGGGTGTAGGATAGTGTTAATGTGCGGGGATCGCTGGGCGGCGCGGACTTGGTGGGCCGAAAAGGCCTGTTTCCGCGCTGTATATATATGATATATGATATGATATGAATAGCACAAGGCCCATTTTTATGTACTTTCTCCATAAGGAATAGGCATGGATGGGCTTTACCCAGCCTTGCTCACCACCAGCACAGTTGAGCTTATCTCAATCGAGGACAATCCCAATGTTGTCATTCTTACTAAATTGAGGCTATTATGTAAATAAGTTTAAACTGCAGGCAGCATTGTGACTTAAACTTCTGACCCCATGCTTGGCTTCAACTGCAATTATTGCCTGCCTCTGGGTCTGTACATAGCAACGCTATAGCTTTCAGTATTATGCTAGCTATAAGGATACTTTTGATTCAGGTTTTGAATTTGCTTGTGATCATATTACGCATAAGTGCTCTGAAGTCTGTAAAATCCCAAAACTAACATTTTTGCAAACATTGTGCAGAAATTCACAGGATTTTGTGTTTCCTGCAGTCAAGAAAATGTTACATTTTAAAGACATTTCTTTAAACTGCTAAGCATGTCTGCTTTCATAAAACTGTGGTGAATGTTCCTTGGCAATGAATGAGGAATAAGACGTTTTGTGGATTGGCTCTCTTCAATTTATATGAGTTAAAGTTGTTCACATCACTGGTGTGAAATGATTACCAGTGAGAAGGTTGTTAGTGGAAATGCGTATGTGGTTATGTGAGGAATTGGAAACTGGGAAAAAATGTATTGAGCTAAAGGGAAAAAAGGTGAATTTATAATGGGAAATAAGGAAATGGCAGAACAGTTAAACGAGTACTTTGGTTCTGTCTTCACTAAGAAAGACATCAAAAAATCTCCCAGAAATACTAGGGGTCCGAGGATCTAGTGGGAGGGAGGAACTGAAGGGAATCCACATTAGTCAGGAAATGGTGTTAGGTAAACTGTTGGAACTGAAGGCAGATGAATCCCCAGGGGCTGATGGTCTGCATCCCAGAGTACTCAAGGAGGTGGCCCTAGAAATCATGGATGCATTAATGATCATTTTCCAATGTTCTCTCAACTCTGGATCAGTTCCTGTGAACTGGAGGGTAGCTAATGTAACTCCACTTTTTAAGAAAGGATGGAGAGAGAAAACGGGGAATTATAGACCAGTTACCCTTACATCGGTAGTGGGGAAGATGCTTGAGTCGATTATTAAAGATGTTATAGCAGCACATTTGACAGGATCGTTCAAAGTTAGCATGGATTTATGAAGAGGAAATTATGCTTGACTAATCTTCTGGAATCTTTTGAGGATGTAACAAGTAGAATGGATAAGCAAGAGCCAGAGGATGTGGTTTATCTGGACTTTCAAAAAGCCTTTGTCAAGGTCCCACACAAGAGATTAGTGTGCAAAATTAGAGCACATGGTATTGGGGGTAGGGTATTGACATGGATAGAGAACTGATTGGCAGACAGGAAGCAAAGAGTATGAATTAACGGGTCCTTTTCAGAATGGCAGGCAGTGACTAGTAGGGTGCCGCAAGGCTCTCTGCTGGGACCCCAGTTATTTACAATATGTATTAACGATTTAGACGAGGGAATTAAACGTGACATCTCCATGTTTGTGGATGACACAAAGCTGGGTGGCAGTGTGAGCTGCGAGGAGGATGCTAGGAGGCTGCAGTGTGACTTGGATCGGTTGGTGAGTGGGCAGATGCATGGCAGATGCAGTATAACGTGGATAAATGTGAGGTTATCCACTTTGGTGGCAAGAGCAGGAATGTAGATTATTATCTGAATGGTAGATAGACACAAAATGCTGGAGTAACTCAGCTGCACAGGCAGCATTTCTGGAGAGAAGAAATGGGTGATGTTTTGGGCCGAAACCCTTCTTCAGACTGGTTAGGGATAAGGGAAACAAGAAATATAGACTGTGATGTTTCACTTATCCCTAACAAATCTGAAGAAGGGTCTCGATCCGAAACGTCCCCATTCCTTGTCTCCAGAGATGCTGCCTGTCCCGCTAAGCTACTCCAGCAGTTTGTGTCTATATTCAGTTTAAACTAGCATCTGCAGTTCTTTCTTATACATTTTGTCTGCTCCACTGCAAAATCTCCTCAAGGATTATCTGAATGGTGTCAGATTTGGAAAAGGGGAGGTGCAACGAGACCTGGGTGTGCTTGTATATCAGTTACTGACAGTAAGCATGTAGGTACCGCAGGCAGTGAAGAAAGTTAATGGCTTGTTGGCCTTCATTGCGAGAGGATTTGAGTTTAGGTGCAAGGGGGTCCTACTGCAGTTATACAGGGACCTGGTGAGACTGCACCTGGAGTATTGTGTGCAATTTTGGTCTCCTAATTTGAGGAAGGACATTATTGCTATTGAGATAGTGCAGCGTAGGTTCACCAGGTTAATTCCCGGGATGGCGGGACTGACATATGATGAAAGAATGGGTCGACTGGGCTTGTATTCATTGGAATTTAGAAGGATGAGAGGGGATCTTATGGAAACAGAAAAATTCTTAAAGGATTGGACAGGCTAGATGCAGGAAAAATGGTCCCAATAGTGGGGGTGTCCAGAACCAGGGGTCACAGTTTAAGAATAAGGGGTTGGCCATTTAGGACTGAAATGAGGAAAAAATTCTTAACCCATAGAGTTGTGAATCTGTGGAATTCTCTGCCACAGAAGGCAGTGTAGGCCAATTCACTGGATGTTTTCAAGAGAGAGTTAGATTTAGCTCTTCGGGCGAAAGGAACCAAGGGATATGGGGAAAAAGCAGGAACGGGGTACTGATTTTCGATGATCAGCCATGATCATATTGAATGGCGGTGCTGGCTCCAAGGGTCGAATGGCCTACTCCTGTACCTATGTTTCTATGTTTCTAAAATAATGATGCCATATTACGCTTGGTGGATTCTAAACACATCCTCTGCCCTCACCTTTCCAACTGTTCCCATCGTCTGCAGTCTATGACCCTACAGTTTACTGGTACATCAGGTCAGCACTTTGTACCACGTGGGCTTGGAAATAATACTGTTTCTGAATACTCTGTAAAGTTAGCAATATTCTGCAAGACGATCTGTCTCTTTTTAGTTTCAATTTAAAACAAATATTGCAGTGTTCATCTAATCCAGAATGTAAGTGTAACGGTGCCTTTGAATAGACTGCCTTGAGCTGCAGCAGTGGGTTCATGTTCCAGTTTAATTTCTTTTCATCTGCCAACCTTCTCAGTAAATTTGAACAGAAACTAAGCCCTATTTAATATTTGCTGTCATTCTAAATGTGGGATTTGCTCATTCACTGTTTGGATGAGGGTCACGGATCAATGTGGTCCTAATTTACTTCCTACACATAGTTTGTCTCCTCGACTGAGGTATGGCAGGGAGCACAAGGCGTGTGCTTCAAACAAGGCCCCTGACGGACCCAGAAAGAAGGGGAAAAAAATGCGTGTAACAAAGACCAGATGTGTGCGGCGAGTGCCAGTTAGTATAATCAGGTTATAACTCATGTGAAATGCTTGCTGTGTTTATTAGACTGGAATCTAGCTCCAGATTAATTTGAAGCAGAGCTGTCTCTGTGTTTTAGCTGTTAAGAAACAACCACACTAAGTCATAAAAAAATAAGTACGACTTTCCCATCTCCGGGAAATATCCATCAACTTCCCAGGTTTCCATGCTGCTCCCAGCGTATTCAGTAGAAGACTACCTTCCCTAACAGTGTCTCTTTGTTGCCACAATTTTTTTGTTTTTGCAGGATTTAAAAACACGTTAACTAGCCAGAAGTATGAGGTTCTGTTTTCGAATATGATTTATTTTAAATTGCAGTACTTTTTAAGGGTTGTGTGCAGAAACACTGTAATATTTTTGAGTATATAATTATTTATTTAGATGTTATTATGTTTGTTTTGTGGGAGATGGAGACAACAGTAGCAGTTAAATCCCACTAAATTTAACTAGTCATTTTTAATCTGGAAATGGCAGACTTGACATGTCAAGTTGTCACAGCTGCTGAATTAATACAGATCTCAATAACCAGCCCTAGCTGTAAGAATAATAACTGGAGCAGGTGTTTATTCATTGCTTAAGGAAGTTAGGACAACTGTGAAAATTCGTTTTTGCAGTACAGTGACATGGGAATTTTCTTTTTTGCAGAGCAATAAAGTACTTACTTTATGCATTCATTTTTAATCTATTCTTAAAGCATCACCTTTAGACCTTCCATTCCTGGCTCCCCACCCTTTTTCACCCCACCCCTCTCCCAAGAGTATCCCATTGCAAGGATGTGTTTGGGATGTGCTATTGTTATCCTGGTATAACATTATGAAATGACTCGGATGAGAATTTCAAACTGCTGCTTACAGCTTAGTTTACCGATACCAACCTTGACTGATTCTTTTCTGGTCTTCGGGAGGTCTGGGAGATGTGGTTTTGCATGGCATGTGCATGGGCCAATGTATACATCAAAGAAAGGCATTAATAATATCCATATATGTTTTTAGCCTGCTGGACATGATACCCAAGTGAAGTAATTTTGATTGAAAAGACCTGCAAGGGGAGGAGATGTGATGACAGCCTGTTGGGGTAAAATAAAATTCATCCAGATTCTGAGAAAGAAGAACAGACTTATAGGGAGGGCAGTGGGGAGGGGGTGGGGAATGACCAATTCCGTTTCCTAAATTAATTCAGCCTGTGTGCATTAAATGGTCGAAATCCCTCACCAATAAGTGCTCTAACTAGTCATGATTATGTTGATGATGTTATCCTCCCAGCAGCTTTTCGGTGGTTGTGTGTGCACTCCAGCAACAAAATACCCACCAAATTATGGTTTCAAAAAGTTATGTGTGCTGCTGTTAAAATGGACACAAGGTCGAATCAGTGGAATATGTTTAATGTTTAAGAATTAGTTCTTGGCTGCTTCTCCCCTGTGACTTCCACTGTAAAGCATTGGATATCTATCAATTCAAGGAGACTATCAACATCACTGTTGCCTGGCTATTCTGGAGAAAACAGACCATTTCTGCTCCTGACTTTGGATATATATGACTAGCACCAAAATAGGGTAATTTGGTAAATTCCAGATGCTGGTTGTCACAAAAGCTTGTTTGCCTTTAAAAAAAAATCTTCCTATAGTAACAGGAATGATAATTGTAATGCTAAAAGAACATTTTTTTTTCTGGGCAGAAAAAACGTCACTTATGTTTTCTTTCGTTACCACTTTAATAATTAAGGAAGACTCACATAGAATTTGCCTTTCCATCAATCCAAAGTGAGTTTATTTGCCATGACAACAAAGGTGCAGTTTTCTAAATGCCAGATGCTATGCCGAACATCAGCATTTTAGAATGCTTGTGGCATCAACTTTCAGAAAAAACATAAACTATATTGAAACAAAATACCCAGAAACAAAAATGAAAACGATGAGTTGGAGTAACTCACTGGGTCAGGCAGCATCCTTGGAGAAAATTGGTTGGTGACGTTACGGGTCAGGATCCTTCTTCAGACTCAGTGACGTTTTGGGTCGAGTCTCTTCTTCAGACTCCAGCTACTCCAGCATCTACATTTCCTTGTTTCTATCTGGAAACAAACTTCCCTGACTACACTTCATCACAATGCTGAAGTCCAAGAAATCCTAATCCAATCCATGATGGAAGCTCTAAATATCTTAGTACCAATAGACCTATCTCATCTGCTTGCCTTTGCATCATAGTAGCCTGAATGTTCTGGCGCCACAAAAAAAATGCAGCATTAATTATCTTTTAATACCACATTCTCTACTTTTCATTCTTCATACACCAATACTTTTGTTCCAGGTTTATGAAGATTATCCTTAGGATAAATGTATTACCAGACTAGAGTGCTTGATTCCTTCCCTCTCCTTGGAAAAGTGACCAATCCCAAAATCTAATGAAAGCAACTAAGCAAGGGGAGAATATTAAGAAAATTGTATATCTTAGACTTCTGTTTTACTGCTGTTTGAGGAATATGTGGTATATTTCTTGCATTCTTGTTCTTGGCAGTAGATCAGTTTCAGTTTAGTTTATTGTCACATGTCCAGAACCAGGAGTCACAGTTTAAGAATAAGCGGTAGGCCATTTAGGACTGAGATGAGGAAAAATATTTTCACCCAGAGAGTTGTGAATCTGTGGAATTCTCTGCCACAGAAGGCAGAGGAGGCCAATTCACTGGATGTATTCAAGAGAGAGTTAGATATAGCTCTTAGGGCTAACGGAATCAAGGGATATGGGGAGAAAGCAGGAACGGGGTAATGATTTTGGATAATCAGCCATGATCATATTGAATGGCGGAGCTGGCTCAAAGGGCCGAAATACCTACTCCTGCACCTATTTTCTATGTTTCTATGCACCGAGGTACAGTGAAAGGCATTTGTTGCGTGCTAACCAGTCAGCAGAAAGACAATACATGATCACAATCGAGCCATAGATACATGATAAAGCAATGATATTTCGTGCAAGGCATGTAGAATGGGAATGAGGAAGGGTCTCGATCCGAAACATCACCCATTCCTTCTCTCTGCCTGTCCCATTGAGTTATGACAGCTTTTTGTGTCTATCTTCGGTTTAAACCAGCATCTGCAGTTCCTTCCTACACAAATAAGGAATGCAATCTTGTTTTCAATAATCTTTTAATTTTTTGTTCATGTGACATGTTAGGAATAAAATTAGCATGGTATCATTTATTGTCCATCATTATGTGGGTTTAATGAGACGACCTTATCTTCACTAAAAGACATAAAGGAATGAATTAGGATTTTGCAACAGTGCAATAGCTTTTAACATATTTTTGGATCTGGCCCATAAATTACCAATGTGATTGAATTTAATTTCATAACCTGCCGCGGCACAGCAAAGTTGTGTGCAGTGAGTGATTGATCTCCTATAACCACTAGGCTTCCATTGTCGATAGTGACAGATTCAAGACTATTATCAGCAATGCCAAACAAAAACAAGCCCCTTAACCTTTTTCTCTTTGAGTAATAATTTATGTATCTGCAAGAGCTGATAGTTCAAACATTTGGTAGATCAGATACTTTCTCAATAAGGCAGTGTCATTTGTTTATGACTAAAGTGCATTCCAACAGCAATTTCAAGCTCAGCACATTTGTGACCTTGGACATATTCTGTTAGTATCAAAATATACATGAAAAAATAAATCTCTCTCCAATTTCATTAATGAATGGAAGCAATGTACCACCCGCAGTTAAGGTGAAGAATTGTGCCTGGCAATGGTTTAGAAACATCTTTTTATCTTTTATTTACAATAGGATGGGGCCATTGCTCAAATGAAATGCATTGGGACATTGACCGTGTAATATTTTTACTTGTGCAGCATTGCAAGAGTCTCATGCTCTTCTGCATAGCTGCACTCGTTGTTTCTGAGGCAGTCGTTTATATCTCCCAATTCCTTGTATTTTGGTGACACTATTGCAGTGGGGACTATTCTTGAAAAATGAATTACTTCAGAATTAATTTCTTAGTTTATACCAAGATTTTTGCAACAAATTTGTTTTCTAAATACCTCCAAATGCCCAACAAAAAATAATTTATTTTGCAACTTCAAAGACTATAAAGTTGATTTCCATCAGCAGAGTAGGACATTGAGAAAGATGTACAATAGCAGAAATTAGCTCTCTTTCAAGTCTATTTGGGTTTCATGAGCACATCCCATTTCTTTATTGTCATTGTCATCAATTTAACAGGTCATAAAATTTGTAACACCTCCAACATAACGAAAGCAATTGAGAGTGAGGAGACATCAGAAGCGATGATAATGCGTTTGGTCAGAGATAGATTTTAAAGAAAGACTTGGTCAGAGATTATATTTTAAAGAGAGAGGTGGAATGTTTTAATGAGTGAAATCCAGATTTAGTGGCAAGAAAACTGAAATAAGCAGAGGGGCAAATAAAATCAGCCATGCACAAGAGTTCAGAATTAGAGGAAGTGCATAATTTAGGAAACTTGTGCTGGAAGGGGTTGAAAGGAAGTGATCTGCAGGACTAAGGGGCAATTCACAGAGATCTTTATATAGTTCAAATACCATATGAGATGACAGTGGAATAGACAATCTAGGCATACCAAAGGCATGAAGGAAGATAAAGATTATCATTTCTAGATATTGAGGTGTTGTCAGCATGGGAGCCTTTGTAGATACGATACGATAAAACTTTATTCATCCCCGGAGGGAAATTGGTCTGCTGACAGACAACACACAAAGTACACAAAAACTTGAAATTAAAAGTGAAAACAAAAAGAAAAAGACAAGCGACTGTGGGCTGGATGCCGTGTGCACAGCGTCTTCACCGGAACAAACAAACAAACAAACACAGACTTATTCCCTGGGCAGAGGATTCTAAACTAGAGTGCCCTCCCCCACCCGGGTCCCCCTTTGTTTTCCGTCCGTCCCTCACAGTGGTTCATCAAATGGTTCATGATTGAGGAGCATTGCTCCTAATTCCACATGCTAGAAAAGGAAAATATCCAGAGGCAAAAAAAAATCAAAAGAAACAATTATTGAAGTCTGTCAGTGGCTGCAGGCAGAGTCATTGATGCATACATGGACTGCACTGTACATGAAGATGAAGCTCACAATGTCCATGATTTTAGTTTCCATATCAAATGAGCTGGAACTTCCCTGCTCTTTAGTTTGCAGCCTGCACTGCATCCTTGGGGCTATAGAGTGGGGATTCTTTCCTGTTTAGAGATCAGGCAACAACAGGCCTTAACATCATAACCTTGCTAGTTCTTCGAATCAACTCCAATCTGTTTCAAAGCAGGAAGTACATCTTTCATCAACATGCCATCAGTATGTGACCGCTGCTAAGCAATCTTAATGGACAACACTTGCACCCAGGAAGTCTCTTCATTCTGAGCCAGTCTGCTGTTCCAGCAATATTTCAGCGTTCATTCACATGGTTGCATCTTGTGGGACCACAACAATCCCCTGAGTCCATGTCTTCATGCTCCTGAGTGGACATCTGCAAATAATGAGAGGTATTGAGTTCCTGGTAACACTGTGGATACCATCAGTAGTACTCTTGATCAAGATTTTGCTGGGCTTGCTGGGGGGCCTCTCCAATATGCCTCTGAGAGGGATTACCACCTTGTCACAGCTTGCTGTACCTTCCTCTAACTTTAGTGCCGGCTCACCTCTTGCCTACTATTCCACATCAGATGCAACGAGAGGAGGCAGAGGAATAGTAAGTGATGGGCAATCCAGCACTGCCACAATGCCTCTAGTCTTTCAGTTCAGCTGAGGACTGCCACTATTAAGTCAGTGTTGGTTCTGTGCTCACATGCAGCATGACTACCTTCAGCAAGATTAATACAACCTCCTCTCCATAATCAATCATTAACACCCTTAAACATCATGGAATCATCTTTGGCCAGAAATTGACTTGATAGAGGTACTTAATTTTGTTGCCGCAGGAACATGTTTACTGCAAAAGGTACTCAGCTACTGACTTGCTTGTTTTATGCCATTTCAAAGACAAGTAATGGTTGGTGTGTAATGCACTCCACTTGCCTCAATGTGTGCACTTTGAAGAAACATATCTTAAATCTGAATGTACCATCTTGCTTGATAGTCACCTCCATCTGCTGCTATGTACATTAATTGTTGTCCCATAGTGCTGAAGTGCTTGCAGATGCACAGTCTATAAAACGGATGGCAGCAAGTCATTCAAACTTCCTGAACAACACAGGAAGAGCCTTAACTTTGACCACTTGGAAGGATAAGGGGGCCCCATTCTGATCATTTCACCCCTCAAGCAGATTCTAAAATTGTGAGTAACCTGTAAAATCAAATCTATTTCTTAATAACTTAAATGAATGAGAATATATATAGTAAAAATTGTCCCAGCAATAATTGTCATTCATAGAAGTGTTTCAAATTTCTGCCACCCCTTCCTTGATAAATGAACTTACTACTGAACCTCTTATTTGGTAAACTTGTGCCCTGAATTTATTACTGAAATGCTTGCCTCTAATCTTTAGATACTGTCCCGAACATTTGGACATAATAATAAATGTCAACAACTAGTCTCATTGGTCAAGCCGAAATTTAGACACAGCATGACCCGCTGATTATTTTTATCATATTCTGCTTTCATTCAAGAAGTAATGCTTTATGTTAATAGCTTGAGTATACCAACTAACAACATGTTGAGTGTTTAGACGCCTCGGTAACCTGTTCTGACCGCACATGTTCAAGAACAGTACAGATACATCAAATGATTGTCATCCAATCGAATATATGGAAATTAAATCTCTGCAGTTAGCCAGTCAAATATAGAATGACCATATATGCAAATACATGACAACCCGGGAATAGTCTATCTCTGTCAATCATATGAGTCCCTCTTGATATCTTGAAAACTGCAATCAAATCCTCCATTTCCTTCTAAATTCAATAGCCTTAATTTTGTAATATCTGTTCACAACATGGAGTCTGGTAAATCTATGCAATATCCCATCTTGCTGTAGGTGGCTGTTGCCAAAAATTCATGTGGCAAGTTGATACCTTGCCATTCCTTTGTTTCATCAGCAAACTTGAAACCATGACTTTCTATCACCTTATTTATTTACTTCATAAATGATTGGGGTGATAGCACAGAATGTTGGTGGACCTCTCTGTTCACAAACTGGCAGTTTCCTATCCTGCTACTCCACCAATCTCCTGCCCGGACAATAAACTTACTTCAATCCCATGAGTTTTACATTCAGTGAAGTGCTTTTAAAGGAATTTTATCAAATGCCAAGAATTTCTCATAAATAATATCTGTAGCCAAAATGAAAAATGATGAAAATAGTCTGACATTATCTGTGATAAGGGAAACAGATTTAATATGTCAAGCTGATGATCTTCAAACAGAATACACTGTCAAAAATAAACAGAGTTTAAGTTGTAGAGAAAACGTGGAGAGGGGAGGAGAAAGCTCTGATAAGGCAGGGAGAAAATAAATAATAAAAGGAAGACAGTGGAAGGTAGCACAAGTCTAAAGGAAGTATACATACATAATGATTACCTGAAATTTCACAAGGAATGTGAAAAGAATGTGAAAAGAAAATATTGAACATTCTCAATGTCTAAAATTGTTGACCTCTCATTGAGTCTAGAAGGCTGCTCTTCAAACTTACCTTGGGTTCCATTGGAATAGGGTAGGAGGCTAAGAATTGAGAGGTCAGCATGGAAGTGAGAAGGGTGATTAAAGTGACAGGAGGATGGAAGGTCAGGGTCATGCTTGCAGACTGCATGAAGGTCTTCTGGAAAGCATTATGAGAGGCCGAGATAAAATAAATAGGAAGGACATATTTACTTTGGCAGAGCAGTCAAAATTTAGATTTAAAGTAATTGGTAGAAGGATTAGAGGGAGATTAGGACATAATATTTCACCAGAGGATGGGAGGGATCTGAAACTCTGCATGAAAGAGTTCTAGAGGCACAGGTTCTCGACACATTTAAACTATGATTGGATGTTTAATTACTTTAGACCCTGTAATTAGTGCTGGAAGATTAGATGTTCTTTTTTTTGAGGTAATGTTTTTTTGACTTGAATTCTCTCCTTTGTGCCTTAAATTTTCCTGTCATTCATTCGCCACTACAGAATGGCCACATTATGAGCAACAAATGCTATGCGAGCATTATGTTACATTTGTAAAATCCAGAGTTTTTCCCCTGCCCATCACATTAAATACCTCTTCATAAATTTAATCATCTTGACCCTGCATTTCGTAGATCAGAGATCATAGAACTGCATAGCACTGGAACAAGCCTTTCAGCGTACAATATCTTTGTCAACATGATGCCAAGATTAACCCTTACCTGCCTTCACATAATTCATTTCCCTCCATCCCTGCATATCCATGTGCTTATCCAAAAATCTCTTAAACACCACTATCGTATCTGCCACCATCACACATCCACAAGTGCATTCCAGCCACTCACTACTTTGTAAAAATAACTTTTTTAAACTTTAAACTTTGCACCTCTCACCTTAAAATTATCCATCCTGCACATTAGGTTTGGACTATCTTCCCTATCTATGCCTCTCATAATTTCATATACTTCTATCAGGTCTCCCAGCAACGTCCATGTTCCCGACAAAACAATCCAAGTCTGTCCAACCTCTCCTTGTAGCTGATTCCTTCTAATCCAGCTATCAAATTCACACTTTCTTTTGTCTATGTTCCTGCTCTCTATGACCAGATAGCCTTTTGTACAGCTGCCCCCATGGTCACTCCTGGTTTGACCCTATCAGACACATCCCTCTTCCCCACCTTCCCTGCAATTTAACAAGCTTCTTTTGTCGTCTTTGTAATTTTGCCATAGGGTCTTCAACAAGTTTGTCTTAAGTTGCCAAAAAGATTGGGCATGAATAGATAAAAAATAGGAATACCTGATAAGGTGAGGCTCGAGTTACCTCTCTCTGATAGGATAAAGCCAGGATTGCCATGGTGCTCTGCAGTTGACAATTTATATGGTTAATAGTTTAACGAAGGAGTTGGAGAGAGGGAACACAAACTAAAGGGCACAAAAGCTGTGAAATGCAGAGCTGTCGAAAGTACTCTGCTGGTCAGGCTCGAACAGAGAGAGAGAGAGATGAAACTGAGTGAATATTACAATTGAATGGCCTATAGTGGAACTGGGCAGTTCTAATATCAGCAGAGAAAGCAAGTTACCTGTAGCTATTGAATTCGATATTGAGTTCAGAAGGTTGCAATGTGCCCAGACAGAAGAGGAGTTGCAATTTTTCAAGTATAGATTAGGCCTCATGGTGACAGTGTTTGAAGTCACCGACAGATAAGTCAGAGTGGGAGTATGATGGAGAATTAAAGTGAGTGGCAATAGGAAGCTTCAGGTCGAACCTGCTGGCTGAACACTTATTCTGCAAAATGGTCATACAATCTGTATATGGTTGCTCAAATGTAGAAAAGAACACATAATAATCACTGAATATATATAACCATATAACAACTACAGCACGGAAACAGGCCCGTTCGGCCCTACCAGTCCACGCCGACCACTCTCTCTGACCTAGTCTCATCTACCTGCTCTCAGACCATAACCCTCCAATCCCCTCTCATCCATATACCTATCCAATTTACTCTTAAATAATAAAATCGAGCCTGCCTCCACCACTTCCACCGGAAGCCCATTCCATACAGCCACCACCCTCTGAGTAAAGAAGTTACCCCTCATGTTACCCCTAAACTTTTGTCCCTCAATTCTGAAGTTATGTCCCCTTGTTGGAATCTTCCCCACTCTCAAGGGGAAAAGCCTACCCACGTCAACTCTGTCCGTCCCTCTTAAAATTTTTAAAACCTCTCTCAAGTCCCCCCTCAACCTTCTACGCTCCAAAGAATAAAGACCCAACCTGTTCAACCTCTCTCTGTAGCTTAAGTGTTGAAACCCAGGCAACATTCTAGTAAATCTCCTCTGTACCCTCTCCATTTTGTCGACATCCTTCCTATAGTACACGACATTGGAAGAAATGCAAATGAATTGTTGATTTACCTGGACAGACTGTTCAGGTTGATGGATGAGGGGAAAGGTAGTAATTGATGGAGGTGGAAAAGTGCGCCAGGGAGTTGTGAAGGGAATAATCCCTTCGGAATGCTGAAAGAGGAGGGGAGGCTGTGTCTGGGTGGCGGAATCCACCTCGTTGATGGAAATTCCAACATCTGCAGTATTTTGATTGTTCGTTTAGTGCGAGGTAATTAAGTTGCGACCAGATCATTAGTATTGTCCTCTCTGGCAGCCACCTCATGCTAACTGCTCCATGCTGACGATCAATCACACTGGTTCTGTTATACCACTATACATCCACTGTCTACACAATCTCCAGGGGCAATTTACAGAGGCCAATGACCTACAAACCTATACTTTAAAAGTATACTTTAAACCAGATAAAGTTGAAATAATTAAGATTTCTATAAAAATGAAACTATAAAATTGTCCTGTTATACAAACCTTGGAGGCAAAGTTCCCTTCCCAGCAAAGGCTGTCAGAGTTTTCAGGGAGCTGTACCTCGATGCGGTCTGAGGCATATTTAATACCCGACGATCAGTGAACCTCACCCGATGCCACATGGTGGTGCAGTGCCTGCTGTTCCTCTGATCTGATTAAATTGTGTATAGCCAGGTTGTGGGCTGCAAGTCTGGATGGGATCCAATGTGATGCAACATTATTCATCTGCACCTTTCCCTGACCGCTCTGAACTGTTTGCTTCCTGAGGAAAGCACCCCCCCCCCCCCCCCCACATGTGAAAATGAAATGGAAAACTGGAAAACTGTGATCCTTTAAGCACCACCTCAGAAAAGGGAGCTGTCCATCCTGCCCACTGGAGATGGTTATTAATAATAAAGTGAAGCATCAATGGACAAGGTTTGGACTGGCAACTGCCACTTTAAGGAGCAGAAACCTTCCATTGCTTCTGTCCCGGGAGTTCCTCACAATTCACTCTCACCTCAACCCACCCACTGCTCTCCCAACCTTTCCCATCCAAAGTAGCCACTCGTGGGTTGCAAGTAAGACTGGGTAATCATATCATATCATATATATACAGCCGGAAACAGGCCTTTTCGGCCCACCAAGTCCGTGCCGCCCAGCGATCCCCGCACATTAACACTATCCTACACCCACTAGGGACAATTTTTACATTTACCCAGCCAATTAACCTACATACCTGTACGTCTTTGGAGTGTGGGAGGAAACCGAAGATCTCGGAGAAAACCCACGCAGGTCACGGGGAGAACGTACAAACTCCTTACAGTGCAGCACCCATAGTCAGGATCGAACCTGAGTCTCCGGCGCTGCATTCGCTGTAAAGCAGCAACTCTACCGCTGCGCTACCGTGCCGCCTGTTAGCAGCCTGTTAGTGAAAGAATATCCCAAAACACTTAAAAACACAATGTACACTTGGGTTAATGTACAATAATATCAGTCTCCCCTTGCATTGATGTTGGCCTCCCCTTTAATTTGAATAAAGGTCTCCTTGAATACCTGTACGTGTTTGTGTGCTTGCTCAAACACGTGTTCAGAGGTACTGACCTATAACTTGGGGGGTGGAGCTGTTTGTGCAGTGTTCTGCTGCATTTCTACCATTTTATTGCAAAACAAACAGAAGGAGTTGTAACTCTGTCAAAAGCTTGAGGAATGATTAACCCTGAGAGCACTGCAGAGGCATTTTGCAGCCGATATAAAATGAACCAAGTTTTGTAGTAGAAAGACTTGGTGATAAGGCAGAATCTACCATATGCAGGCAGAAATAATGAAGGGTTCAGATCATCGTTCAAAATGAAAATGCAAACTATTATTTCAGATCCTTTAATTAAAAAGTATAGTGAATATACAAAGGCAAGGTTAAAAACCCTCATAACCAAGATAAAATAAGATTTAATTGTATGAGTAGGAAGGAACTGCACATGCTGGTTTACACTGAAGAAGATTCTCGACCTGAAATGTCACCCATTCCTTCTCTCCAGAGATGCTGCCTGCCCCGCTGAGTTGCTCCAGCATTTTGTGTCTATCTTTATCTGTATGAGGCAGATTTCCAAATAGTCTTGTTAAAGCTGAAATGAAAGGTTGCTTTTGTTGAGAAATTTCACATTGAAGTGCACAAGACATTGTAGAGGCCATAGTTTCCCCCTCTCCACCCACTTCCAACCTGAGCATATATCAAGCAGAACACATCCCATATGGTTTCAAACTATTTAAATGACCCAAGGAATCTGGCAAAGCTCAGCTAAATTAAGTATTCTGTATGCTTTTGAAGCAGGTCAATGTTAAGAAAATTCCTGCAACTCCCTTGCGCTCCTTCCATCTCATCTTTCTAGCTTAAACCACATTATTGTGGCTTTCTTTTGGACCTTATTCTGGACCAAAATTGCATGGTATAGAAGATGTGACTGGACAAACGTTTAATGGAAAATGTAAAGATTGCCTTTTAATTTTATATTTAGCTATCGCATTTACATGTCTCTTGACCTCTTTGTCTTTCTAATAGTCCCATGAAACCAAAATCTTCTTGGACTCCATACCTTTGAGTGCACCACTTTGCATGGGTTACATATCTTTTTGGAAATGCGCTGATGGATGTATCACATTCATGCTGAAAATTATCCGGCACAAATGTGTTTGTTTTCTCGCCCTGGTTTGATTTATCTGAAATTTATTTTTATGGAAGATCCTAGCTGATGCAATAATTTATGATAACCTCCCGTGCGTCCGCAGTGTCATCAGAGAGTTTGTTGAAAGATGATAATTAAAAATAAGGAGCCAAATACTGATCTGTGCAAGGCCCCTAGGAGACCATAAGCCCATTGGTAATAATAACCAGCAGTAGGTCTTTATGAAGGTAACCATCTGTATCTGATCTGAGATCTGCTGACCCATTCCATCCGATGCAGGCATTGCACAAGAAACTGGATTATTGTCAGTCCACAGAGTGGTATTTGCATTGTTTAGTTTAGAGATACAGCATGGAAACAGGCCCTTCGGCCCACCGAGTCTGCACATTGGCACAGTGGTCCCCGCACATTAACACTTCCCTACACACACAGGGACAATTTTACATTTATAACCAAGCCAATTAACCTACAAATCTGTACGTCTTTGGAGTGTGGGAGGAAACTGAAGATCTCGGAGAAAACCCACACAGGTCACGGGGAGAACATACAAACTCTGTACAGAGAGCACCCGTAGTCAAGATCGAACTCGGGTCTGTGGCACTACCGGTACGTCACCATGCAGCCCATAGGTTCTGTAAATTCTTCCCAGAGCACCAGAGAAATGTTTGGGGAATGTCATATTTAAATATGTTTTCAAAGGTGGTTAAATATTTCAAATGGAATATGTCACCATCAGTCCCATTGTGTGTGGTATTTCCTAATTCTGTCCATCTTGCCTTGTCTTCATTGCTTATTCTTCACTCTCACTTGTTTTTCTCTTCTCATGTTTCTTGCTCTGCATCAACAGTGCTATATTTTGATAAGCTTAGCCATGTTGTTAGATTGCTACGTTCTCCGTCCCCCATGTAATCTCCAGGCCGAGATTACAACAGTGCATAATCACAGGACCTTGTCTGCATCTCCTCCACATCCTGTTTCATTGGCAGCTTCAGCTCCAGCACCTGTCTCCCTAACCATGTGTACATTCCATGGATCAAGAAAAAACAACCTCAGCTGCCTAATGATCCTGCAAACCATGAACCACTTTGGTCTTTCAGTTACAGCTTCATTTACTGATCCACGGTTCTCAGACAACTCTGTTATTTTATGGAGATGTTTAGAAATGCATTTAGTTTCCTCCCCAAGGGCATTTGGCAGCTGTTATTCAGTTCGTCAAAATGGACTGTACTTTGAAGACAGACTGCATTCTTCCCCTTACCATTTTTCTCACTGATTCATTTACCTAAGTTAAACAAACTCTTTTATGGATAGCGTGTATAAATAATGGGAACAATAATTTATCTGAGTGTAGCACGCCACATAGTAACGAGAGAAATCTGTACCGAACAGCTCAGCCAGCAAATTGTTTTGCCTCGACTAACAATCGTGTTACTTGATAAAGTGCAACATTTGTTGAACAATAACCACTTGGATACTTACAATGTGCTTTGAATTGAAGAGGAATCCACTGTTTGTTACAAGAGGAAGGTACATTGAAAAGGAGTCAAGGAGCCAAGATGAAACAAACTGAAAACACAGTTTAGAAAAAAGAAGAGAGGGAGAGTTCAAGTAAAACGATGGATTTAGGAAGAGAATGCAGTGGAATGTTCATTGGAACTCTGGCTCCTATTAATTTAGCAGCAAATGCACAAATAGCTTGGGAGGACTTGACAATCTGGGGAAAGCTGCAATGCATTGGGGGAAGAGAATGTGACCTTCGTCATGACATAAAACAGAAATTGCTGGAGATATTCGACAAGTTAGGCAGCGTCTGTGGAAAGGGAAACCGAACTAACATTTCGGGTTGAGAACCTTTTATTCTTATCAAAAAAATGTGAGAAAATAAGTAGGTGTTTAGTTGTGGAGAAAGGAAGGGAATGAACAAAGGAATACCTGTGATAGGTTAACATTTATTATTGTCACGTGTACCGAGATACTGTGAAAAAACTTTGTTTTGCATGCTATCCGATCAAATCAGATAATTCTGCACATAAATACAATCAAGCCAAACTCAAGTACAATAGGTAGAACGAAGGGAATGATACAGAGTGCTGAATGTCAGCGGTTATAGGGAGAAGGCAGGACAATGGGGTTGAGAGGGAAAGATAGATCAGCCATGATTGGATGGCGGAGTAGACTTAATGGGCTGAATGGTCTAATTCTGCTCCTATTACTTATGAACTTTTAGTTCTCAACATTATAGCACATCAGTTCCAGAGACAATGTCACCAGTGAGGTATTGTAGAATTAGGCTGTATCCTAACTTATAGGAGGCCTTTCAAAAGCCTGATAACAGAGAGGTAGAAGCTGTCCCTGTGTCAAATGGTGCTTCCTTTCAAGTTTTTGTATCTTCTGCAGTGTAGATGGAATCCGTGGCGGGGAGCCTGGTCTGAGTGATGAATTGGACTACATCAACAACTCTGCAATTTTTCAGTATCACGGGCAGAGCTGTTCCCAAACCAAGCTGTGATACAATCCAATGGTATGCTTTCTACGGTGCATCTGTAGAGTTTGAAAGAGTCATTGGAGACCTGCCAAATTTCCTCAGTCTCCTCAGTGAGGAAGAAGAGGCGTTGGGGTGCCTTCTTGGCTGTCACTTCAATGTGGTTGGTTCACAACAGATCGTTGATAATATTTACGCCAAGAAACCTGAAGCTGTCATCCATTTCCACTTCGGCACCATTGATGCTGAATTGAGTATGCACTCCACCACACTTCCGTAAGTGCATCCAGATGACGGACGTGTAGTTGGTGCTGTCTGAGATGTGTAAAGAGAGGAGATTAGTGAAGATAGAAGAGAGAAAAATCAAAGTGCTGGAGTTGTGAGACACAGACTCTGGCAGCTGCAAGAAATCTGAAATGGTAGGGAATGCAAGCCAGCTCCAACAGGAAAGGTTATCTGACATTTTTGAATTTTGTATTGAATCCAGAGGCCTATAACATGTCTAGACAGAAGATGAGCTGTTGTTCGTTGACTTTATAATGGGTTTCTTTCAAACAGGGGAGCAGGCCAAAAACAGAGAACTTAGAGTTGCACTAGATTGGGAATTAACGTAATAGGCGACTGTGAAACTCGGAGTCTGCCTTGCAGATTGAATGGAGATGTTCTGCATCCTTCAAAGTAGTCACCCAGTCTGCATTTCTTTTCATTAGTGCAAAGGAAACTGAATGGACAGGAAGTAGGGTAGATAGATAGAACCTTTTTATCCCAGGGTACTAATGTCAAAGACTAGTCAGCATTGCATTAAGTTGAGTTTTAAAGGAGATATACTGGAGAGGTTTTTAAACAGAATGGTAAGGACCTAAAACACACTGTCAGGAGTAGTGGAGGCCGATGTGATATTGACATTTAAGAGGCTTGTAGATAGGTACATGTATACACAGGGAATGGGGAGAAATGAAGCACGTTCAGGCGGAGGAGATTAGTTTCCTTGGCATCACATTCAGCATAGGCATTGTGGATCAAAGAGCCTGTTCCTGTTTGCAGGTAAATAGTTTTGAAGTTGAATCACTGTTTAGTTTAGAGATAGAGCAAGGAGGCTGGACCACGCCGAGCACCGATCGCCCATTCACACAAGTTCTATGTTATCCCACTTTTGCATCCATTCCATATACACTAGGAATCATTTACAGAGGCCAATTAGCCTACAACCTGCAAGTCTTTAGGACGTGGAAGAAAACTGGTGCACCCAGAGGGAACCTATACAGTCACACGGAGAACGTTCAAATTCCACGCAGTCAGCACCCAAAGTTAGGATCGAACCATCTCTGGCGCTGATGTAGTGCACCATTGCATAATGTTCTAATTGGAAACATCATTGTAAGCGCCAGATGCCATCTACTAAAATACTAAAATGGAAGAAGTGCAAGTGAATTACTGTTTCGGCTGGCAGGACTGTTTGAGTATGGGAAGAGGTAAAAGAGCAGATGGTGCATCTCCTGCAGTGTGCGGTTGTGGAGGGAGTTAAAAGAATGAATGTTTTCTTTCCAAGAAACCCGTAATACACGTTTGACCAATAAAAGTCTTTATTTCATTATTAAAAATTATAATTGTTGTATCCAGGTGCCTGTTGGCTCCTAAACGTGAGGAATTTTCGGCCTCTCTCACTTCCACCATTGTTATGCAGAACTCAATTTACCAATGATGTAATTGGAGAGTTCACAGAAGTTACAGCAAATCCTTTATAAATTCTTAAGTGTAATTGAGTAAAGCTTCCATAAAGTCGATAGGCATGTGATCAAAACGTAATAATAAAGTTTCTGGATTAGTTTTGGCCTATCAGCATTTCTCTTTAACAGGAATCTTGGAACGTGATAGTAATAAACAATATATCTCATTTGTATTAATTAGCTCTCAGGTAGTCAACAATGAGAAGTGAGTTGTACAATTCTATCAACCAATGTTTGGAACAGATTGACTATCCATTATCTAGCACTGCATTTACTATCAATGGAACCACTATTTGCATTTTGATGTTGTTGAATTCTATCCCATTTATATAGCATGGATAAACAAAATATAGCCATGGAACTTATTTCAAAAATAAAACATAATAAAGTTAATGTTAAATTGAACATGTTACATAATTCTCCCTGCTTATTGTGACATGTGTTTTAATATGGGGTAATGAACTCTAAATAATGTTCTGAAGTGGTTTATAATTTTTTGAGAATGACTGGAATACCCTAATTTAAACAAAAGTCGTTCAAGTGGTTATAAAGCAACATCTCATGTGGTTAGAGGTTTGCTCCCTTACCACAGGTCAGACATTTACATGAGATAAATTCATGCAAAGACAAAGAAAGAATGAACCTTGCATAGTATTAAAGTTTCTCAGCCGAGGAGAATATCTTCATCTTTGGTGAGCATACCGAAATGTCATAAATTTCCACTTAAAGACAATATATCATTCTTATTGATTGTGAAAATCCACATCAAAGTATAAAAGACAAAACTTTAGTGTTTGAACCTCACCTATTTTGTTCTATATCAAGATTGCTATGGTACAGAACTAGGTGCGAAAGTAAATTATGACTAAGCTGCATGTGAATCCAAGTTTAGTCAATGAAAGGGCACAGATGTGACGAATGATGTATAATGTGGAGAAATACGAAGATAACTTCTCTGCTTGGAAAATAGCAAAATAAATGCTTTGAAATTCAATTAGATCATGCTTTTTTTGACAGTATGCAACCGAGAAGTGTGCATTTAAATGTGAAAAGCATGATTATGAATGCTTTGAGGCACGTGAAAATATAGCAAGGCACTTGAGGTACCGCAAGGCTCTGTGCTGGAACTGCAGCTATTTACAATATACATTAATGATTTAGATGAAGGGATTGAAAGTAACATTAGCAAATTTGCAGATGACACAAAGCTGGGTGGCAGTGTGAACTGTGAGGAGGATGCAATGAGGATGCAGGGTGGCTTGGACAGGTTGGGTGAGTGGGTAGATGCATGGCAGATGCAGTTTAATGCAGATAAATGTGAGGTTATCCACTTTGGTGGCAAGAACAGGAAGGCAGATAATTATCGGAATGATGTCAAGTTAGGAAAAGGGGAAGTACAACGAGATCTGGGCGTCCTAATGCATCAGTCACTGAAAGTAAGCAGGTACAGCAGGCAGTGAAGAAAGCTAATGGCATGTTGGCCTTCATAACAAGAGGAGTTGAGTAAAGGAGCAAAGAAGTACTTCTGCAGATGTACCACTCCTGGTGAGACCACACCTGGAGTATTGTGTGCAGTTTTGGTCTCCAAATTTGAGGAAGGACATTCTTGCTATTGAGGGAGCGCAGCGTAGGTTCATGAGGTTAATTCCCGGGATGGCGGGACTGTCATATGTTGAAAGAATGGAGTGTCTGGGCTTGCATATATTGGAATTTAGAAGGATGAGAGGGGATCTTATTGAAACATAAGATTATTAAAGGATTGGACACGCTAGAGGCAGTAAACATGTTCCCGATGTTGGGGGAGTTCTGAACCAGGGGTCACTGTTTAAGAATAAGGGGTAGGCCATTTAGAATGGAGATGAGGAAATACTTTTTCACCCAGAGAGTTGAGAATCTGTGGAACTCTTTGCCTCAGAAGGCAGTGAAGGCCAATTTTCTGGATGCTTTCAAGAGAGAGTTAGATAGAGCTCTTAAAGATAGCGGAGTCAAGGGATATTGGGAGAAGGCAGGAACGGGGTACTGATTGTGGATGATCAGCCATGATCACAGTGAATGGTGGTGCTGGCTCGAAGGACCATAATGGCTACTCATGCACCTATTGTCTATAGTCTACTATAAGAATTATAACATAACAGTATAACAAAACTTTATTGTCATTCGGTATAAATACCGAACGAAATTTCAGCAGTCACAAGACACAGCAAAAAAGATAAAAACACAGGACACACGACCCCAACACAAACATCCATCACAGTGACTCCAAACACCCCCTCACTGTGATGGAGGCAACAAAACTTCCCCTCTCTTCCCCCCGCACCCACGGACAGGCAGCTCGACCCCTACCGAGGCAACCGACACGCACAGCCCCTGCAAGAGGATGGAAGGCCCCGCGGCCGAGCCGCCCCGGGCACCGAAACGTCCCGCGGCCGCACCGGGCGATGTTAAGTCCAGCGGCCGAGCCGCACCGGGCACCGAAACGTCCCGCGGCCGAGCCGCGCTGGCGATGTTAAGTCTAGCGGCCAAGCCGCGCCGGGCACTGAAACGTCCCGCGGCCGAGCCGCACCGGGCACTGAAACGTCCCGCGGCCAAGCCGCACCGGGCACTGAAACGTCCCGCGGCCGAGCCGCGCCGGCGATGTTAAGTCCCGCAGCCGAGCCGCGCCGGGCGATGGAAGGCCCCGCGGCCGCGCCGGGCTCTGAACCGTTCCGTGGCCGAGCCGCACCGGGCGATGGAAGGCCCCGCGGCCGAGCCGCACCGAACGCTGTTAGGTCCCGCGCCAGCGATGTTAAGTCCAGCGGCCGAGCCGCGCCGGACGATGTAAGGCCCCGCGGGCGAGCTGCGCCCCGGGAAGAGACCTAATAAAAGAAAGGTTTCCCCCGCCCCACCCCACACCCCCCCACATCCCCCCCCCCACACATACACAGCCAAAAACAGAAACAAAAACCATCCCAACACCGACACAAACAAAAAAAAGAAAAAAAGACAAACAGACTGCCAGAGAGCCGCAGCCGTTAGGCGCAGCCATCAATTACCCTTGTGATCTAATCCAGTTTTCATAATGTGCACAAAACAATGTAATTCCTTATGCAAAGCTACCTTGTACAAAGCTACCCTGTGCATTACATGTGAACTTTGTTCATGTTGGCCTGCGGTGTTCAATGTTTGGCATTCACAGGACAACACTGTCTTAACAGGCCAGCACCAGTTGAGAGGTCTGAGGGTAAGAGAAATAATTATCTAAATTCTGCCTCCAATGTTGTATTGACCCTGTATACCTAATTTTAGGAGGTTGACAATATGTTTCTTTCCATTTCCTTACCCAACCCTGTGATTTTCCTTTTCCTCCTCATCCCCCGGCCTACAGTCCCTTCTCCCCACCTCCCACTCTGTGCCTGTGCATTGTTTCCGCCATTGCCTCTCACACTTGTTCCATAGTAGTCTGGATAAATGCATGGGCAGTAGAGAAGGCATATACACATATATATTGCACATGCTGGACTATGCAACCCTTGTGGGGGTTTTTTTAAACAGAGAGACTAGAAAATGGTGCTATTCAGAGGCATCAAGTTATACATGAATCACGGAACGATCTTGTGCTGTGCAACAAGTAATTACAAAAATAAGTGAAATTTTACTCTGTTACAAAAGGATTGAAGTTCAGCAACAATCATATAGGGTCTTGCTGAGGCCACATCTGGAGTATGTGCACAGTTTTATTCTCCTTACTTAAGAAATCACATATTTGGCCTTCGAGTGAGTGCGATGGAGGTTCATGAGAATGATTTCTTGGATTGTCCCGGGAGTGCACTAGATTTTTATTCCCTGGACATGAGAAGAATGAATGGTGATCTCAGTGAAACATATAAAATTCATAAGGATCTTGACAGGTTTGAAGATAAAAAGAAGTTTCCCTTGGCTGTGCAGTGTAAAACCAGGGCTCATAGTCTTCAAATGAGTGCTGAGAAGCATGGAATTTTCTTCATTGAAATGGTTGTAAATCTTTGGAATTCTGTGCTCCAGAAGGCTGTAGATACTCAGTTGCTGAGCCTTTCAGGGATAGAATTTGATCATTTTTTTGGATGTGGAGTAATCAAAGAATATAAGGATAGTATAAAACGATGCAGTTAAGGTATGAGATCATCTATGATACTATAGAATGCTGGTCTAGGCTGGAAAGGCCATGTCATATTTCTGCTATTTTTTACGATCTTATGAAATAAAACTCGAACTGAACAGTGCACAGAATGTTGAGCCTTCAATCCAGAACATAATTAAATTGCTGGATGTACTCCTTGATCTGTCTAAAATTAGTGTTGACCTCTTTGACCTAAGGACCTGAAACATTAAATTTCCCTTTCCACAGTTGCTGCCATCCTACAGAGTTTTTACAGCATTTTCTGATTTTAGTTAAAATTTGCAGCATCTGCAATTT
The DNA here is from genome assembly GCF_053455715.1 of Rhinoraja longicauda. Taxonomy (NCBI): domain Eukaryota; kingdom Metazoa; phylum Chordata; class Chondrichthyes; order Rajiformes; family Arhynchobatidae; genus Rhinoraja; species Rhinoraja longicauda. Next base: position 5,451,645 of record NC_135972.1, on the reverse strand, counting down.
CAATGTTCAACCAATGTGTTATTGATGTATTGTTTTCAACATTGTATCCACGCTGCTTACCTCAAATTAACACTGGTATATTAACCAAAACAATCTGCCAATTATTAGAATTACATTTGAGTGCTTGCAAAAGTAATGTACATTAGGATTCTACAAAACCTTCATTTTAAACCTGATGGTTCTGAATTTAATATCTACAGGAAGGGAAGACAATGCAAAGACAAAACTGTTCTTAAAATCACCTACAGATGATAACATTTACCACTTTTTTAAAAATGTGTATTTAATTTTCAATCTTGACCTTGATCAGAGCTTGTTGGGCCAAGAGTATATAATTAAGAAGTACCTTAGTTCTTTAGCCATTTGTCTGAAGGTTTTGATGGGCGTGTGAAGAAAGAAGGATTTCAGAATCATTTTCTTACACTATTCTAAATCCTCTCCTTGTTTCAATACTGAAATTCATTGAGGTGTACTAAACACGAGGTATTGGCACTTGTGTTAGATGAAGGCAAATTGTGTTAGATCTGTGGCAAATTCTTTGCCACAGAAGGCTGTGCAGGCCAAGCCAGTGGATATTTTTAAGGCAGAGATAGATAGATTCTTGATTAGTACGGGTGTCAGAGGTTATGGAGAGAAGGCAAGAGAATGGGGTGAGGAGGGAGAGATAGATCAGCCATGATTGAATGGCGGAGTAACTTGATGGGCCGAATGGCCTAATTCTACTCCTATCTCTTATGATTCTTATGATTATGACGGCATTGTTCTGAAATTTAGTCCAAATTCCACAGAATGCCGTGTGCCTCTATTATTCATTATGTTTAACTTCATAAGAATTCGATCCTTGTTATAATTGCCCCCAGCACTGATTTGGCTTTCAAACCAACAAATAAAATGAATGAGTTCCTGCGCAGTCAGGAGAGGCTCTCTGGAGCTTCTCGGTATTCATCATTGGTCTGGACTTCTGATTCATAACATCTACATTTTCATTGATGGAAATTCCCTTGCACAATAACAGCTGTTCTTTAGCAATACTTGACCAAGAAAGCCACTTCTGAATCAATAATTGTTTGTACTTCTGAGTAAGCCATGGCAATTCTCTCATTCTTTTGTTTAATACATTGCGTGGTCCTATTCTTGTAGTAAAATGAATGGAATTTAAATGCATTAAGATTCCAATCTCATTACAAATTGGCTTCCTACTAAGTTTTAACAGCACTAACACTTTTTTTATTATTTTTCAGTACTATTATTCTCCTATATATTACATTTCATAAGCTAACATTTCACAATTAATCCCAGTAAGTATTTACATATAACTGTCCATTTATTTCAAACTCACCATAAAAGTCTTGACTGTAAAGAAGAAAAAAAAAATGTTTTTTTTACTGTTCCTATGGATACCACTGGGGAGGATTTTCTCATCAAAGCATTGACCTTGTGGTGCCAGCTGGAGAGATGCGCCATCGGACGTACATCACTAGTGTGCTTTCCACATGTGCAGTGTTAAAACAAAATCAGTGCAGTTAATCCTTGAATTATGTATTTAAATTATAATGACATAAAGCAAGTGTTATGCAATTGTTGCTTTCCGATCCGTGTGTGCTGGTGGTCCACAGCGTGTTTGATTGAGTAAGAGAAATCTTTAACTAAGTCATCCAGATCGGTAGATCTTGGCGCACCATGCTTTACAAGGTCCCCTGCAGGGTAATTGCATCACTGAAATGTTTAAGCAGAGATTTCACAGTATTTTGCAGAACTTCTTATTTTACTTACCAAAAGAAAACATTTCAATGTTGCTTTATTGCCAGAAAAAAATGTTGCTCTCTTCTCACAGTGGCACCACTGTGCCTTTGTTATGTATAATTTTGTTTTAAATTCTGCTTTGTTTTTGATTCCCCAAAGCTCTGTTTAAATGATTTATAAAGAGAATGTTGCTTTCTACAGGTTTCAAATGTTTATTACTCATAAATCTAATTCTTGGGTGCTACAGTGTGTTGTCCTTTGAGACAGGAGGAGTCTGCCATGTACTTTTTGACTTTAAAATATATATTTTTAAATTAAAGGATGTAATTTACTTCTCGATGATTTTGTGCCCTTTATGGCAGTGAATGATAGTCCGAATTCCAGGAGGAGATTATTCTCATGGCTCAATACAGATGGGACCAATGTCTTTGCAGAAAGGTTAACAATTAGTACAATGGAGAGAGTTGGGATTCATTCAGTAGGAAGGTGTCACCAAGATGAAACTTTGGAAAGGAAAACAAGAGGCTCAGAGGATTCCAGCACTTAACATATATAATGTTGTGGCTTCCGATAGCAGTTTCTTTGTTTCTCAAGGCAATGAAGCTGCTCCTGGAAATTTCTTCTACTTTCCTCAATGAACAGACAGCTGACCCTGAGCTCAAAAGAACGTGAGAGTGTGGGTGATGCCAGACTTTGACAAAACACAATGGATTGTCATTTCTCAAGGGTAGTGTCTGTTTTACATGGATTCCATGTAAGAGTTTACCATGTTCATTCCTACCAGGACTAATTAGTTAGCAGTAGCTAGAATGATGATGACAAATTCAGTTAGCTTCTACCCTTTTGTGGCTTCTCATCCCAACTGTTGCAGGACCAGTCTGGAAGCTGTTCCCAGCTCGGTCTTCAATCAGAATATATTCTGTGTCCTGGCTGCTCTCACTAGTGCTGAAGGTGAACGATAGGTTGCAATCAACATGAAGATTGCTTCTCCTTGACATGGGTGGACATTTTTAGAGGCTCGAGTCACAATCCTCTTCTCTTTTAGAAATAATTATGGTGGCAGAGGATAGAGAATTATAGATGTTATGCTCCGTGGTGCAAGAGTTTGCAGAGCACGTTAATTTATCCTGCAAATGTAAAGCTGATAAGTATTATTTTGGAACCAGAATGTTATTGAAGGCATGAAAATTTATTTTTGAACTGAACTTTGCTACCTTTGCACCCTAACTCCACTGCAGCATGATCCAACTCATCTAAGTTGGACCATGATTCACTCATCTAAGGCCTCTTATTTTATTTATATATGTAGAAAATAAACAAGTTGTTTAGATGGACTGAACTCATCTTTAAAATTAAATCACTATGTCCAAACTCTTAAATCCAATGTTACAATCTTGAAAGCTTTTTCTCTTGGTCCATTATATTGGATGGAATGAAGACAAATATGTGAATGTAATTCAGATAATTGACAAAAGAACCATTGAGCTGCACATGTTTGAGGTTTTAAGTGAACTGCTGTGTGTTGGATCATGCTGCAGTGGAGTTAGGGTGCAAAGGTAGCTGAGGTAGCAAATGCTCTCAACTACTTTATATCAGAACAAAAAGTCAACATTAATCCATTCCTGGTCAAAGAGGACAATAGTGTTGTCAAAAGTTAAAGCAAATGCAGGATGGAAATAATGAGTCTTACAATGATATTATCCAGTTTGCAGTTACTTAGCCATTGAAGGTTACTCTTGTGAAGTTTTAGAGCATTGATAATATGGATTACATTTAGAATATCTTTCATGACATTTTTAGTTTGAAATTGATGGTGCAGTACAGAGTTGCAACCACGCTGGATATCATCCAGGCAATTCCTAGTTTCAAGCCTGTTCATGGTATGTCTATGGTAGAGGTAATTATAGCTTCAATCACAATGCGGTTGACCCACTTCAATGTATTTATTTTCATTGGTTCTGCCGTTTCAGCTGTACCCAAACCATCATTTGACTTTGGTTTAGAAGTAATGTTTCTAGAAATGAGAACAAAGTGAAAATGAAAACGTTGACTAGAAATTGTGTAGCAAAAAATGTTAGATCGATGGTCTTCAAGCAAATTTGGTCTGAAACGATTTATTTCTCCCTCTGTGCCTAACCGCTTTAAAAAGGACAGTTTGAAGCCAATTTTAGATTTGACTAAAATTTGCATTGACGTTAACAACAAAATGGAATATATTGTAAATTGGATCCGTGCCAATCAAATATGATCTTAAAGCCAAATCTCTTATGCACTGTGTTAAGCTAGTCAAGAGGTTTATTAAAGTCTTTCTGATTTATTTTCCCTTTCTAAAAGGCGTGTGCTCGATCATACATTATTCATTGATTTGAGCATACTGATTTTATTTTCTACCTTTCTGCAAGTTCTGCCGTTCTGAGACAGCAGCAGACTCGAGATAACTTGCTGATTGTAGTGGCTGAATCAGAGAGGATTGGTTCACGGGTGTGAGCTGCGACATTCAGGCCTGGATTCTCAGCTTCGGGGGAAGCAGCAGCTCTGGGGTCAAGGATCAGTATCATGATGAGGAGAATCAGGTCAGGATATCTGAGTATCATGCTCATTGAGGTGGATACATAACCAGATGACCTGGGAGTCAGAGCTGTGTTCAATGATATCGGGGAGTCAGTGTCCCTGGATCTTGGCTGGGCTAGGGGGTTTGTTGGATACATGATTGGACAGAGATCTGTGGCACTTGTTTTCCGACATGTAAATGGTAAGTGGGGGCTTTGGTGGTGGATGGGATGGACAACTGATGAACCTACTTAAAAGTAAACTTACCAATAAAACATCAGCCATGTAAATGTACAACTTTCAGACTGTTCAGTTTTAATAAACACTAAAGCAGGCCCACTGCTGTGGTGGCCCTGGCTACAAGACATGTTTTGCATGTTTTGATGTCACAGAGAATGCCGGTGTCTTTCAAGTATGTGTACATGATACACCCAGAAGATCCAGATCAAAATTCTAGAATGCTCCATGTCCACAAAGGCTCCAACAGCACCAAGCAAATCAGGTTTTAAAAAACAAAGAATGGTAGAAGAAAAGATACAAAGTGCTGGAGAGACGCAGTGGGTCAGGCAGCATCTGTGGAGAGCGTGGATCGGTAAAGTTTTGAGTGGGGACCCTTCCCCAGTCTTCAGTTCCTCTGTGGTGTAAAAAGCTGTATTTATTGATTTTGCTCATGTGAATATGATTTAAGGCTGGGTGTGGGGTGGATTGTACATAAATTGTCCTCAATGATAATGTTAACTTTGGATAATTATCAAGAATGATTGAATTTCAGTTTTTTTTACTTTGTTGCACCCACTCTTAACTTCTAGCATTCCTGGTAAAGCTAAAGTACTTCTGGTTTGTACTAAGAATGATATTTATGGCATAACCTCAAAAGGGCACCACATTGTCATATGGCAAACATCCAATTCATTATTCTGAAAAGATCGTTACTGCTAAATTATCTGCCCATTAGAATCTATCTATTAACTTTGTAAAGAGTTCCCAAATTCATTTGATTTCAGTTTTTATTTTTGTCAACCAACAGAGAGAAAAAAATAATTACATTAGTCAAGGGTGAATTTAACTTAAAACCACAGAAGTAAATGGATAGTCATCAAACATATTGGAGAGTGCATTCATGTAACGACTTGCTGATACATTTATCAAATCACTTTTCATTGAAGTGAATGAACAGGTACTTCAGTTTTAAGTACCGTGCACACAGAGAAATAACTGCAACATTTCTCTACTGCGTTACGTTGATAAACCCATTATACGCAAGGAACTTTGACATGACAGAATATTAAAGATATCTCAATCAAATATGTAGGAAAATAACTGCAGATGCTGGTACAAATCGAAGGTATTTATTCACAAAATGCTGGAGTAACTCAGCAGGTCAGGCAGCATCTCAGGAGAGAAGGAATGGGTTACATTTCGGGTCGAGACCCTTCTTCAGACTTTGACGTTTCGGGTCGAGACAGTCTGAAGAAGGGTCTCGACCCGAAACGTCACCCATTCCTTCTCTCAATCAAATATAATATATTAAACACATTTCTTACCAATCTTGGTGAGTAATTTATCTAGCCTATATATGATTGTTTTTTTTGATTGATGAAATATCATGACTACTGAATGTTACAAAATTGGATGGAGATGAAGAGTAGGCTACATTTGTACAACACTTTGCATTGTAAAAAATTTTCAAGTGGCTTCACACGTTTAGTATAAATAGAATGCAATAGGGAATAGTGGTTTATGGAAAATTTAGTTGTTACATCATAAATTTAAAAACGTATGCTTCTTTTCCTTAATTGTTCCTTTTTGCTGTTCTTTCACTCAGCTTTATTTTCTACCGAAGTTAAAGATTTCTACCTCATTTAAATTTAACAATTTCAAATCTTGTACATATTTTTGAGATTACATTCCTGACTCCATTGGAGGTCATTTTGCCTTTAGCATCTCCAATTTTTCTTGGTTGGTTCCAGAGTGTGTGTAACTAGGTGTCTTACTTCGTAATCTAGGTGAATTGCCACTTGTTTTTTCAATATCACCAGTAATTAAAAATGACAGCCACTTACCTGTAACATTGTAACAGTTTCTCAAGATGCTTCACGTGATTGTTTATCAGACTGAAAAGATCCACAAAAGCCAGACCAAAATGTGAGTGTTCTAAAGGAAAGGAGAGACAGAGAGAGAAACAGGAGGGTTCAGAGTGAACATTCTATAGACTGTGTTAAAAGTACCGTCAATTGTGTCAGCAAGTCAGAGAATAACTCAACTGTTTAAAATCTAAACTAACTATATCACATTGTCAGGCTCAGACAGGACTATTGAGCTTGTCTATTTTTTTCGTCAATAGGTTGTTTGTAGGATTTAAGCAACAAGGTATTGATGTAGCCTTCTCCGTGAAAACCAGACAGTGGTCCGAACGTTCTGGCCATTCTTTTTTTTTCATTATAAATAACACATGTTGCTTGAATTCCTCATTACTTCTCTGTGCCCCCTGCTATTCTACAACCCTGCAAGCTCCATTTTGAAAGAGTGTTGAGTGAGTAAATCATTTTAGTTGCCTGCTTATCAAGGAACCCTCATGGTAATGAAATTGAGTCGCATTTCTTGACTTCTCACTCTATTCCAGCCGCTCCTACTTTGTTTCTTTTCTGACCTTGGGGTCCCCTATTCAGGCAAAGAGCTAATTAGTGAAGCAGAGCTCCAGTGGGTCTTGCAAGTCACTTCCTTCAGGAGGAATCCATGACTTGGAATGTTCACCAGCTGAGGAAATGTGGTAGTAAATCACCGCCCCAAAACAGCCCAGACTTTGTGATTTACATACACCAATGCAAGCACGTGTGAACAAGAAGTCTGCACTCACAAAAAATCCAGATGTGGTAAAGAGAAACAAAATTCAATGCTCCCCCAAACATTTTCTCCCCTTTTGGACCAAGCTTACAAATAGTGAACCATGTCAATAAAAAATGAATGTGACATTATTTATTGATGGGCACCTGGAATTTTTATTTTTATTTTATTTCCTGCATGCCATCTGGTGATTCAAAGTAATGACCTGTCATAAGAGAAAAAGCAGAATTTTTTAATAAACTACAGGAAGGACTTTTAAATAAATCACAAGCAGTAATGTAGTTTATTGGGTAAGGCGAACGTAAACAATATTAAATTTGATATTTAATATTGTGTGTTTTAGTTCTGAAGTACTTCAAATAAATATATTTTGATTTGATCAATTTTTAAAAAAAAGGGTATTCTTCCAGTCAACTTTCAAACACAACACAATTATCCAGGGGGTTTTTCATTGCTTTCAGGTGCCTTAAGTTTTGTAATCTGTTCACTCTGCTAATTTCTCTCAAGTAAACTGCAAGTTTCCACTAGCTGATATTCCAGTTTGAAATATTTTTTCCAAGACAGGTTTTCTGAAATTCTTACCACCACTTCAGAATGAGAGCCAACAAATACTGGGTATTGATGAAAATGGGATTTGACTGTGAAATTCTGTTTGAGGTGTCCACCACCAGTGTGGTTCTTGTCCATGACTTTGTACTCAGAATTAGAAGTGACCTCCGATATGAATCCTAAATGGTAATTCCTATGGTGCTTGCATAGTTTCATAAAATACTTTCAAAAAATCCAAAGAAGTCAAACTCCACACATTCTCACTAGAAAAAAATTGAAGGAGAATCCATTGTAACACTATTGCACTTGGAAATTTTGACAATAATTTTTAATATGATTATATACAACTCCATTCTACCCTCTGTTTCCTCTGAGAACTTGCAAACATCATTTAGTCTGCTGAAAATATAAAAAATGTTTTTGAACATATTGCATTTCATACTTTTCGACTGGGTTTTTAATGCAATGTCAAATTAATCTTCAAAGACCAATTAGCCTTGAGCCGGCATGAGCAGAGTACTTGCATCTTGTATAAACTTGGACGTACCAGTATATATAGCTTTGTATCAACAGAGGAGGAGTATAGTGCATGGTGATGCTTTTAGAAACATGGAAACATGGGTACAGGAGTAGGCCAGTCGGCCCTTCGAGCCAGCAGCGCCATTCAATATGATCATGGCTGATCATCTAAAATCAGTACCCCGTTCCTGCTTTTTCCCCATTTCCTTGATTCCTTTAGCCCTAAGAGCTAAATCTAACTCTCTCTTGAATACATCCAGTGAATTGGCCTCCACTGCCTTCTGTGGCAGAGAATTCCACAGATTCACAACTCTCTGGGTGAAGATGTTTTTCCTCATCTCAGTCCCAAATGGCCTACCTTTTGTTCTTAAACTGTGACCCCTTGTTCTGGACTCCCCCAAAATCGGAAACATTTTTCCTGCAATTAGCCTGTCCAATCCTTGAAGAATTTCATATGTTTCTATAAGATCTCCTTTCATTCTTCCAAATTCCAGTGAATACAAGCCCACTCAAACCATTCTTTCATCATATGTCCCGCCATCCCAGGAATTAACCTGGTGAACCTATGCTGCATTCCCTCAATGACAATAATGTCCTTCCTCAAATCAGGAGACCAAAATAGCACACAATACTCCAGGTGCGGTCTCACCAGGGCTCTGTACAACAGCAGTAGGACCTCCTTGCTCCTAAACTCAAATCCTCTCGCAATGAAGGCCAACATGCCATTAGCTTTCTTCACTGCCTGCTGTACCTGAATGCTTACTTTCAGTGACTGATGTACAAGGACACCCAGGTCTCGTTGCACCTCAGCTTTTCCTAATCTGACAGATCCAACAAATCATCCACCAACATTTCCGCCACCTACAACGGGACCCCACCACTGGCCATATCTTCCCATCCCCTCCCCTCTCTGCGTTCCGCAGAGACTGTTCCCTCCGTAACTCGTCCCTTCCTACCCAAACCAACCCAACCCCGGGCACTTTCCCCTGCAACCGCACGAGATGCAACACCTGTCCCTTTACCCCCCCCCCTCAACTCCATCCAAGGACCCAAACAGTCTTTCCAGGTGAGACAAAGGTTCACCTGCACCTCCTTCAACCTCATCTATTGCATCCGCTGCTCTAGATGTCAACTTATTTACATCGGCGAAACCAAGCACAGGCTCGGCGATTGCTTCGCTGAACACCTGCGCTCGGTCCGCATTAACCAAACTGAACTCCCGGTGGCCGAGCACTTCAACTCCCCCTCCCATTCCCAGTCTGACCTTTCTGTCATGGGCCTCCTCCAGTGCCATAGTGAGGCCCACCGGAAATTGGAGGATCAGCACCTCATATTTCGCCTGGGCAGTTTTCAGCCCAGTGGTATGAACATCGACTTCTCCAACTTTAGATAGTTCCTCTGTCCCTCCAGTCCCCTCCTCCTTCCCAGATCTCCCTCTATCTTCCTGTCTCCACCTATATCCTTCCTTTGTCGCGCCCCCCTGACATCAGTCTGAAGAAGGGTCTCGACCCGAAACGTCACCCATTCCTTCTCTCCCGAGATGCTGCCTGACCTGCTGAGTTACTCCAGCATTTTGTGAATAAATACCATTCTGATAATAATCTGCCTTCCTGTTCTTGCCACCAAAGTGGATAACCTCACATTTACCCACATTATACTGCATCTACCGTGCATCTGCCCACTCACCCAACCTATTCAAGTCACCCTGCAGCCTCCTAGCATCCTCCTCGCAGCTCACACTGCCACCCAGGTTTGTGTCATCCACAAACTTGGAGATGTCACATTTAATTCCCTCATCTAAATCGTTAATATATATGGTAAATAACTGAGGTCCCAGCACCAAGCCTTGAGCCACCCCACTAGTCACTGCCTGCCATTCTGAAAAGGAACCATTAATTCCTACTCTTTGCTTCCTGTCTGCCAACCAATTCTCTATCCATGTCAATATCCTACCCCCGATACCATGTGCTCTAATTTTGCACACTAATCTCTTGTGTGGGACCTTGTCAAAGGCTTTTTGAAAGTCCAGATACACCACATCCACTGGGTCTCCTTTATCCATTCTACTTGTTACATTCTCAAAAAATTCCAGAAGTTTAGCCAAGCATGATTTCCCCATCATAAATCCAGGCTGACTTTGACTGATCCTGTCACTGCTTTCCAAATGTGCTGCAATAACATCTTTAACAATCGACTCCAGCATCTTCCCCACTACAGTTGTAAGGCTAACTGGTCTATAATTCCCTGTTTTCTCTCCCCCTTCTTTCTTAAAAAGTGGAGTTACATTGGCTACCGTCCAGTCCACAGGAACTGATCCAGAGTCGAGAGAACCTTGGAAAATGATCACCAATGCATCCACGATTTCTAGGGCCATCTCCTTGAGTACTCTGGGATGCAGACTATCAGGCCCTCGGGATTTATCTGCCTTCAGTCCCAACAGTTTACCTAACACCATCTCCTGACTAATGTGGATTCCCTTCGGATCTTCCCTCCCACTAGATCCTCGGTCCCCTAGTATTTCTGGAAGATTGTTTGTGTCTTCCTTAGTGAAGACAGAACCAAAGTACTCGTTTAACTGTTCTGCCATTTCCTTGTTTCCCATTATAAATTCACCTGCCTCTGATTGTAAGAGACTTACATTTGTCTTCACTAATCTTTTCCTTTTTACATATCTAAAGAAGCTTATAGAGTCAGTTTTTATCTTCCCCGCAAGCATGCTCTTTCCCCCCCCCCCCTCTTAATTAACCCCTTTGTCCTCCTCTGTGGAGTTCTAAATTTCTCCCAGTCCGGTTTGCTGCTTCCTCTGGCCTATTTATATGTCTTTTCCTTGGATTTAACACTATCCCTGATTTCCCTTGTTAGCCACGGTTGAGCCGCCCTCCCCATTTTATTTTTTTACCAGACAGGGATGAACAATTTTTTGAGTTCATCCATGCGGTCTTTAAATCTTTGTCATTGCATCTCCACCATCAACCCTTTAAGTATAATTTGCCAGTCTATCCTAGCCAACTCCCGTCTCATACCTTCAAAGTCTCCTTTCTTTAAGTTCAGGACCCTAGTCTCTGAATAAAGGTGTCACTTTCCATCCTAATGCAGAATTCCACCATATTATGGTCACTGTTGCCCAAGGGGCTTTGCACAACAAGATCGCTAACTAATCCTTCCTCATTACACAATACCCATTCTAGGATGGCCTGTCTTCTAGTTGGTTCTTCTACATATTGGTTGAAAAAAACATCCCGTATTTGCAGTTATAAACAATGGAAATGTACTTCCTGTATATATAGAACTGTACAGAATGGAGAAACAACGAACTGCGAATGCTGGTTTACCGAAAAAGTGCAGGATTAACTCGGGTCAGACAATGTCCCTGGAGAACATGGATAGGTAAAGTTTCAGGTCAGGTCCCATCCTCAGACTGATTTTTGATGAGAAAGGGAATAAAACAAGACAGCACAGGAACAGGCCCATTGGCCCACAATGCAAGTGCTGAATATGATGCCAAGTTAAACTAATCTGCATGTGATCCATATCCCTCCAATCCCTGCATAATCAAAATCCTCTGAAATGCCTTGTTTGTATCTGCCTCCACCACTACCCCTGCATTCCAGGACCCACCATCACTTTGTTTAAAAAAACTTGCATCTCCTTTGAGGAAAAAAACTTGCATCTCCAAATTTGAGGAAGGATATTCTTGCTATTGAAGGCGTGCAGCGTAGGTTTACTAGGTTAATTCCCGGAATGGCGGAACTTTCATATGTTGAAAGACTGGAGCGACTAGGCTTGTATACACTGGAATTTAGAAGGATGAGAGGAGATCTTATCGAAACGTATAAGATAATTAAGGGGTTGGACACGTTAGAGGTAGGAAACATGTTCCCAATGTTGGGGGAGTCCAGAACAAGGGGCCACAGTTTAAGAATAAGGGGTAGGCCATTTAGAACTGAGATGAGGAAAAACTTTTTCAGTCAGAGAGTTGTGAATCTGTGGAATTCTCTGCCTCAGAAGGCTGTGGAGGCCAATTCTCTGAATGCATTCAAGAGAGAGCTGGATAGAGCTCTTAAGGATAGCGGAGTCAGGGGGTATGGGGAGAAGGCAGGAACGGGGTACTGATTGAGAATGATCAGCCATGATCACATTGAATGGCGGTGCTGGCTCGAAGGGCCGAATGGCCTCCTCCTGCACCTATTGTCTATTGTCTAAGATCTTCTCTGAACTCCTTTCAGCAAAATGGTGATCTAATGATGTGTGTCTAAACATTAATGTCTCTAAAATGTCATCTTTGTGTGTACGATGGTAACACGTGTCCTCGGGGGTTGATTTTTCTTCAAAATAATAGCAATCCTGATTTAGCAATATTAACAGGAAATTTTTTTTTTGTAAGAAGGACTATAAATTAGAATTTAGTTGCCTTTGTTCAACTCTGTAATGTATATGCACCGTGGGGCATCTGGTTATATGAATAACCCCTGAAAACAAGCCAGCATACTCCCAGCATAAGGGCTTTACCACTGAATTAAGGAAATGACTTTGTGGAAAAGTCAGGAGGCCAGCACGTCACCATCCCACTGAAGACAAATGTCGTCATTCCACTCCAATCAGTGAGACTTATTTTATTGAACAGAGTCAATTTAAAGTGTTTCTTTGCAAAAAATAGCTGTTTTAAACACACTAATTTTCCCACTGTTTACATCTTATGTGTGAAATATGTAAAAATATTCTGTTTTCCATGGAATTGCAAACATTGTGTAATGAGGTGTATTAATACCTTCTTTCCACCCTACTTCCAAAATTCCAGGCCTCTTTCCAACTTTTTCAAGTTAAAGATTTTCAGTACAATCTCAGAGGGTTTCTAGTTTCAAGACAATTAGACTGTTGCTAATGGTTTTTTGGGTGCAAAGCATTTGATGCATGATGATTATTAGAAAGCTGAATTTTCATGCGATTCCTCTGTCTGATGTCAACTAATTAGTCTCAAGATATCATCAAATGTGTACATAGTTCAGTGAGTTTAACTTTTCAACCTCTGCATGTTTTGGGGACCAATAATTGCTGATAACTGAATCTTTGGGAAGATTTTCTGTGTTAACTTTTTGTGACATATCATGAACAAATGTAGAAACAATCCATTCACAACATTGCTTTCAACAAAAGAGGGAAAGCATTCTTTATGAAATCTCATAGCTGCTAGGCCTTCGTATTTTATGCCATTGTGTGATTGCCTGTTGCAAAACTGGGTACAATAACAACCAATTTTCATATACAAAGCTTCATAAGACTCATTACATGCCAAGCTATGGACATGGAAAAGAAAGCGAGATGTAAATTAGAGAGTTGACCAAAAGCAGAGTTGAAGAATTGAGATTTGAGCAGCCGTGACAGAACAAAGAGGTAAAGAAAAGAATGGCAAATAATGGAATCTGACAGCAAAAGACTTCAGAACTAATGTTTAAGAGAAAGGCAGGAGGAGGTAAAAGTTCATATTAGACCAGTCAGAGGCTATTGCCGTGAGGATCTCCAAGAATTGCTGAGGTATAACACTTCAGAATGTTTCTGAGATAAGGGAAAACAAATCTACAATCAAATTTCAAGACTGGGATGAGAATTTCAGATTGAGTTGCTGGAGAAGAGTAAATCTTAGCATGAACAAGATTATGGAATATTGCACGGTGCAGAGAAGTGTGCAAGTCAGTTAAATCCTGGATAGGTTGCTGGTTTGTGTCGAATAGAGCCGAGGAAACCTCGGAGAGTGTGCCGAAAAAGGCCAGGTTGTGAGTGTTTCAGTGGGAATGAGAGTGCAATAGGTAAAGAGACAAGCGTGTCATATGGAACATTGAGAGTGCAATGGATGGTATTCTTCAGTTTGGACAGCATTAAATATGTTCGGCTGACAATGCAAAATACCAAGACTAAACACAAAGCAAAAAGAAATCACTCCCGATATGTAATGATTCCATTGGAATCAAATCAAGAAAGTTTCAGTCTCGCTAATATTGAGTAAAAAGAAAATAATTGCTTATTAGAAGTGAGATAGCCATCTGAATGGCACAATACTATTCATGGAAGCATGCATCTGCCAGTAAAGAACCAGCGCACGTTAGAAATCTGTACATATTTACAGATGATAACATGAGGGGGTAATATACAGGTGAGAATATGATTGGAGCTTATATGCTTACAACATGTGGTTTATGATTTTAAGAATCATTCTTAGAGCAATGTAATAATTTTATTAAGTATGGCCTTGCCCTGATTGAGTGATTCTTGGCTTCTTTTCCTGTAACATTAGGCTTTACTTGGTGGTTTACGATGGCAACACAATTATTGGGTAACTTTTTCATTGAATGCTGAAATCATGGACTTGCTTTCCAGTTCATTGACTTTCCAGCACACCGTCTCATTGTTTCAGTAATGCTGCATGAATCGGGTTACTCCGACATCAACCCCAAACCGTTTGAACCTTAGAAGCAAGTAGAATCCCAATTCACACCTGAACTGTAGTAAGGGTGTTGAAATGGGTTTGAGTGGGTCTTTGTGAGGGTTGGCACTTCTGATCACAATTTAGAAACTGTGGTTCAAAGTGTGGAACAGTGAGGGAGGATTGAGTTTAATGGTGAAACCCCATGGTTGTATTACTGCCAATGTTCAAATGCAGCTATAATCATGGAAAGATATCTTGCCAATGAGATGTTTCCTTGAGGAGAGGTTCAAAGGGGACAATATTCGAACACTGATGAACAAGGAAAAAATGTCTATTTCTTCAGAAAGTCAGTTAATTCAGAACCAACCATCAGTTAATTCAGAACCAACCATCATCAGAATATAAACAAGCCGTTTTTTCATGGAATAATCAATTGATCTCACAATATTTAAAAGCTTCAAAATTATTTGAGTATTATGTTAAGTAGAAATCAACCATCCATAATCATTTTAATGAAAGGTTGTGCACAGAAGTTGACATTGAGTCCAGGTGTATAATCTAGATTACATATATAATCCATCTCTACTAAATCGTACAGCATTGGCCTGTTTATACTCTAGCCTCCCAGCCAGGTAATTCTTTGAGCATAATTACTACTTTTTTTTCTGTGTGACTGCATTCTAATGGAATATGTATTCCAAAGACTTTGCACATGTTCAAACAAAACATTAGTGAAGGATATAATTACTACGGAGTTTGGGGCACAGTGGGTGAAAAAATGAAAGGTGGCCTTTTAAACCAAGAATGTACTGAGAATGAGGTGATTTAACTGGATATCTGCCAGTAAATTGTACTGCAACACCTTCAAATAAATCCTGGATTGAATCTTGCCCCTCTGGTGATGTTTGTCACACCTAATTGTACAGCTTATTCAAGAAATTACAGGCTGCTTTTAACCAGATTCAATGCACTGCCTTCAATTCCCAGTATAAAATGTAATGAGACTTGTTTTATTGTCAATTCTGCGTTTTTTTTTAAGTTGAAAAATTATGGTGAACTTTACTGCCCATGTTTTTATTACTGTTGTTGAATTTTAAAAGGTTAGATTTTGTTCACCATAGGGAGATCATGAGAAAGATTCTGAATGTAACACCGAGTGGCGTTATTGTGTGCTGGAGTTAGCTAATCGCTTAATTGGGTAACATCATCACTAATAAATGAATTCTCTCATATCTTAAGCTTGTTATTGCTCTTTCATATCATCTTATGTGTGATAGTTCCCACCTCAATAACAAAACTGCAAGAAAGAAGGACTTGCATTTATATAGAGACTTTCGTGATTTTGGGATGTCTCAAGGTATATTAAAGTCAGGAAAGTATTTTTGAGGTGCTGTGACGATTGTCACGCGGAGCTGATTTCTGCACAAACGGCAACGTGATCACTTTTGTTGAGGGATGTTGAATCAAGAATAAAAATTGGCCAGCACACTGGCAATAACTCCCCCAGCTTTCTTTAAAGTAGTGTATGTGCCCTTTTGTCCATCTAATGCAGGAGAAAGAGTATCAGTTTAACATCCCATATGAAAGATGTCACTTCCACTGTACAGCATTCTCTCAATGGTGTACCAAAGGTCAGTCTGGATTGTTGTAGTCGTCTCTGGAGTGGGACAGATGCCTCTCTAAAACTCTTTGACCTTGCTTTTTACACAGTTCCCAGGGACAGGATTAGAGCAAGTTTCCAGTATGTTTTGAATAAATCATAAGAAATAGCCTGAGCTAATGGGAATCCTGACACGTCTCACTCGATCATCAGTTGGGATGCTTGGGGAAGCTTCCAAAGTGCAGCAAAATGGAAAGTTTAAAAGTGCAAGTGGGCGCCGCTAAGACTTTATTGGAACTTTTCTCTTGCTGCAGAGCTTGTCAAATATGCACTGCCTTTGCAGTTCTCCCACAAATGGGGGAACTGTGAGAAAGTTTTCAATTTCTCAAAATACTTTGTGCTCAGAATTATGCTCTAAGATATGCCGTCAGATGCCGTAAATA
Organism: Rhinoraja longicauda; assembly: GCF_053455715.1. Taxonomy (NCBI): domain Eukaryota; kingdom Metazoa; phylum Chordata; class Chondrichthyes; order Rajiformes; family Arhynchobatidae; genus Rhinoraja; species Rhinoraja longicauda. Next base: position 5,434,976 of record NC_135972.1, on the reverse strand, counting down.
TTTCTTCTTGTCAAGTGCAACAGTGTTATGTTGTTAAAAATGATCTGCTTAGTTGATAACTATTTTGAGTACCAGAAATGATATGATATGGTATCAATGAGCTCTCGTTGTGTCCTATGTAGCTGCAACTTCACTGACCGATCTTCTGGAGCCATGAACTTTTATTTAATGGTAACCAGCTAAGTAGTCAAATAATAAATTTGTCAAATTAAAGCATGTCCTTTACCAAGTTGTGAACTATATTGCAGGGGAAAGTCATCATTTTATGTATTCAAATTTTATAACGGTATTTTGATCAATTAGGGGTTGGTGTGCTACCACAGCTCATTTTGTGTGCATTAGATTTTTTTGCACAAAATGTGAAGACTAGTTTTATTTAAACGAAAAGGAAATTTGATATATATTTAGGATGTGTACTTTTACCTCCATTCATCCATAGGAAGCTAAGAATTTGGGGAAAAAATGATTATTTTGAACCAATGTGAATATGAACAAATATTTCTGCACTCTACCCCCACCCCTACACACAACTCCATGTGGTATGATCTCCTAAAATATAGGAAACTATTAAACATTTTCTACTGAATATTATGTGAAATGGATACATGTGGAAACTATTGCTGGTACATAATTCAGATACGGGTTAAAACATATAAGACGGTTGATGTCACGCCAGCAGTTAGAAAGTCTGAAGAAGGGTCTCGACCTGAAACGTCACCCATTCCTTCTCTCCAGAGATGCTGCCTGTCTCGCTGAGTTATTCTGGCTTTTTGTGTCTATCTACATAATTCAGACTATTGTCTCAGAACAAGTTTACCACCTACATCTTGAGCTCCTCATTTTTATTATCCCATTGTAGCAACTGCCAAATTAATACCACAGAATGAAGGAACAAAAGTGCACAATGTTTTTTTTAAATTTGGCATTATTTCTGCAGGGGTTTGGGGCTTATTTCATGAAAATATCAATTATTCTGCCAACTGATGCCATTCCCATGCTTAAAAGAGCACCAAGAGGAGGATGAGAAGTCCAAAAATCTCTGCTTGGTCAGCATGACATTTTCTGAAAACACATGGAATTGCAGGTGTGAGTTCACAGAAAAAGACACAAAGTGCTGGCAGCATCTCTGGAGTACATAAATAGGCCACATATCAGGTCGGGATCCTTCTTCAGACTCTTTGTAGTGGGGGGAAGCTGGAAGAGAGGTGGGGGCAGGACAAAGTCTGGCAAGTGATAGGTGGATACGGGTGCGGTGTGTTTGATTGGCAGATGGTTGGGATCGGCGTACTGGCAAATCATATAACCAGGCCTGCTGAGGAAAGGTTATAAATTTAAAGGGAAATGTCAACACCATAGCGGAAAATAGCATTATGTGTAATAAACGTAAATGAGACAGGAAGGGATATAGGGTTTAACAAAACAGTGCATCAGCAAACAGCCAATTTAAAGCAAATGGTATAAGCTAGTGTAATAAGTAAATGTATTATTCTATGGTTTTTACTTTTTCAATAAATTACTTATCTCCTTTTAAATGATCAGAGACAGTTAAGAGACCTTGGATAGAGTAAGATATCTAAAGGCTACTATGACTGTCATGAATTGGGCCTCAAGATTGACCACTTTAGGTGTAGGAAGGAACTGCAGAAGCTGGTTTAAACCAAAGATAGACACACAATGCTGGAGTAATTCAGCGGGACAGGCAACATCTCTGGAGAGAAGGAATGGGTGTTGTTTCGGGTTGAGACTTCTTCAGACTTCGGCTTCGTTACTGTTGGATGGTGGGCTTCTAGCCTGATTAGACCTGTATGACAGCGAGAATAACATGGGGAACAAGTGCAGGCAGTGGCAAGCTTGAGTATGATCTGGCCTATTATGATTAAGAAGAATCGACATGGTTTTAAGAAAGAAAGTTATGCTTGATAAATCTAGTGGTTTATCTGTGGATATAACTATCAGTTAAATCAGAGAGAAACAGTAGCTATTAGTGTTTGTGGACTTTCAGAAATGTCTGACAAAGTGATAACATGGGGGAAATGCAGAATTGAGATTAACATTGGCAATAGTTAAATGATAGAAAGCAGGCTGCAGAAATGAAAGATTAGCTTCAAAGATAGCAGATTGTTTCTGGTGGTATCAAAGCTCAGCACTGGACCCTCAGCCACTGCAATATGACAATTCAAAATCAATGTATGCACCCATGTCTGCTGATACAAAGCTGGGTGGGAACATGAACTGGAGAATAGTGCGTGAGAAAATGTCAGGTCATTGTGGAAAGAAATGAAAACCAATACTCTTTAAATGGTGAGAACTTCCAAGTGTTGGTTCATGTAAGGATCTGGTGTGCTTATTTGTGGGAAATAGAAAGTTAAAATCCAGATATAGTAAACAATTGTAGAGATAAATATTTCGTGCAAAGGTGATAGAATACTGAAATATGTGCTTATGATGGGAATGCGGAGCCTTAAATAAACTTCACCTGCAGAATTGTGTGCAGTATTGGTCTCCATACTTAAAGAAAAATATAATTACGGAGTAAATCGAGTGTTGGTCACAAAATTGCCTCTTGGGATGCAGGGGCTGATCTCTAAACAGAGATTAAGGTTGATTTAAACTAGAAAATTAAGAAGTTATCTTATTGGGACTTGCATGATTCTGAGAGGGATTGACAGTGCAGGTTGAGAGACTGTTTCTTCTAGCTGGTGGTGCTACAACTGAGGCAATAGTTTAAGAAGAAATTGGCTCCTTAAGATTGAATGGATGAGGCATTTCTTTACAGACGGTTCTACATCTTATTATCTCAGAGTTATTTATCTCAGAAAGTTGTGGATGCTTCTTTGTTGAATATGCAGAAAATCAAAGCCCATGCAATAAGCATCAGAGAATGTGGTGCATGGTTGGTAAAGTAGTCAAGACTTAATGAGATCCTGTTCAATGGAGTAGTATGCTTGGGAGGCAGTGAGTGGCAGAAATCTACCAAGAATCATGAGCACATGTCAATTAACGTTTCAGTGGTCTCTGGGAGAAAGATCCAATATCCAAAATTGCATTAAGGACAAGTTACAGATATGTAGAAAAGGTTCACTGTATTGCCTGAAATTAGAATTAAAATTTAGTGGAAAGAGAGAATCATTGGTTAAAAATGGCAAGATTCAATAGTTTAATTTATTCCACTACTCCATGCTCTCTGCTCATCTCATGGATTCCCTTTGTGCAAGTATTGTTCCAGTGTAAATGCTATCTGCACAGTTCGGAAGTATACATGCACTGCTATATATTTAGAACAAGATAGACATAAAAAGCTGGCGTAACTCAGCGGGATAGGCAGCATCTCTGGAGAGAAGGAATGGGTGACGTTTCGTGTCAAGACCCTTCTTCAGACTTCTTCTTCAGAGCTATATATTTACTCTGGTCCCTGCCTTGTCATCTTCTAAGTTTACTTGATGCAGAGAGTGCACATACATAAATTGTAGTTAGCATATATACAACGTTAGCATTTTAATATCTATTTTATTTATCTGTAATAACTTCATGGCAGTAAATTCATATCACCTCGTTATGGTATTTGCACAATGGTCAACAAATGCAAGATAAAATTTAGTAAAAGTGTAAATTATACATAATGTAGAGAATAATAAATGATTGGCTGTAAGTCTGCAGAGTAACCAAATACCTGATTTCTGTTCCTTCCATAAACCCCTTGAGCCTCACTTTCACCATTTGTGACATTATTAGAACTGGTCTCAATGAATGTCTTGTAATTCAGTGCCTGCCGAGTGGGTGTTTTATTCTTCAGGAATCTGTTGAAAACCATGCAGTTTTATTTAAGTGAAGCTGCTGTTTCTAAAATCAAACATTATTCACTGTTGTTGTATCCAAATAATTTATCCACAAAGCTGCTTTTTTCTGATATTTATGGGCCATTTACAGCATCAAAAGAATTGGATATAAACACCAAGTTAATTGAGCCTGTCATTTGAAACGCCAAACATTTCAAGGTTTCTTGAAGTTACTTGAAGTATTTTCTAGACACCAAAACATACTACCATCACATTGCTCCACTCATCTTCCTAAATCAGACGGCAACAGCTGCCTTTCGCTAACATGCACTCACCAGTAATAAAGAAATGTTACAAATGATTGTAAAGCATTTAGAGTCCATATATGATCTGAACTAAAGTAGTCTGTGAGAACAAGACTCAATACAGGAACTCCATGTTAAGGTCAGCTCTCAGTTTAGAATGATGTACGAAACACTCACTGGAATTAATGCTTTGTTACTCAATCTCCCTTATAGCTCATATTGTTCTGTTATTTACTGGTTGATGAAAAACAGATTTCTGCTCTGCAAACATACTGAACTTGTAAATTCACTCTTGTAATTCTTGTATTTCCCACTTGTATTGACTTTGTTCCCTTACGGCCTAATATCATGTATGAATTGTATGTTTATAGCAGTAGAGAGGCATAGAGTCATGCAGCAAGGAAACGGGCCCTCCAATCCAACTCGTCCATGCAACCAGGTTTTATAACTGAGCTAATCCCATTTTGCCTGCATTTGGCCCACATCCTTTTAAATCGTTCCTATCCATGGACCTCCTTAAACGTCCTTTAAACATCGCTCTTGTGCCATATCTATAGCTTCCTCTGACTGTTCAAACCGTACACACACCATCCTTTGCGTAAAACAATTGCCCCTCACCTCGCTTTTAATTCTCTGCTCACCTTAAACATACGGCCTTCAGTTCTGGACTTTTCTACACACGGAAAAAGACTCTGACCATTCATCATATCTGTGCCTCTCATGATTTGGTATACCTTTGTAAGGTCACCTCCTACATTCCAGGGGAAAACTCCCAGCTTCTCCTTATAACACAAGCCTTCGAATCCGAGTAATATCCTGAGGTTTCTTTTTTGCACACTTTCTAGCTTAACGACTTTCTTCCTATATAGCAGGGCGATCAAGACTGCATGCAAGACTCCAGCTTATTATTTCCTGCATTGTGATAATATGTTTGGTCCTTTTAAAAAAATTCTCTGGTCCCCATAATCACTCTTTAAATTCGTCTTGTTAATCTACCTAACATGAATCTAACACTTGACTAACAGTGTGTTTGTCAAGAAAAGCTGTAACTCTTGTAGCGTAAAACAAGAAGCAACAGTTATGCGATTTTTCCATAAGACATTTTAGTCATTATCTGATCCAGGAACAAATCAATATGCATTCAATATCCTTAATCCATCACCTTTGGATTTTGATAAACAGATTTTCTAACTCCAATAATTATCTTTGCACTGTGGCATTGCTTTTTAATTCTTCATAACTGAGATGTTTCTTGACAGATTTATTTTGAACATTTCCAGAAATGATAATATATTCCTTTATTCGTCCCACACCAAGGAAATTTACAGTTATTACAGCAGCAAAGTGGATAGCAAGAGATCATTCATTATAAATAAAAGATACATAAATTGTCATCAGTTTTCTGTGTGTTCTTAGCTGTTATTGTTGACTCGTCCGACAATAGACAATTGGTGCAGAAGTAGGCCATTCGGCCCTTCCAGCCAGCACCATCATTTAATGTGATCATGGCTGATCATTCCCAATCAGTACCCCGTTCCTGCCTTCTCCCCATACCCCCTGACTCCGCTATCCTTCAGAGCTCTATCTAGCTCCCTCTTGAAAGCACTCAGAGAATTGGCCTCCACCGCCTTCTGAGGCAGAGAATTCCACAGATTTACAACTCTCTGACTGAAAAAGTTTTTCCTCATCTCCGTCTAAATGGCCTACCCCTTATTCTTAAACTGTGGCCCCTGGTTCTGGACTACCCCAACATTGGGAACATGTTTCCTGCCTCTAACGTGTCCAACCCCTTAATAATCTTATGTTTCAATAAGATCCCCTCTCATCCTTCTAAATTCCAGTGTATACAAGCCTAGTCACTCCAGTCTTTCAACATATGACAGTCCCACCATTCCGGGAATTAACCTAGTAAACCTACGCTGCACGCCCTCAATAGCAAGAATATCCTTCCTCAAATTTGGAGACCAAAACTGCACACAGTACTCCAGGTGCGGTCTCACCAGGGCCCTGTAGAACTGCAGAAGGACCTCTTTGCTCCTATACTCAACTCCTCTTGTTATGAAGGCCAACATTCCATTGGCTTTCTTCACTGCCTGCTGTACCTGCATGCTTCCTTTCAGTGACTGATGCACCAGGACACCCAGATCTCGTTGTACGTCCCCTTTTCCTAACTTGACACTATTTAGATAATAATTTGCCTCCCTATTCTGGTCTATCTTGCTCTGCTCAATTATCTTTGGTCCGCATGTAATAGTCGCCAGGTTTTGGCGTCGTTTTCAAAGTCCAGTTTGGTCCGCGTGCTCGATCTCCTGAAGCGGCGTCCGATCTTGCATTATGCTTTGCACTTGCATTAAATATCCTTCATGTGCAAAAAAAGCAGATTAAAATCATTGCAATAGCATTGAATCATAGAAGTAAAGTATGATCCTAGAAGAGGCAGATTGGAAAATGGAGGATTTGTATGGGCACAGAATCAAATGATTTTTCATTGTAGCAGAGTCTGGGGAAAAAGGAAGGAGTTATTATGGTTTTGGAAATATCATCCTTGTTTTCAAATCTTTCACAGCCTCATTCCTTATCTCTATAATCTCCAAGATAACTAGCCTGGAAGTCTGCATTCATTGCCTCCTATTCATTCTTGAAGTTAATGGTTTTATCTCCTTTAAGATGCCTTTTAAAACTAACCTCTCACCGAACTTTTGTTAATGTGCTCTTCTTGGCCAAATCGTGCCACCAGCTGCCTTTTGTCCAGGACCACTTGAACTTTTGTGCAATTGCCTTGAGGCATAGAAGTTCAAAAGATCCAGAAGTTCTGAACTTTTCTCTGCCACGTTTCACCATTCAGTTAAGCAGTTATTTCTCACATAGCTCTTAGGGCCAACGGAATCGAGGGATATGGGGAGAAAGCAGGAATGGGGTACTGATTCTGGATGATCAGCCATGATCATATTGAATGGCAGTGCTGGCTCGAAGGGCCAAATGGCCTACTCCTGCACCTATTTTCTATGTTTCTATGTTGAAGAGAGATCAGATGCATTTTGTTTCCTGTTATTCAACTTTATTCTAAGACACATACAGTGCCTTTGTTCATTTAAATAGAGTCATTGTTCCCATGGAAAAAGATTTCAAGAGCTTTGAATCTTAGAAATAAAGTATAATCCTTGAAGAGGTGAATTGGAGAATAGAAGATCTGTCATGGACACTGAATCAAATGAGTCATGAATGTAGCAAAGACTGGGGAAAAAAGGAAGGAGTTATTATGTTTTTAGAATTATCCTTGTTTTCAAGATTTTCCACAGCCTAAGTAAAGTGAAATTATTTCACTTTATTATACTTTTATACAATATTGCTATTTGTTTGTATTTTACTATTTTAAGTTTATATTTTACTCTTTTTAATTATCGCCGCTCAGAATCCTTTCTATCCTGTGGAGTATTTCTCAAGTACGAAGGTCAGCGCATGCAACCTGGTACTAAGCAAGATATTGGTCCGGGTGGGTGGGGATTGTAGCGGTGGTGCGTCTGGTGGGGCAGGACAGGTTCAGCCAGACCTGACCTAATACCTTGTAAAGTTGACCAAAGTCCAATTTTGTTTGATAACTTTCTGCAAATTACCTAAGTGTATAAGGCCATTAGCTGTTGGTGAAATGTGTTGAAAATAGAATAATGCATTTCCAATTAAATGTAGCATTGTATGGAATTTACATAGTCAAAGTTGGTCTGCACTTGTGTGATTTTTAACCTACCCTGAAAGATTCTTGGAGGAAGGTTGGTACAACAGCAGTTATTCACCTTCAACTCAAAATGTTATGTAATGGCAGAGGTGTTCAAGAAATTACTGTTTGTGATTCAATTAACAGGATTATAAAATATATCATAAGAGGAGACTAACTAAATTTATGTATTTATCCTCGTTTCCTTGATCTTTTGCAGACCCAGAACAGAATGAAGCTGATGGCCGATAATTACGAGGAGGACCATTTGAAATCTTCAGCACAAGCCGAGCAAACAAACCATAAACCCTCTCCAGAACAGGTGAGAATCACTTTGTCTTCAAAACTGGAATGATTCAGATAATGGTTAAGATTTATTATGCACCATCACTCAGAGTTATAAAAAGTTATTTTCAGGATATCCTCTCTAAGAGACCGGGATCACGTTGGAGTTGAGTGATTTAACAGCAGGAGCGATGTGCTGCAAATGCATGGCCAGGGAAGTGTACTTTATATTAAAAATAACATTATATGTTAGTGCATTAAACATTGTCATATGATCCTCCTTGCTACGCTGAGCAGCAATTGGTTAATAAATGTGTATTGGTGCCCTTTGATCCAGTTTGGCACAGCACCTGTGTGAAACTAAGCCCACTTGTTTTGGCCACGCCAGACCCAGATTGCAATCAGTTCATTTGTTGGCACATGTCAGAGCGCACATGGAAGGATTAAGCACAAATGAGTTCCTCCAAAAACTCCACCAAATCCATTACCTAGACATAAATATATTCACAACACAGACCAGAGTGCAACGGCTTATTTCATAATAACAGAAATGAAGTCAAATTCAAAATTATTTTCAGATTTTCTTTTGACATTAGATTAGCTGTGATTAACCAAATGAACCCTGGGGAATAATGTATGCCTATATGTATAAGTATCTACACGCCATAAACCCACTCATTATATTGTAACAATAACTGGCTTGTTTTTAGAAGTATGATTGTTTTTCTTTTACCTTGGCTGAAAGTGCCTTTGTGATAGTTTTATTTTAAAACATTGTGATGGTAGTAATTAAAATTGGGATAAATGAGAGTAGTTTCTAGACAGGTGACAACTCCCCTCTAAGAATACAATTCAATGTTCAGTGTCAGCAACTTAAGTGATGTGTTACTAAGATCTGTTCAAACCCATAGTGCAACTGTATTGTTGATCTTAACATGTTTAACATACCTGAGTCATTGGACTCCGTCAGAATACAACATAGCCAAAGAAAGCCAATACATTGACAATATTAAATAACTTTATAAGTAATGTAGCAGTGGTCATACACACCAATGTCCTGATTTTCTTTCCTCTGGAGATTTCCAACACCGGTTGTGGCTCCCTTTAAAGTCAGGGATTGATTTCACTGTTTATATTATTCAAAACAATAAATGGTTTTTCTGATGTCCATTTTTTTTCATTCACCCAAATGCCATCTGTTTTCATTTATCATCTGCTGATTGTTTCTTACTTAATCCTGCTTTTCCATGTAGCGTGACAGAGAAAGGAGCAACAATTCAAATGATTCCTGGGATCACATGTGGGAATGGTAAAGGGTCTACCAAGCACATTTTCTGGTTTCCCAGTGTTTACCCAACTGCTTTTGTTATCTCATACTCTCTTTTGCTACCTTCGATAAAGAATTTTGTGCAAGACAGGCTGCCATTTTGTGGAAATGCATTTGACAAACTAAATTTCTGAACTCTAAAGTTCTGTATGTGAACAGAGTCCAAGCAGATAAACAAGGGTCACTTAATCAGTTGCAAATGCCTTGGCTTACAAGCTTTTCCTTTCCCCTCATCATGTTGAAATCAAGACTCGTTACACTGCAGTATGCTCTAACTCATTCTTCTCTGTGCCTTCAAATGATATACCTGCTTGACTCCCTCAGTTTTTCCATCCTCCCCAAGCCAGAAATTTCTAAGACCTAAAATTGGCCTCAATTAATCATGATCTCCATGGAGATGCCCTGTGCTCTGAACAGATTTTTGACAGACTTTTATGTTGGTACCAAATAATTAATGATGGACTGATATTCACTCATAATTGACAACTGGGTATGAAATTGGTCGTTTAAAAAAAAGTCAAAATTTGATAAAGTATGGAATATTTCCAAATTTGTAAATTTGCTATTATATTTATTTGTAACCCTCATGAATTGATTCCTTTCCCTGTAACACTGAGAACATATGTAAAATATATTTTATTGTGACATGAAGTATGAAATGATCTGCACAGAAGACTTGTTTTATAGATGAACCCATAGAAATTGGGGTCATTGTTTAATTTGCAGATCATAATAATGATAATCAACAATGATGGTATAAAATTGGACAAAAAAATTATGGATTTTTTAATAAACACAAAGCAGAACATAAAAGATAAATTATTGGGTGCCCACATTGGTTAATATTCCAACTGTAAAGAACCAAGCCCAACTGCTTTGAATTGAATTGAATTGAATTGAATTGAAAGATACAGCATGGAAACAAGCCCCTCAGCCCTCCGAGTCCAGCGATTCACACTAGTCCTGTATTCCCAATTTTGCATCCACTCCCAACACACAAGGGGCAATTTACAGAGTTTAGTTAACCTACAAACCCACACATCGTTGTGGGAAGAAGCTGGAGCACGAGAAGGAAATCTATCCGCTCACAGGGAGAACATGCAAAGCTCACACAAACTGCACCCGAAGTCAGGATCGAACGGTCTCTGGCAACGTGAGGCAGCAGCTCTTCCAGCGATGCCGTGGCACATGACACTAATGAATTGCCTAAAGTGAATTCTAAATTACTTAATTTATTCCGAATATGTCAATCTTTTCTTTCATATCTGTAATTCATTTTGCTTTTTATTTTGTATCAATCCCAATTTTTGATTTTTATTTCAAACAGTGCAGCATCCAGAAATGGCTTGATTTGCTCTTAAAATCAGGGCTTTTTCACTAAAAATGTCCTCAATTTGTTAAGGAAAGTAATGTGTTTTCATGGTTTTGTGATCCATTGTTACTAGCTATAGATCTTAACAACTTTACTTTTAGAAAGAGTATCCAAATCATTTGAATATGTGTCAAGAACTATCTAATTGAATCAATTTTCAAACTGCATGTTTTTAAGAGGTAGTTGAAAAAAATCACATCAAGTTTATTTAATTAAGTTTTGCATTAATGTGGAACAATTCTCAACTTGCAGTTTTTGTACATCTTGGTTACTGTAATAAACCAATGCTTTTGTTGCAGGCTAACAGGTCTCAGTGCACATATCATTCCTTGCTGTTGGTATCAATGACGGATCATAGACCTATAGAATGCTTATGTTGTTTAAGGACATGACCACGTAATTTAATTAATAAATGTTATATTTTAAACCAGTAATCTTTTTTAAATTACCAAAAATGTGAAAAGCCTGTTTTTAACTTTCTGGAGGTGCCAAAACACCCTACTGACACGAACCATCACCAATAAAAGCACTGGTCATAACACATTTTAGCTTCTATAACAATAACCATGATGCATATTCATATAAGAGATTGGCAAAGTAATAGGTTTAGAAATGTTGTTAGATTTTATGAGGCAAAAGAATGTAAGTTGATATCAGCAAGTCAAGTCAAGTCAAGTCAATTTTATTTGTATAGCACATTTAAAAACAACCCACGTTGACCAAAGTGCTGTACATTTGATTAGGTTCCAATAGGAAAAAAAATGAAAACATACAGTAGCACGCAAACAGTTCACAGCGCCTCCTCAATGAGCCTCAAACGCTAGGGAGTAGAAATATGTTTTGAGCCTGGACTTAAAGGAGTCGATGGAGGGGGCAGTTCTGATGGGGAGAGGGATGCTGTTCCACAGTCTAGGAGCTGCAACCGCAAAAGCGCGGTCACCCCTGAGTTTAAGCCTAGACCGCGGGATAGTGAATAGCCCCAAGTCGGCCGATCTGAGGGACCTGGAGTTAGAGAGGGGGGTTAGAAGATTTTTGATGTAGGGGGGGGAATAATACTCTTTATTACTCGCAAGACATTAATACTCTTCACATAAAGGCTTCAAGCGAAATATTTTATCACAAGTGGGTGCCAAGATAGAACATTTCACAAAGAATTGGACGAGTATTTAGAAATCTCAAGTCAAAGGGTTATCAAGAAGATTGGGAAACTAAAGTGGATAGTTAGAGTTGATATTAGCAACATTTCCAACTATTACTTTGGTTAACATAATCTCCATGTTATATTGCCTTTTAAGAATCATAATTGTGTTCATGCAAGTTTATAATATCATCCTTTTTTGGAAGTAATACAGAATTATTGTTGTTGTTGCCATACACTTAGACACCACTGACTCTTTACATTAGTAACAGAAAATATAATGGTGTTTAAGTATGTTTTACAATCACTTTTTCTTATTCAAAATGGAAGGAAAATAATGTTTGATTTCATCAAAAGAGGATGGGTTTTACAATTATTCTCAAAATGCAGTTAACAGAAATGTTTAATTTTTATCCAAACTTATCCAATTTATCTGTAATTATTTAATGTCATACAATGTTAGAACAAAGTTATATATATTCTCCTTAAAATAATGTCTACAAAATATTAGTGGTTTTTAAGCTTTTTTCATGTTATTCTGATTCAATGTGCAAAGAGTGACAGTGTTGTGTATTCACAGCGACCAAAATTAAATCCAATTAGTCTTATCCTAATTTCTCGCTATAATTTGAGCCAGTGCTATTCTCTGTTTGCAATTCCTCAGCATTTGCTAGGGCATGATTAGAATGATTGGCTATAGATTTGATGAAGGGGTGAAAGAGTTATGGGTTAACACTGAAGATAGACACAAAATGCTGGAGTAACTCAGCAGAACAGGTATCATCTCTTCAGTCTGAAGAAGGGTCTCAACCCGAAACATCACCCATTCCTTCTATCCAGAGATGCTGCCTGTTCTGCTGAGTTACTCCAGTATTTTGTTCTATCTTTGATGTAATCCAGCATCTGCAGTTCCTTCCTACATAAGAGTTATGGTTATTCTCCTTGGGGCGAAAATGATTGAAAGTAACGTTAAGAGATTTTCAAGATAGGGAGAGGGTTTTGACCAAAATATAGAGACTTATTCTCCCTGTGAGCAGATTGGTGATGTGAAGTTATAGGTTTAAAAACATCAGCAAGAGACAAGGTATAATTTTCATTTTGTCAGGAAGTGAAAAGGGGGTAGAAGGTTATTCCATAAATAACTTTTAAATAGGTTTAGGAAGGCACATTTGGAAGAGGAATTACAGTGTTACAGACAAAAAGCAGCAAGTGGAATGACATTGTCTGCTCTTGCAAAGAGCCAATGCAGGCTTGGTGACCCCCAAATGCCTCTTCCAATACTGTGTCTGCACGGTGAAAATACTTAGGACTAGATTTATCCATCCTTCCTTTGTTGAATGCTTTAAACTGAAGACACTATGATGAATTTTGATAGTTAGTCATTGCATCTTCCTCATTTAACAGAATCAAGAAACCCAGAAGCATTTTCATGCTTTATTGATTTCCAGTAGCACTTTTAAGGATTCTGCATAAACCATGTTTATGTGAATCATGAAAGGCCTGATCAAAGATAATAGAGCAGAGCAAGATAGACCACGCGACCCTAAAAACCATAGTAGGTCATGGGTAAATTTCAGCGCCATTTAAGTAAGCAGATTCTGTGAGCTAGACTGGGCAGTGTTCACAACTCTCTGTGATTTTGTCGTATATAAAATGTTTGCAAACAATTATTTTTGTTCAACTTCTTGGATAAGTTGACAGTTGACATTTATAACTATTTCTTGAAGAGTTGCTGCTTCGTGATCTTTAAACTTTGGATGTTACTGATTGAATATTTGCACTAGAGATCCACTCTGTCTGTATCAGGCCAATTGATTTATTGATGCCTATATCTCCAATTGCAAGAAGCAAAAAGACATTTAACTTTACACTTAGAGCCATGAAAATTTGAATTGGTGAATTGATTAGTTAAAAACCCTTGACAGCCACTAAAATGGCCAATGCTGCCTGACATGGTACAGAAACATGAATCCAATTCAAATAGACACAGTGGTGGAGTAAATCACCGGGTCAGGCAACATCTCTGGAGAAAAAGGATGGGTGATGTTTCAGGTTGGGATCCTTCTTCAGACAAGGGGGGGGGGGGGGGAGGTGAAGAGCTGGTATGAATCAGGACCTGATCTTTTCATTGGTTAGCTGATATGGGAAACAGTGCAACACTGTATATCTCGCACACAAAATGATGTAAATCTTACCATGAATGACAGAAATAAAAAGTGTTATCCTTGTTTATGAAGTTCAATTTTGAATGATTTAATTATATGTTAAATTCAAAACTAAACTATGGTAGTAATGTACATTATTCATGTCTAAAGCTAGCACTTCTGTATCAGTGTAGGTATGTATGCATTACATTTTATTACACTAATATAAAATGAAAAGAATGAAAAAATATCTTGACAAGTGTGCATGGTTATTTTATTCACAATATTAGGATTTCAGGAAATAAGTTTGATGTCACTGATTGAGAATGCGTATGGGTAGGCCCTAATGAAATGTACTTGAGAGAACAGTGATCATGATAGAGAGAACCATGTGCTGAGAAGAGAGCAACAGATTGAAAGAAAAACGTTGCTAGACAAATAATTAGAAGAAATCACAAGAAAGAAACTAGAGATATAAATATATATATATAGAGTGAGAGAGAGAGAGAGAGAAACATATATATAGACATATTATGTATATATATGTATATATTCTATGTATGTATATCATATATAATTTATATATGTGTATATAACATATACAGTGTACTATATATATATGATATAGATATATATATGTATATATACATATATATGTGTGTGTGTGTGTGTGTATATATATATATATATATATATATATATATAATGTGAAAAATAAGATAAGACTGGACCAAGTGGACCCGTTGGGCCCATTCCTCATAGAGGGGGAACAGGGAAGGGGAGAGGGTGTCGTCACTGAGTGAGCCCTGGACTCAAAGCCTCTCCTGTATTGGTGTAGCACGCTCAACCCCCCCACTCAATCCCCCTTATCCCCCCCTCCTCCCCCCACTGACCAACTCCATCCCCCCTACCCCACCCCACTTGTCCCTCCCCTGCACCCACCCCCACTCCCTCAGCCCTGCCCCCACCCCCATTTCCCCCTCCCCACCCCTATTCCCCCCTCCCCCTCTGCTGCCTCCCCTCCTCCCCACCTCCACTCTCTCCTGCCCCCCACTGTCCCCCTTCCCCCCCCACTGTTCCCCACTGCCCCACCCCCTCCTCCCCCCACCCCCACTTCCCCGACACCACTCTTCCCGACCCCCACCCCCACTCTCCCCTTCCTCCCCCCACCCCCACTCTCCCCCTACCCCCACCCCCGCCCTCCCCCCACCCTCCCCTCTACCCACTCGGCCGCCACACCCACTCCCCTCCGTGGAGCCGTTGGCTGCGAAAGGCACTTACCAGTGCCCGTGTGTTCAACGCTGACGTGCGAGTCTCTGCCTGGGCTGGGCCGGGCGAGAGGCGAGGGGAGAGGCGAAGAAGGGTCTCGGCCCAAAACGTCACCCATTCCTTCTCTCCTGAGATGCAGCCTGACCTGCTGAGTTACTCCAGCATTTTGTGAATCAATACCTTCGATTTGTACCAGTATCTGCAGTTATTTTCCTACACTATATATATATATAGTGTATATAAATAAATAATGTTACATTTGTGCATAGCCTGTGTTAGTGCAATATAAGGGAAACTGCACAAAAGAGGGGGCAGGGGAGGAAGGATGGGAGGGAAATGGGCAGAAACAGTTAGAAAGAATAGAATCAGAGAAATTAAGCAGGGGGAAAACATTTTAAAAGAAAAATAACAAAAATCTGTGAATTGATAGATGAGATATATTCTGTATTTTAATGGTATCATCACACATACTGTTCCCCCACAACACTGATTACACTGCGAGAAGCATAGCGGACGGCGGGTTTTGCTTACTAAAATGGCTGCCGTTCTGCTCCGTTGCGTACTATACTTCAGTATAGGTGATTTCAACGGAGTGGTCTATCTTGCTCCACTCTATTATCTTTGGGCCTGATTAGGGTAGATGTGGAGAGGCTGTTTCCACTAGTGGGAGAGTCTAGGACCAGAATTCATAGCTTTAGAGTAACTTTAGGAAGGAAATGAAGAGGAATTTCTTCAGTCGGAGAGTGGTGAATCTGTGGAATTTATTGCCACAGAAGGCTGTGAAGGCCAAGACAATGGATATTTTTAAGGCAGAGATTGATAAATTCTTGATTAGTACAGGTGTCAAGGGTTATGGGAAGAAGGCAGGAGAATGGGGTTGAGAGGGAAGGATAAATCAGCCATGATTGAATGGCAGTGGACGAATGGGCCGAATGGTCTAATTCTGTTCATATCACTTATGAACACTTATGAACATGTTAAAATTTAAAATTACATTTGAAACTAGTCTAGTGAGTAACAAAATCACTATTTTATGTGGGAAGATAGTGGTCTTGGTCCTTTGAATGTAGACTTCAGGATATGTTTGGCAGTATTAGATTGCATGAGTCACCTTCCGTGGATTTCTTCAGGATCAAATCTACACTCCAATGGTCTGAATAAAGGTCCCAACCCGAAACATCACATATCCATGTTCTCCAATGATGCTGCCTGACCCGCTGATTTACTTCAGCACTTTGTGCCTTTTTTTGTAAACCAGCAAGAAATAAGTAGATTTAGTTGTATACGCATAGGGCCTGACCTGTAAGTGGTGTCACCTAAAAATTCAACCTTAACAAAGAATGATACTTGAAGCTTTGTGAAATGTCTGACATGGATAATTAATCGGGGTATTGCTTTGGATATTGTTAAATTGCAAGGATTTACTCATCTAAAAATCCAGCTCTGACAATTCCATGGTGACGAATGATGCAATGGACAAGCACTGGTGGTGCATCATAAAGATTGGTGTTGAAAGGAAAAATAAAATAATATAGATTATTCCTATCTTTGGATAGGAATCCCTCCCATTACATTCAGTAACCGCACACTATATTTGGACGCTGTAAGTACAACACTGTCTCTCAAATACAAAACTCAATTGATATGGTTAACAACAAACTTATTTGTCTTAATAGCAGTCTGATCTTTTGCACAAAACAAAAGGAAGGAGATCTCTGAGAAGGCACCTCTTCTCGCCTGTATTCTAATGTACACTCTGGTTGTAATCTGTTTATACTAACTTGCTTTTATTTCATCTCCATGCTATCATTGGCTGTCCTCGTCATCTGCAACCATAAAGGATGATGAGGAGGGCATATGGGCATAGCCAATCAGATGAACTTAAGCAGCTATTTTGTTCAGAATGGTGAGAATTTGTTTTGCCTCCTTGTTCCTCACAATCACTTGCACGTGTTAATCTCAAATTGCTCGCTGCAGTCCTTTGTGTGGTTGTACTCCATTTCATTTGTACACGGTGTTTGTGTATCTATGCTTGGAGGTGGATCACTTTTACTGACCTGAAATTTCTTTCCCTTCATGCAAGAGAATGCTGGAGACTTGGTAGTTAAAATTAAAGACATATATGTAGAATTAAATTGTTTGAACACTAGTTTAAAAAAAAAAAGTTATTGAAGCATTTTTATTTGAATTCCATGTTTGGGCTGAACAGCAAAGGTGCAATGCATACAGGATTTCAGGTTGTCCAATTGCAAATTGCTGTGTAAGGTGAACGATTAAGAACGTTTTAGAGTTAGGAAGCTAAATTAAAGTGATTGAAGCCAAATTAGGTGATTCCTATGAATGTACAGTAATTTCATATTGAAATAATAATCCACTGATAATGTGTTATTGCAGTGAATTTTTGTGTCTATTTCATGCTTGTCATTCGATACACAAAGCAAAATGGAACATCTTTTATATTTTAATAACATTTATCTGCAACAATTTCTTCAATTTTTACTAGAATTCAAAAATCCCAAAGCATTTGATACAGTAAATGGCACCAACAGCTAGGTGCCATCTTTTCACTTGGATCTATCAGGATAGAATGCTATGGAGAATATTATGTTGGGGGGGGAAGGAAATGGTTGGTAATGAGTTTTTGGTGTTGGGAATAGCCCTGGGATTGCAGAGAAATTAATATGTAGGGTGTTGTGAGTCTAAACATCGGAAATGGCAAAGGAAAACAAACTTGCATTTATATACATACTCCTTTATAGTGATATGATTTCTCAAAGCTTGCAAATCAATACATCTCAAGTGCAATAGCGGTTTAGTTTGTTTTACAGCATGGAAGCAGGTTCTTCGGCCAAATAAGTCCACAATGACTGTCGATTACCCTTTCTCACTAGTTGTATGTTAGACCACTTTCTTATTCCCTACACATTGGGAACAATTTTACAAAGACCAATTTGCCTACAAACTTTGCATGTTTTTGGGATGTGGAAAGAAACTGAAGCATCCAGAAAAAACCCATGTGAACACAGGGAGAACATGCAAACTACGCACGGACAGGTCAGAATCGAAGCCAGGTCTCTGGCTCTGTGAGGCAGCAGCTCTGCCACTATGCTGCTCTGTTTTGTGCTCAGCAGCCAAAATATGCCTCGGAGGTTCACTGAAACAAGTGGCTAGTTGATCTATGTAGTTTTGCATGAGGGATGAAGTTGGTCGGGACATTAGTAAAGTTCGCTACGGCATCATGCCTTGTTGTGTATTCATTTCAACAGATGGATTTAATATCAACCTACCCACCCCCACACTCAGTCTTATCACTGCTTCCCCCTTTGTCAGCTGCTTCCTGCTATAAAGACCCATCTTATTGCCTATAATTGCGTATATGTTTCCTGGCTGGCAAAGTTGAAAACAAATGTGCTGAGATCTCAGTAAAGGTTAAAATGCAAAATATTTCAAACAGGAATCAAACCTGCCTGAAACTTCCAATTTATGAATTGGAAGCAGAGATGGGACCAGGAATGGGAAGGCACTCACCTTTGGAGGTGAGGGTTGATCATTTAAATAGTACTACAAGGCTACTACACACCATTAGTTTGTTATTTTTTTATTTTCATAATGTTTGGGGTATTATTTAAATGGTGACTGATTGAGAAATAGAAAAGGATTTAGTGTCCTTGTATACTAATCGCTAAAATTAAAATGCAGTTTAAAGGGCAAATGGTACATTGGCCTTTGTTGCAAGAGATTTTAGAAGAAAAAGATTTTATTGAAATGTAGAAAATTCTGTCAGGACTCGACTGACTGGAGGCAGGGAGGATGTTTCCCTGGGGTGGGTGGTTTAGAACCAGAGGGCACAGTTTCAGGATCTGAGGTTAAGACATTTAGGATTCACACGAGGAGATATTTTTTCAGGCAGAGAGTGGTGAACCTGTCGTGTTCTCTATATCTAGGGACTGATTATATCTATGTAGGAAATACATGGATTTGTAGATATAAAAGGCCTTAAAGGATATAAAGAGAAATCAGAATATGGTATTGAAGATCAACCAGATGCACCATAGAAATCATACAATCAGGTGCATCACATCTTGGTTTGGGAACTGACTGCAACACTACAATAAATGGAAGATTCTAGATGTAGCCCAGCCCATCATACAAACCAGACTCCCCACCATTGACTCCATCTATACTTCACGATGCCTATGACAAGCAACCAACAAAATCAAAGGCACATCCCACCCCCTGCAATTCCTCCTCCTTCCTGCTCACATTCCCCTCACAACCACAATTTCAGCCGTTCCCTCCACCCACCATTCCAACAGCTATCAGATTCTGTGAGCAATGTCTACTTTAATCCAAATATTGCCCGGACCAACAACCCCCACCATAAATCAAATTACTCCAATCATTATTATGCATTTACTCTACCATCACTTAGCCCCGGCAAGCTCTCACAACTACCAGTGGTGTTCAAATCTTTCTATCCACATCAAACACAGTAGGTTTCAGTCCAGCCCAAATCCATATCTTATCCCAATTCTCCCATGGTTCTTCGCACGGGTCCATTGCATCCATGAATGCCTTGGTTTTCTGAAAGGGGTTTTCCTGTGTTATAAGCCTCCAGTCTGTGAATCAGGCCGCCTGTCGGCACAAACCTAACTACAGTTCAATTCTGGACCTTCAAGAAGCCTTTTCTTCAAGATTTCCATTCGGGGCCCCAGTGTGGAATTTGCTTCCAGTTTAAAATCTAAGCCATGCAGTCTTTTTTTGACATAGATTTCAACAAAGCTGTAGATAATTACACATAAAAGAAACTGCCAGATCCTCCGGGGAAATCAAGTTTTCAATTTTTAAATCATGATGGTACTGAAATTACTTACAATGGAGTTAACCAAACGGCTTGAAGAATATGCCACTGTCTTTTGATTGTGCAGGTAGAAACACTGATGGCTCCTACTGAATTATCAATAGGGACGGCACAGAAGTGCAGCTGATAGAGTTAATCTCACAACGAACGCATGAGACCTGGGTTCGGTCTTGACCTTGGGTCTGACTGTGGAGTTTGCACATTCTCCTTGTGACCATGTGGGTTTCTGAGGGAAGATCTTAGGGGTTATAGGTTAATTGGCATCTGTAAGTTGCTCCTAGTGTGTAGGAAGTGAATGGGAAAGTGGATTGACATAGATCTGGTATGATCTAGGTGATGGATTGTTGGCGTGGACTCAGTGGCCCAAGGGCCTGTTTTTATGCTGTATCTTTCGATCAGTCACAAAGAAAATTCAAATTAGAGGATGCATCTGAACATGCAAAAAATTTTAATTGTCCATGTTTATCTGATTGAGATCACCGTTGGGACATTAATTATTTCACTTACTATGAGGGGAAAAAAATGGCTGATCAGTTCAGCTTCAGTTTAGTTTCTTGTCACGTGTACCGAGGTACAGTGAAAAGCTTTTGTTGCATGCTTTCCAGTTAGCAGAAAGACAATACATGATTACAATAGACAATAGACAATAAGTGCAGGAGGAGGCCATTCGGCCCTTCGAGCCAGCACCGCCATTCAATGTGATCATGGCTGATCATTCTCAATCAGTACCCTGTTCCTGCCTTCTCCCCATACCCCCTGACTCCGCTATCCTTAAAGAGCTCTATCTAGCTCTCCCTTGAATGCATTCAGAGAATTGGCCTCCACTGCCTTCATAGCTATTTACAGTATATTTACAGTATATAAATACATGATAAGGGAATAACGTTTAGTGCCATGCAAAGCCAACAAAGTCCAATCAAGGATCACCAAACAGGTAGATAGTAGTTCAGCACTGCTCTCTGGTTGTGGTAGGATGATTCAGTTGCCCGATAACAGCTGAGAAGAAACTGTCCCTGAATCTGGAGGTATGCATTTTCACATTTCTATATCTTTTCCCTGATGATGTGTTTAATTTATTGGGAATCTCTTTATTTTGTGGTACTTTGCTTTTTTTTTGGTAGTTTTTCCATCCTCTAAGTTGCATTCATTTGTTAGAAATGTCTTGGGTTATTAATTGTGATTGCATAATTTTTAGGCAATTGACAATGGTGAAAAAGTGGCCTTCAAGGAAATGAGTAACACAACAGGAACTATGCATACATATGAAAGATATTTTAGATAAACATAAACTTTTGACACTATAGGCAGACAAAGTGCGTAAGCAATATCTTTATTTCAAAATCTGATATACATAGACTGTTGATAAATATTAAGATATTTACATTTAAGAAAGAATGTGTAGGAAGTTTAATGACTCGTACAGGCAAATAAACAGGAACTTACAAGCTTAATGTATAAATCATTGTAGGACCGTCACTGCCTAAGTGAGCTACCAGTGCAATGTATAAACAGGTTGTACTTTGTTTTTTACATATTTACTGAAATGAAAATCATTTAACGTATTAGAAATCCTAGCAAGATACAAATAAGGAAAAGCAGTTACATGTTCATGGTACTTAAATTTTGACCATTCGCGATATCCTATTCTTAATTTCGAATGACTGAACTCTGCTGTAGGTCTGTTGCCACCTAAATCAGGGTGTTTGGAAAGAATGGGAATCGGACAGTAAATCTGTTATTTGTGTATGATATACTTGCAGTTGTACAGGGCCCTAGTGAGACCGCACCTGGAGTACTGTGTGCAGTTTTGGTCTCCAAATTTGAGGAAGAATATTCTTGCTATTGAGGGCGTGCAGCGTAGGTTTACTAGGTTAATTCCCGGAATGGCGGGACTGTCATATGTTGAAAGACTGGAGCGACTAGGCTTGCATACACTGGAATTTAGAAGGATGAGAGGGGATCTTATCGAAACATATAAGATTAATAAGGGGTTGGACACGTTAGAGGCAGGAAACATGTTCCCAATGTTGGGGGTGTCCAGAACATGGGGCCACAGTTTAAAAACAGTTTAGGCCATTTAGAACGGAGATGAGGAAAAACCTTTTTCAGTCAGAGAGTTGTGAATCTGTGGAATTCTCTGCCTCAGAAGGCAGTGGAGGCCAATTCTCTGAATGCATTCAAGAGAGAGTAGATAGAGCTCTTAAGGATAGCGGAGTCAGGGGGTATGGGGAGAAGGCAGGAACGGGGTACTGATTGAGAATGATCAGCCATGATCACATTGAATGGTGGTGCTGGCTCGAAGGGCCAAATAGACAATAGGTGCAGGAGGAGGCCATTCGGCCCTTCGAGCCAGCACCGCCATTCAATATGATCATGGCTGATCATTCTCAATCAGTACCCCGTTCCTGCCTTCTCCCCATACCCCCTGACTCTGCTATCCTTAAGAGCTCTATCCAGCTCTCTCTTGAATGCATTCAGAGAATTGGCCTCCACTGCCTTCTGAGGCAGAGAATTCCACATGGCCTACTCCACAGAGAACTCCAATGGCATACTCCTGCACCTATTGTCTATTGTCTACTTGATAACAAAGTCTGGTACTACAACATTGAACAGGAAATTCATGACCTTGTCGATGGTCTGTGTTCAGGTTCTGTGCCAGCATAATTTGATAATTAAGTTTAGCTTTGGGCTTTAGCTAAATGCCATTGGGGAGCACAAGGCTCCAACATGACAGCAGATTGGTAAGAGTGGGCACTTTGCTGGCACTTGTGTGGTGCCAGTTGGCAACTAATGTTTGGAGATGGTAGTAAACCTGACTGCTGGGAATGGAGAGGAAGCTGGCCTTCTTCTGCTTGCAGCCAGCCACTTTAATTTCTGAACCTCTTGTTTTTCATTGACTCAGGAGAATTTAAACTGGCAAGTTGGAAGTTAAAGCAAACTGCCGGAGGAACACAGCAGGTCAAGCAGCATTTCCCTGTTTTGACCTAAGGCCATTGCAATTGGAGGAGACAATAAACAAAACGCTGGAGAAACTCAACAGGTTGGGCAGCATCTATGAAAGGAAATGGACAGTCAGTGTTTTGGGTTGGTCCTCTTCCACAGGGCTGAAAGAGTGAAGGAGAGATGACTAGTATAAAGAGGAGAGGGAGGGAGGGGCAAGAGCAGGCAGTGGATCCAGGCGAGGCGGGATGGATTGGTGGACGGTTAGGGAGAGGGGTGGTGGAAACAACAGAGGCTGGACACAAGAAGTGGACGTAACCATCTGCAGACTTTTGTGCATCAATTTGAAGGATTATTGCATTATAAAGAACATAACAATGCGTTTTCTTTCTCCCTAATGGCCCTCATTAATCTAGAGCAGCAGAGTTACCTTGGCAACCCAGCTCCCGACTTAGCTGAAATATTCCTTTACTGTTTCCATCCTTCTCTTTCTCCTTTTCTCTTTCCAGTTCTAATAAATGGTCTTTGATCTTGAGTGTTAATTCTGTTCCTCTTTCTCAGATGCTGCCGGATGTGCTGAGTGTTTCCAGCATTTTCTGGTTTTATGCCAGAATAGGCATTGTTCTCACAGGAGAAGACAGTTTGATATTGATCTTGCAGTCAGTAAATAGAATTATTGGTCAGATGAATCAAAGCTGCCACAGGGCTGCTGTGGGGGAAGAACTGCTTGAAATAAAGAAATACTTGAAAGGGGATAAAATTGTTGGTAAAATATCAGTCCATTTCCACCATCCACAATGATTCCAACACCATGCCCATACGTCTTTTGAATCGGGTCTCAGATTTTGGCTCACTGGAGTTTAGGAATGTCGTGCTTCAAAGGAATGTTTGTGATGCTTATGACAGTTGGATTATAGGGGATCTACATTTTAACTCTGCCGGCCTGAGCCATCTATGCCAGGAATGTCCATCGTAGCTCTGTCATTTTCCAAAAAATATGCATCTTATAAAGTCATCAGTATACAATTGCAAATAGCGATTTCCACAGAGGAAAAGTGTAACTTGTTACCCTAGTTCCACCTTATTAAATGTACACAGCTTACACTTTCAAACCCTTGTAAGGTCATATTTGCAATTTGTACATCGCAAGCAAACATGCAGATGCTCAATAATTGATGCTAAACACTGATTTATTTGTTTTTTTCCCTAAACTCTCATATAATGTGAACTCCTCAGCAACAAGTTATAAAGTGTAACCTGACCACATTTCTGTACATTTCCAATACTATCCTTATACTGATATTGATTTCCATTCTTGAAGCATAAAATCCTTTATTTTGAAACCATTATCGTCACTCTGTTCATCATATTGTCTGCATTCTGTCACTCCACCATCACTAACCATCTCTCCTGCACATCCTTGTTGGAAATCTCCAATCGAAATTGTTCCAAAAACACTGAAGCAGTTCTATTCTGAAGAAGGGTCCTGACCCGAATCTCACTATCTCTTGCAAAATGGTAGAGAGCAGAATATTCATTGCAACATTCCCTAGTTCCTCCCAGGTAAACCATCCTCAGTCTTAATATCTAATTGTAGGATAGAAGTAAAGTCAGAGTTGAGAAAAGATCGTTGGCCAAGAGAAGTCTATGTTACGGTTACATAGATTGTATTTTTAGTACAATTTTTTGCCTTTATTTTTCTTGGTAAATTATTCCAAATGTTTTTCATTTTTGAAATTTTACTTCCATTTATCTGCTCTGGCCTGTGTTTGTTAGTTTATTGGGAAGTAATAATTGTTTCTTACTGGTAGTAATTATTTTAAAAATAATTTTATCATTTATCCAGAATGAATCCAGGGATGAGAAAATTTAATTATATGAATAGATAGGCTTTGATGGGGTGGTTCTCCTGATCGTCTGAAGAAGTCTTGACCTGATACGTCACCCATTCCTTCTCTCCAGAGATGCTGCTTGACCCGCTGAGTTACTCCAGCATTTTGTGTCTACCTTCGATTTAAACCGGGCTGAGATCAGCAGATATCTGGCTGAATTACAAACAATAGACAATAGGTGCAGGAGTAGGCCATTCGGCCCTTCGAGCCAGCACCACCATTCAATGTGATCATGGCTGATCATTCTCAATCAGTACCCCGTTCCTGCCTTCTCCCCATACCCCCTGACTCCGCTGTCCTCAAGAGCTCTATCTAGCTCTCTCTTAAATGCATTCAGAGAATTGGCCTTCACTGCCTTCTGAGGCAGAGAATTCCACAGATTTGCAACTCTCTGACTGAAAAGGTTTTTCCTCATCTCCGTTCTAAATGGCCTACCCCTTATTCTTAAACTGTGGCCCCTGGTTCTGGATTCCCCCAACATTGGGAACATGTTTCCTGCCTCTAAAGTGTTCAACCCCTTAATAATCTTATACGTTTCGATAAGATCCCCTCTCATCCTTCTAAATTCCTATGTATACATGCCTAGTCACTCCAGTCTTTCAACATATGACAGTCCCGCCATTCCGGGAATTAACCTAGTAAACCTACGCTGCACGCCCTCAATAACAAGAATATCCTTCCTCAAATTTGGAGACCAAAACTGCACACAGTACTCCAGGTGCAGTCTCACTAGGGCCCTGTACAACTGCAGAAGGACCTCTTTGCTCCTATACTCAATTCCTCTTGTTATGAAGGCCAACATTCCATTGGCTTTCTTCACTGCCTGCTGTACCTACATGCTTCCTTTCAGTGACTGATGCACTAGGACACCCAGATCTCGTTGTATGTCCCCTTCCCACATCCTGCAGGAAACACACTGCACCAACTTGTCCGCCATTTCTTTCCTTCACCTATGCATGTTCTCTACAAATGCCTCCTGACCTGCTGTTACTTTAGCACTTTGTGTCCTTTGGTGTATTAAGCAGCATCTGCAGTTCTTTGTTTCTACAATATGATAGAGTTATTTGAAATAATGGAGCCAATAGCCTTTCCATTGGCAGAGTGTTTAAGAACCAGGAAATATAGAATAAAGGTGATTGCCAAAAGAACTAAAGGAGGCCTATGAAAAAGTGTGGATAAGATCTGGACAGCATTGCCAGGGAAGTAGTGGATGCAGTGTGGAGGAAGGAACTGCAGATGCTGGTTTACACCAAAGATAGACGTAAAATGCTGGAGTAACTCAGCGGGACCGGCAGCATCTCTGGATAGAAGGAATGGGTAACGATTCGGGTCGAGACCCTTCTGAAGAAATCCCATTCTCCTCTCCCCTTCCCACAGCCCTACAAATTATTCAGAAGAAGGGTCTCAACCCAAAACATCGCCCATTCTTTCTATCCATAGATGCTGCTTGTCCCGCTGAGTTACTCCAGCATTTTGTGTCTATCTTTAGCAGTGGATTCAATTATAGCATTCGGAAAGAACAGAAATCATTTGTAGGGCTATGGGAAGGGGAGAGGAGAATGGGACTAGTTGGATTTTGCATAGAGGGAATGAAGTTGACAGGTTGAATGGCCTCCTGTGTTGTGACCATAATTTGATTTACCGAGTGTTCCCTTTAAGCCTCTTTTCTAAACAGTAAGCATTTACAGTTTGGAACTGCCATATTAGCCTTTCTCAACTCTTTAATGCAAATACAAATAACATGCTTTTGGTGGCATTGAGTAAAATTGAACAGGGGATTTTTATTTGTGTGGGTAACATGCAAACTTTCTTCGATTAATTTTAATTGACGATGGCAAGTCTAGAAGCAATAATTTGCAGCTAATAATCGTGTTATAGTTGCATTCTCAATATGACCTGCATTTCTAATTTCCTAATTTCTGACTATATCTCAGCATATGGTAAGATTTTTATTCAAATGGCTTACATCTGAATTTTGAATTGATGAGCAATTTATATGTTTAACATAATTATATGTTTAATCAAATTTCTGTTTTGTTTAGTAATTAACTGCTTGCTGTAAATAATAGACAAAAATATAAATATAGCATTTTGCTTTAATGATGCTTATAATCTCAAAAGACTTTTGGGTGTGAATGTAGCTGCTTGATATCAACTGTATTTTGAAATATGACTAATTTAGAAAACATTATAATGCATATTATTTAACCTAAATAATGCCAAAAGGAAAAGTGTAAATTGAGTCTCAGATTTCTAATTGGCAGTGAGATTCATATCTGTAACATGGATCAGTGTCTCCTAAGTTTAATCGTATGTGACGTGCATTTAAATTCCACATAAATGAAATAATTAAAATAGATTTGATTAGGAATAAGGATATTGAGAGGGATTACAAAGTGTCTGATGAGCTCTGAACACAGGCCCATGTTCAATTAAGACAAATTCTATTCTGAGAAAATCTCCAGGGAACTAAAAGAAACCGATCTATATGTAAAACACAATTCCCCTAACCCACTTTAAAATTTTGAATATGAAATGTTCATCTAATCGAAACAAAGAGCTGCAGATGCTGGTTTATACCAAAGATAGAGACAAAGTGCTAGAGTAACTCAGCGGGTCAGGCAGCATCTCTGTAGAAAAATTATAGGTGACATTTTGGGTCGGGACCTTACTGACCCAAAACGTCACCCATCCTTTCTCTCCAGAGATGCTGCCTGACCTGTTGAGTTACTCCATCACTTTGTGTCTATCTTTTGTTCATCTCGTTGATTAATTTTAGTATTGGACTGTATTATGTAACTGTAAATCTGGACAATTACTAAGGGATGAATATTGTTGAACCTTTCAGTATTGATCACGTATGGAGCTTTTTACAGCCAATTCTTTCAGTCAACGACCTCATAGCTCCAGAGACTTGGTTTCAATTCTAACCTCGAATGTTATCAGTGTGGAGTTTGCACATTCTTCTTTTTAATTTTCCTTCTACGTCCCAAAACAGGTGAGTTGGTAGGTGAATCGATCTCTGTAATTATTCTTAGTGTAAGTAGGAGGCTGAATCTGGGGGGAGTTGATGGGAATATGAGAAGAATAAATTGCAGTAAGAAATTGTGGGGGAAATGGAGATTTATGCTAGCATAAACTTGATGAGCTGAATGGCCTCCATCTATGTTCCAATGATTATATGGAAATATAGTTGGTTAATTGGCTACTGAATCAAAGGGGAATTGATGGGCACGTGAGAGGAGATAAATTGCAGGGTTGATAAAAGAAGCGATGGAATGGGACTATTGGGGTTAATGTGCTGAGAGCTCTCATTGGGCTGGGGGAGCAAATATCCTTGCATTCTAAGTAAGTCCATGTAACGTGTGTAAAGTTGGACAATTGAATCATTTAATTTTACATGGATAATGAGCAACCCGAGGTAAACTTCCATTAAATCATTTTCAGGCTCAGAAGCAATAATACATTGCAGGAATGAACTGTTACAAAATTCATATTATCCTTCAACAGTTGCACTGCAGTGAACTGAAGAATATACCATAGTTTTACCTAAATGTACCTTTACTATCCAATATTTTGACAGAAGGTAACAATTTACAATCGCTAAAGGGCCTGTCCCACTTTAGGCGATTTTAAGGCGACTGCCGGCGATTGTCAAAATCGTAGCAGATCGCCAAAATTTTCTTTTACCCAACGACAATGACCACGGCAGTGCCGAGTCAGGACGAGATTACAGCACCTTCGGAAACATCGCAAAATTCCCATGCTGTCAATGCTTCTCCGGCGTCCTGATTTTTGCTGAAATCACTGACAAGTCGGTAAGTACTTAAGAGTTTTGAACTATAACATCTTGTCTCCACTTAAAAACCAAGCATCACTTTAACAAGGCATAAACTGGATTTGCTTCCAGTTTACTAATAGCTGTATTAAAATTTTTTTTTTTTAAAGTGGTTCAGTGGATTTTTGTGAAAAGTATGTGGGCATTCTTTGAAAATGTACGGGAGATGCATATCTGGTTTCTGGGTTGCATATCTGGGTTGGGAGCCCACTTTAAATGTAATGGCTGATGGCCATAAACGTCGCAAAATTCCCACGCTTACCTGACCGTCAAACTGTCGCCTCCAATCTACCTGTCAAATGTCCTGACGGTAAATAAATTGGTTAAACACAAGCATTTTATGGTATTTTGAAATGACTTTACTTATTTTAATATAATGTGCTTCTAAATGCATCTAAGAAAACCTAGCAAACCTGGGGACAGCAGGAGACAGCACCCGCAATAAGCAACGATACCTGGCGACAAGCCAGCTGTCACCGAGAAATTTCACTCCGGATGATTTCTCAGCGACGCGCTGAGAACCACTACGATTCTTGGAAGACTCCTCACGATCATGCCCGCAACACTCAGCGCACTGTCGGCGACAGCCTAGTCATCGGCAGTCGCCTTAAAATCGCCTAAAGTGGGACAGGCCCTTTACTCTTGAATGACTTTCAAAAATCAAAACTTTCATAAATTATGTACATTGCAAGGTCATCATCAGTGCATAGTTAATTCCTAAAATAATTTGAGTAGATTTTTGTGAACTGACCTCTTCCATCTACTTTTCTTACTGTTCCTATGGGCACCGTATTCTTGAGATAAATGCTGACACCACTCATAAAATGCAAATGTTTATTACCGCTCACATTTTATTATTCTGCTGTAGAATTAAAGCTTGCACTACCCATCAACCTCTCCTGCGGCAGATCAGGAATATGTGTGGTTGTGACAATGAACTAAATATGCCTGGTTAGTGGAAATATAGCATGCAATAAAGAGAAATGATGTGTTGAGGACTTCCTTTAAACCCCCTTAGCTGTTATTTTAACGAGTTTGAGGGTGAGAGGGACAAGGACTGTGAATTAAATGAAAATAGCTCATGTGCAGTGGAGATTGCATCTCAGTGGATTGACAACTGTTGCACCAGAAGGCAACACTGTGTTATTGCTGATAAAAGGCAGATTGATTATCTTTACTACATTTTGAACGGTCATTATTTGAATCAAAACAACCACAAAAAATGAATCATGACACTGATATTCGAACAAGGTCAGAAACCAGATTTTACTCTTTGTATGATGTTCAAGTTGCTAATTGGTCATTGGAATCTACAATAAGCAACCTCCTGATATTTCAAGAGTGAGGAGTGTTTAATTGTCATGTGCATTGACAACAGAACAATTAAATTCTTACTTGCAGCAGCAAAACGGGCCTGCCAACCCAATACACACAGATAATATATAATAAACAAAAAAACATAAATAAATTAATAACCACAACATTGGTACAAAAAAAAGTGGATTTGCTTCTTCTTTTACAACCTGATTTTCATTTCACTGTATCAATGTTCTTCAATTTTGAAGGAAATAGAGAATGAAGTGCAAACAAAATGTTTTTGTTTAATTAAAACTTTTGTTAGTTAGCAACAAATCGTTATATGGAAACATGCGCATTCTTGAAGCTCTGCTTTCTATGCAAAAGTATCCCATGTACTGTTGTGGTCCTCCTGATGGGCGGGTACCAATTCAAATTTGGTGCCACGCTTTCAAATCTAAATGGTGGTTCAAGCACAAAGATAAAAATATTACTTTAGATCATCATGATTGTTACCTGAGAATATTGTTTTTGATAAATATGTCCAAATGCCTTTTAGATGCCACTGTCATATCTGCTTCCACTAGCATACCTGACAATGCCTTACAGTCATTTACTACTCTCTGTGTAAAAACAAACGTCCTGCACATCTCCTTTAAACTTATCCCCCCTTTCCTCCTTTCATCTTAAAACGTGGCCCTCAGGCATTTGACATTTCCACCTGAGGAAAAAGGTTCTGTCTGTCTGCCCTATCTGGGCTTCTCAACATTTTATAAACTTCTATCAGGTCTCCCATAAGCCTAAGACACTCCAGAGAAAACAATCCAAGTTTGTTCTGTCTCTTCTTATAGCTGATACCTCCTAATCTATGCAGCAACTTGGTAAACAACTTCTACACCCTTTCCAAATCCTACACATCCATCTTGTAATGGGATAAGCAGAACTGCACTCAATACTCTAAATGCAGCCCATCCAACGTTTTAAAAAGCTGTAACATGATGACAGCCTCTCATACTCAATGCCCAACCAATGAAGGCAAGCTTCTGCAGGAAAGGAAGCTAATTAAAACATGACCTTCTAACGAATAAATGGACTTGAAACGTAAAAGTAGTTCTCCTGATTTGTCAAGTGAGAATAAATAGTCTTAAAGTCATAATGATTTGGGAATCATACAAGCCGGAACAGCAGTCAGAATTGTGGTCGAAATTGTCATGGCAATTCACGAACATTTTAGAGGGAAATAAAACAAAATTTCCTGTAGGAGACAATGGTAAATCCAAGTACGCACACAAAAATACTTCGAAGACTTTCTTAGTTATAAGAGAAAGCTGTATGTATGGAGGTGAATTGAAAGAATTTAGTTTTTATGTCTACTTACGGAAAAGAAAGCTGATTTGGATTTCCGTCATTTTTCTTATTCTTGACTAATTTCTATCACATATCTCATGAACTGCTCAGCTGAACCCAAGAAGTGACGTATTGTGTTATAGCCCTTTGAGTACCTTGCTTACAGCTGCCTGCCTTGGCGCTCCCAAGGCCAAACATGTGACGCATTGGTGTAAAGGCAAAGAATGAAAAACATCTGAGTAAAAAGCAGCAGCAGCAGCATTATCCCACTAATCAATAGTTCAGGGTAAAGCACCCCAGCTGTGTCAGACAGTTACATAGAGAGGAACTTCAAAAGGGGTTGGACTGAGGACAAGTAGACCAAAGCTGATGGCAAGAGCAAAGAGCCAGTCTCTCTGGAGAAACAATTCATCTCTTCTCTCTGTTGAAAAACAATACATGTATCTCAACACAATTTTTAAAGGAAGGTTTATTTCTAAGCATGTGATTGCTGGATTGATTAGCCTGGTTTATAGACATTTTCATCACATGTTGTTGAATGTGGTGAATTCCTGCACTCCCAGGTATATGGAGATCAAATGCACGGTGTTAAAATTCTACAGCTGAAGTGATCAAAACTCTGTCACAGGAGCTGATGGCAAAGAACTCTGGCATAAAGTTTCCAGCTGAATTCCACAGCAAAGTCATGAAATTACATAGATTTATTGATCAATCCAGCAGAGATTTTTTGATAACTAAATGTGAGGATAACCACTTTGGCCCTGTAAAAGATAGAAAATATTCTATAAACAGCTACAATTAGTGTAAGTCCAGAGAATTTGTGGATCCTTGTATAGAGATCTGAAAATAGAGTTATTTCACTACTTTTAGATGCATACTACCATGGCCACTCTTGTTTTGCTTCTACCATCGGGAAAAAACTACAAGAACTTGAAAACTAACCACCGGGTTCAAAAATAGCTTCTTTTGCAACAACAATCAGGCTCTTGAACAATACATAACACTAACATAAGCCGCTGTGGACTTCTAAGGACTGCCTTTTGTTGCACTAAGGACTTTGGTTTTTTTTGCACTAGTATTAGGGTTATTAATTTATTGATTTTTAAAAAAAATTATGAAATATTATCTGTATATTGAGTTTATGGGCCTGTTAAGCTGCTGTAAATAATAATGTAATTGTTCTGTTGTCGGTACATCTGCCAATTAAGCACTCTTGGCTCCTAGTATCTGGAAAAATAAGAGGCTGGATTTGTGCACAGCTACAAAAAATCTCATTCAGACCATGTCAGCGAGCATTCTGGTCACCAGACTTTCGGAAGCGTGTATGAGCCTAGTGATGAGTGTACCACAGATTTACCAGAATAACGTCTGGAATCCAAGAGTTAATTTATGATGTGCAATTACACATGCAAGATTTATGTATCCTGCAGTATAATTGATTAAAGGTGATTTAATTGTAGTTTTCAAATTACAAAGAGGAGCTCAAAGAGTAAATAGAGAGAAGCTTTCTGGTGTTTGATGACTTACGGAATTAACGATAAAGAAGGTTGATCTGAATCAGAATTAAACTTTTGCAAATTAAGGTGTTGGTCACTTCTGTCCAGAAAGAGTGGTACAAGGTTGGAACCTCAGCAGATGGCTGTCGGAGCTGGGCTTGTTATTAATGTTAAATCTGTAATTTATCCAAAGATATAAAATATAATGAAAAAAAAGATACATAGAGTTGGATTTACCTTCAATGAGATCAATCATGAGTTCAATGAAGGTAGATCAAGCTTGAAGAGCTAAACCATTACCCCCAGAGTAATAGTCATAGATCAAAGAATTAGGCCCTTCAGCCCTTTGTATGTATGCTGACTGGAACTACCTTGCTGAATTACCAGTACTTGGTCTGTAGCTTAATATGCTTTAGCTGGAACAGATGTTTGTTAAATATTGTGAGAGTACCTGCCTCCCCCACGTTTTTAGGTGGTGCATTCCAGATTGCAAACATCCCCTGGGTGAAAACGTTTTTCCTCAGATCCACACCTTACCTATGCTTTCTTGTCCGAGACATAGTTCACGTGTCTCTTTTATCTTCTATGTTTCCTGTGTTGCTGGTATTATCACCTCTCCGAACAGTTGATAATGTAGGCATGCAGACCTTGGTCTCAAGTGTACCGGCTAAGAAACTAGATGGAGAAAGGCCAAACAACTCAGCTTTTGCTATTATGGAGTCCGCTCTATGGATTAACTGATCATTAAACTTGATTGAAAGACATTTATCTATGAAATAATCTATTTACCCAGCACAAGAGACAAGATTTTAAAAGATTGGCCAAAAATCACTTCTAACACAGAGATTGTGGATAGCGTTTTAATTTTCTGAATAAAAAGACATAAAGTGCTGGATTAACTCAGTGGGTCAGGGGGCATCTCTGGAGAGCATGGCAACATTTCGGATCGGGACACTTCCTAGGACTGAAACTGCTGAGTTACTCCAGCACTTTGTGTCTTTGTAAATATCCATGTTCTCCACAGATGCTGCCTGACTTACTCCTGCACTTTGTATCTTTTTTTGCAAACCTGAATCTGCAGTTGCTTGTGTCTTTTTTTTAATGATGCCTTTGCTAGATGGAGTAAAGATGATCTTTTGTCAATTAGCCCTCAAGAATCAAGTGTGTTTAATTGTCATCTGCCTCAACAGCAGTAAATGTTACTTGCAGCGTCTTAACAGGCCTGCAAACACAATATACATAGATAATATATAATAAACAAAAAACCAATGTGATTCCCACTTGCTATAAATGAATGAGACTGATAGTTTACACATAATTTGTGTGTAATCCTATCCTCAACTCTGCATATTTTTCTGGAGAAATTATCCTCTTTTTATGCTGAGAAGTTGCTGTAGTTTCCTTTCCTTCTAAAATGGACTGTTTCCTGAGTAACTTAGTGTACAATAAACCATTTGGTGTGAGCCCAGCCACATGCTTTGATCCATTCTCTGATGCAATTTTGTGAATAGACTCTGGTTTAAAATTAGTCTGTAAACATCAAGAAACTTGAGAAGCATTGTAAAGCATGAATACAGTTTGATGTAATTTGGCAATCACTCCTTAGTGTCTTAGCTCCAGTCACTGTCATTAAATCTCCATTTTTGAGCGAGATTTTCATGTTTGCTGGTACAAATTCATCCAAATGAGTTAGCAGTGGTGTCACATCCAGAATTCAGCTCAGTTTTTGTCCATACTGGCAATGTGGGGCTGGTTCTTCCGTATTTTCTTTGAATAGTCATTCTCCAGAATAGCCCTCAATACGAATGTGTACATTTAGTCTATAAGCCTCTTCATTTATCAATGTGTTATATTTTGAGTGCACACCTGCTCAGAAATGTTAGACTGTGTAGCTGATGATGCAGATTCACTGCTTTTTCGCAGGATGCCTGTGCAGCCCATGATATCTGTTCCAGCTGTCCATAAAATACTTTTGGTACTGAAGTGGGAGGCTAGCTTCCCAGAGTAAGTATAAATTAAGTTTGATATTCATTTTGATCAGCGCAACCTGTCATCCGGGGCATATTTTACCTTGTTCCCCATGTTAAGTAGGTCCCCTCTATAATAATTTATGTCATAACTTATTGTGTTCAGGACTGCTGCATTTTAGAAACATGTCGGTAAAAAGTTGTCCGTAAGAATAAGTTGCAATTTGGGTGTATTATGAGCCATGTTCTATATGAGGATTCTGTACTAGAGATGATCAGTGGTAGCCTCTTTACAGTAAATTGAGGAAGGGAAAGTACTTTGTGTCTGTTTTCATTATCTGGTGTTTGTCTAAAGTTTGCGTTTTTCAACTGAGATTGAAGGGAAGTCATTGGCTACCAAGCACCAAACATCATTCCAAAGTCATTCCAGCTGATTTCTTGAGACGTCGTAGATCGAGTGAACTTTAACCTTAACTCTGCAGAGAATTTATTTATGGATTATCAGGCTGACCACATGCAGCCAGCATTGTGAAGGAGAAAGATGACAAATCCTCTATCACTCATCCAGTTGATGTCTGATATTTTCATCCTGCTCTTGAGATTTTAAAACTTCAATACTAATACGTCCACTTGACAAGAGGCTTGAGGCTAGACTGTTGATCTGAAAGTTATAGATAACATGTTTGGTGGCATATGCAGCATCGCCCACCCTTTTGATGGGCCTGCTGACCTAATTGAAACTTTTTTTCTTTATATTGTAATTAAATTGCATAACTTAGGTATGTTTTTAAGTACATTTATTATTTTAGAATTTTTCAATTGGAAAAACAGAAAAATAGGCAGAGGAGTAGACCTTCGTCTGTTTGAGTTGGCTCTGCTATTTAATACGATCATAGCTGATCTTTTCTTAAGATACAGCATGGAAACAGGCCCATCAGCCCACCGAGTCCGTGCAACTATTGATCAGCTGTTCCCACTAGCTCTATGTTATCATATCATATCATATCATAAACATAGCACAAAAAGTAAGGAAATTTGTGTTTGGTAGATTATTTCTTTGTTGTAACAATGCTTCTTGGCAATAAATCTTATACCGTTGGAAAGACTGTTTATTTCCCTTTTAAATGGTGCCACATTTGTAAGGAACATGCATTTGTGGGATGAGCAGCAGAGCTGAGTATATGGGTTGCGCCCATGAAAAATTTGCCAAATCTTCTCTGCCAATGCCAAACAGCTTATTCTGCCATTGACTCTTGTTCGGTGTTGTTTGGTGGATTGGATGATTGAAGTCTGAAGAAACAAGACATATTGGCAATTTAACAATTTATTCATTTAATAAACAGGAGCCACAGTAGCGTGTGGAAGAACCATACACAGCCATAACAGCCTGGCACCTCCTCCTCATGCTGGTCACCAGCCTGGTCACACACTGTTGTGGGATGGCATCCCATTCTTGTCAGCACCTGGGGGTACCAGAAGCTCAAAACAAGAGTCAATAGCAACAGCAGAATAAGCTGTTTGGCATTGGCAGAGAAGATTTGGCAAATATTTCATGGGCGCAACCCATATACTCAGCTCTGCTGCTCATCCCACAAATGCATGTTCCTTACAAATGTGGCACCATTTAAAAGGGAAATAAACAGGCTTTCCAACGGTATAAGATTTATTGCCAAGAAGCATTGTTACAACAAAGAAATAATCTACCAAACACAAATTTCCTTACTTTTTGTGCTATGTTTATATATACAGCCGGAAACAGGCCTTTTCGGCCCTCCAAGTCCGTGCCGCCCAGCGATCCCCGTACATTAACACTATCCTACACCCACTAGGGACAATTTTTACATTTACCCAGCCAATTAACCTACATACCTGTACGTCTTTGGAGTGTGGGAGGAAACCGAAGATCTCGGAGAAAACCCACGCAGGTCACGGGGAGAACGTACAAACTCCTTACAGTGCAGCACCCGTAGTCAGGATCGAACCTGAGTCTCCGGCACTGCATTCGCTGTAAAGCAGCAACTCTACCGCTGCGCTACCGTATCTTCTATCTCAGTATCTTGTTCTTATTCGTTCCTCACACCCCTGATGCCTTTTCTGTCTAGAATATATCTACTTCATAAACACGCTCAGCAACTGGCCTCCGTAAGTGTCTGTGGTAAAGAATTCCATAGATTCACCACCCTTTGAGTGAAGGAATTCCTCATCTCAGGATCCTGAGAGTGTGACCCCTGGTTCTAGACCCTACAAAAGGATCTACCCTCTTGAGGCACTGTCAGAAGTTTCAAAGTATCAGTGAGCTCTCATTATTCTAAAGCCCAGTGTCCACTGGTGTAGTCAACCCAAGAGCTTGTGCCGTCCTGGTCTCCATCGACCTGATGAATCCTTACTGCACTTCCTCCCTGGAAGTATATTCTTCCTTCCATAGAATGAACAAAACTGGCCACCGTGCATCAGATGATCAGGGCCTGGATGTTTGCACTAAAGGATCCTTGTTCCTGACTCATGGAGAAAATGTTTCTGAATATCGGAGACGTACAGAAATGGCTATAAAGGTTTAGACAGCAGCTAGTTGTCAAAAAGCCACCAGGTGTTATGTGGTGGGGTGTCTGGGACTGCCGCTTGAAGCTTGGTCTTCACTCACTGGCTGCTCCACTGGATAGTGAGGCCTTGAGTGCAATTTGGCCTGTGGATCAGCAACAATAAACGCAGCCATGGAAACAGAGCAGTACAAGGAAGCGAGGAGCAGTCTGGATCAAGTAGAGTTTTGCCCAGCCCTCAATCTAAACCTCAGTACTGCTCCCATATGTGCAAAGAATATTGTAGCATTGGCTTCTCATTCCCAAAAGCAGGATATTACAAAAGTTAATTGTGGCGTTAATTTCACGCCAATGCTGTGTCACCACTCCTATCCCTTGTGTCTTACTTCATATGCACAAGATACAAAGGCCAAAGCGAGTATCACCCAACCAGTATTTATAGCCAAAGAGATTGTTACTTTATACAGCTGGGAATAAAGGACTGGCCCTGCTTGTGGAATTGTAATCCAGATGCCTGGACTAATGAGCCAGAAGTACAAGTTTAAAACACATGACTGGAACGGGGGAATGAAAATTTGAAGATATTTGCTATCTCCACCATTTACCATATGTGTGACTCTGGAATATTACCTATGGGGTTCACTCATAACTGTCTGCTGAAATAGCCTAACAAACCACTCAAAGGTACCACTCAAAAGTAATTGGCGGCACAGTGGCATAGCGGTAGAGTTGCTGTATTACAGCGCCAGAGACCCATGTACGATCCTGACTACAGGTGCTTGACTGAACGGAGTTTGTTCATTCTCCCCGTGACCTGCACAGGCTTTCTCCGGCTGCTCTGGTTTCCTCTCACACTCCAAAGACATACCGGTTTAAATGGCTAATTGGCCTGGCATAATTGTAAATTGTCCCAAGTGTGTGTAGGATGGTATTAGAGAGCGGGGATTGCTGGTCAGTGTGGACTTGCTGTTGCTGCTGTGGCTTACTCCTGCACCTATTGTCTATTGACGGTTTCGCTGAACACCTCCGCTCAGTCGGTCTTAACCTACCTAAACTCCCGGTTGCTCAGCATTTTAACTCCCCCTCCCATTCCCAATCTGACCTTTCTGTCCTGGGCCTCCTCCATTGTCAGAGTGAGGCCCAGCGCAAATTGGAGGAACAGCACCTCATATTTCACTTGGGTAGCTTACACCCCAGCAGTATGAACGTTGACTTCAAACTTCACGTTGACGTCTAACTTCAAATAGCCCTTGGTTTCCCTCTCTGTCCATCCCCTCCCCCTTCCCAGTTATCCCACCAGTCTTACTGTCTCCGACTACATTCTATCTCTGTCCCACCCACACCCCTGTGTCAAATCTTTTATCAAGTTGTGGATACTTGCTTCCTCGATCATTCCTGTAGTACAATTCCTTTTTTTTCCCTAAACCATACATTATGCCTGATACATACATTCGGATAGAAATTTTATCTGTGAACTTTTTTTGCATTATTAATTCCTATTTTGTATGAGATTTTGCATTCCCCAGGTGTAAATCTTGCTTTGGTAAAAGTTGAAAGATATGTCTCCTCAATCTGCGATGACTACACAGCCTATTTTACGTGGTTTTTACTAACAAAATTTACCATTTACTCTCTGGTTGCTTTCAAAGGTTTATTTTGTGCATTAGTTACACTCATTAAAAAATGCCATTTTCTGCTTTGGAATGCTCTAACAGAGAAGAACCCTTGTGAATGGTTCACCGTGGAAGTACAGTTGTTTTCTTTGCTGATGATTACAACAGAAAATAGAGATTGTTTATTAAGTGCTCTTAAATATGCACTTAAACTAGCACTAATCTCTCCAAACATTAATGAGGTTTATGAAATTGTTAATACATCTACAAACTGCATTTATCCCTTTTTTAAAAAAAGCAACAGTTTTTGCTTGGAGTTGGATACTCCGTGTGGAGAAACTCCCAATAATAGCGCACAGAAGCATAAATGTTTCAGTTTCGAAGGCCAAGTTTGCATATTTAAGAAATTATAAAACTTCCAGCCCATAACCGTTTGCAAATGAATCTTAAAAAGTGCATAAGAAATGCTTAAGTAGCTTTAGCACAGAATATGAAATTTACAGTTGGCTCAGCCTGTAAAATCACACAGTAGAGGAGGATGAAATCATTTTTTACGTACCTCTGTCCCTTTGGTCTCCTTCACAAGAGAGCATTTATAACTTACTCCCTGATAAAGTGGTTACAACTGCCAACACTGCTGAACCCTAAAGCCCCTCCCACGTAATCCTTCCAGAATACAATTCCCAAAACCAAGTCTCATCATCACAGTCCCACCACTGTTCAGCATTGTACTCACAAATTGCTGGATGTTATTTCCAACTTCTTCCATCTAGAACTCTCATCAATACACAGACTTTGAGGCCTCTCTCCCTGATCTCAAATTGTAAGGCAACCTCTCAAAATACCTCATGATCCTGAGACTCAACCCCAACATTACCCAATTCAAACATCCGATCTGGTACTTACAGTGCCCAATAATGACCTTTGTAATATTATTTAGCATATTATGTTATAAAACCTCTCATTCGCCCTGTGATCAGAATTTCTGTTATCATATTTTTTAATTAGCATGTGACATGCATTGCAATAGTGTGTGTAAGCATTTGAAGTGGAATTCTTGAGATCAAGATGCTTTTAGTAACGTCTAGGCTGTAACCAGCAGGGAGTGTTGTGCTGTGCTGTGCAGCAACTTTCAGTTTCTGATAATATTGATCTGTCCATCATTTTCTCATATCTTTTTATCGAATGAATAAATAAATCATATTTATAGCTTTTATTTCAACATCATTCATAGTTTTATGCATTTTCTCAGTTGTCTCCCACTTCATCCCCTCCTCCAACTTCTACTCTGTTTACCTAGTTCCCAATCTTTTTATTCCTTACCTTTTCCTGTCACATCCTCCTGCTGATTAACCCAGCTGCTACTTTTTTGGCTTCTACTTTTGCCAATACAATTATTTTATTTTTGCTCTGGGAGATGGTCCCTTCAGGATTCGGGTTCTGTGTAAATTAGTTTCCACCTACTGCTCTTGACGCATGTCTGCCCATGTACCATCGTACTGATGCTGCAGTGCACCCTTCTCCTGCACAGACATCTTTAGTTACCTTGTCACTCCCAGACCTCTGCTGGGTCCATTCACTTGCCTTCAACATGGACAACTGTAGTCACACCCATAAGGATGAACTAGCTCCAACCTTTCCCTCATCTTGTCCTGGCTCTTCTCTATTACCATAGCGACTCTCAATTGCTTGTTATGTTTGTTTAGTTGAAAGACTGGAGCGACTCGGCTTGTATACACTGGAATTTAGAAGGATGAGAGGGGATCTTATCGAAACGTATAAGATTATTAAGGGGTTGGACACGTTAGAGGCAGGAAACATGTTCCCAATGTTGGGGGAGTCCAGAACAAGGGGCCACAGTTTAAGAATAAGGGGTAGGCCATTTAGAATGGAGATGAGGAAAACCTTTTTCAGTCAGAGAGTTATGAATCTGTCGAATTCTCTGCCTCAGAAGGCAGTGGAGGCCAATTCTCTGAATGCATTCAAGAGAGAGCTAGATAAAGCTCTTAAGGATAGCGGAGTCAGGGGGTATGGGGAGAAGGCAGGAACGGGGTACTGATTGAGAATGATCAGCCATGATCACATTGAATGGCAGTGCTGGCTCGAAGAGCCGAATGGCCTACTCCTGCACCTATTGTCTATTGTCTATTGTTTGTAATTCAGCCAGATATCTGCTGATCTCAGCCAGGTACAGACTAAGGAGCATGTTTCCCCTCCCCAATGAGACAGCCGAGAAACAATGCAGAGAAACAACAGGCTTTATTGTAGAATGGAACAATAGCAGGCTTATGCTTGCCATTTTAGTTTCTTTGACCTTCTGCACCAAAAGTTTCGCTAAGTTATGGATCATATATAATATAAGCCATCTGAGACCCATGTAACAAAGTTAGCAGCCGTGTGTCTCTTTAACCAAACAGATTGAAGTACCTTTAATAAACTGCATACGATCTGAACCAAGAAGTATAAATTAAAATGCTGAATACATTATCGAATGATGAATACACTAGGGAAAGCAAAATAGAGAGGGAAAGAAAGATTGAATTGTGAGGAAAGAAAGAGATAGAAAGACATAGTTTAAAAATAATCTCCAAACCTTAGATCAAATCTGTAGAAACGAGTCTGAGACAGTGAGACAGTGTCCAGAAGCTTGTTGAGCAGCAGTTAAGACAAGTAACATGGAATCTTGACTGGAGAGGACATTCATGTTTCTATGAAAGACCGGTGAATATCCAAACAAACAGGTACGGGAACCTCATATTGTAAAATACATTTGGATAGAGAGCCAGGGAGTGAGGTGCCCTTTACGTTTGGGTTACAGAGGAGCATCATGTTTTAGACAGCAACATCAGGATAAACCGTATATTAATGCTAACCAGCTGTCAGATTTGTGAATAAATTAAAGGGAGTGCCATGCAGCCCACTATATTCAATAAAACATACTTGAAAAGTTTTGTTTTCATGTGTCAATTTTGAATGGCAAATTCCACTTGTGAGTTATGTGCATCATTAGTCTCCTAATAAAATAATGTTTGCCAGACCATTGCTCTCAAAGACTTTAAAAGTGATAATTTTTACAGTACTTGTTCAGAGGTAACAATTTGTAACAGGAATACAGACCTGTAGCAAGAGTTCTGGAAAATGAATCTCGAGGCATGTTTTTCTACGACAGCATGGCAGCTCAAGAATTTAAAATCAGATATTAAATGAATGCGGGATACGAAAAAAAGCCAGTCTCAGTCTCAGTTCCAATAAGAATTCAATTGCAGAATGCAGTAAAAACCTGCCTGGTTCAATATTCTGCCATCAGTAAAGAAATCTGCATCCTCAGCAAGTCTGCCCAGTACATGGCACCACATCTACCAATGTGGTTGACACCCAAAAGCATTATTAGTTTAGAGGCAGTTGGAATAGACAATACATGCCAGTCTTGCCAGTATCTTCACATCTCAAGGACAAGTAAGTTAAAAAAAAATGGTTCTCTACGACTGTTGGTATTTTTATATTGCTTGATGTTGCTTGAGCGAATATTAAGTTCCTTCCTGGCTTGTTGATCTCCCAAACTCTGTAACAGTCTCTAATCCTGTAATCATCCAAGCACACCTTGTTTTTACATCATCTACTCTGCCTGTGGAAGCCTTGCTTTCAAATGTCTTGTCTCAAGACTTTTAAATTAGGGCCTGATTTATCAGACTCGTTAAAATATATCTCTTTAACTATTGTTTTGAAACCTGTCCAAATATCTCCTCCTTCTACTTGGCGAGAAGGAATGGGTGACGTTTCAGATCGAGACCCTTCTTCAGACTTTGTAGCTTTCATGTTTTTGTGTCTTTTGCAAATATGAAATATACATTTAACTCTGTACCTTCATGTTAC
The DNA here is from genome assembly GCF_053455715.1 of Rhinoraja longicauda. Taxonomy (NCBI): domain Eukaryota; kingdom Metazoa; phylum Chordata; class Chondrichthyes; order Rajiformes; family Arhynchobatidae; genus Rhinoraja; species Rhinoraja longicauda. Next base: position 5,391,988 of record NC_135972.1, on the reverse strand, counting down.
TCTAGTGTATAACAGCACAATTAAAAACATCCTTTTAGTTGTTGCTTTATATTAAGTCACTCATATTCTGCTCTGTACCTCTCCTGAAACAATCTTGCTTACTTCCACATTCTGTAGTCTTCATTTCAAAGTGTGTTATGTTGTGCATACTAGTTCTGCACTCATACACTGGCCTAGTAGTTGGAAAGTAGTCAGATTTCAGCTTTGTCACAATTGATAGAAGTAGTCAGGTTAACTTTTTCCAAAACTTATTTATTGATGTACAGCTGAACTGAACTTTCTAAAGCAATCTTGCTCTCTTGTGAACTATTTTTTATTGTATTTATTTTGTGCTACATCATATTAAAACACTATCCAATCTAACAATTAGACTTATGAACTGGTACCTTTGCAACAATCGACCAGTATTGGAATAAATTCCTAAATATTGCTGACTTGCATATTTGTCAATATCATTTTGCACTTAATATGTTTCTAAATTATGATTACTGCATGTAAATAAGTCATCTCATCAATGTGCAACATAGATCTTCACAAACCTCGTTCCTTTCATTTACAGCAGCTTTTATTCATATTCTTTAACTGTGAGCCCATTGTGGTAAGAATGATTAGGCAAAGGACACTTCATTGGCGTGGCTTGGGATAGTATCTGCTTCACTGGCAGAATATTCAGAAACAATGAAAACTAAAGAAAGTAATTTTTTATCATTTGAATCTTTGAATGTCTAGTCAGAGTTGTAACCTCAAATCTTCCTCATTCCCTGTCCCTCCCCTGACTTCCCCAATATGGGCCCACTTTATGTTTGTTATTAAATTAGTACATCTTTTCATTCCAGCATCCAAAAAGATCACACACCTCTGAGGATGAGCAGCTGGGACCTCCCATAATAGCAAGTTCATATACACTCTGACAGGAGTAATATTGTAAGGAATGGTTGGTAGTTTGCCCCTCACTGGTCTAATGGAAGCTCCCATGTAAGCTAGATGGCCATTGTATGCAGGTTCATGCTATCTTTGTGGCATTTGGAGTACGTTCCTTTCAAACCGAAGGCAGGAGACTCCAGGAATTGCCAAGTAGTTTCAGACCCAATAACCGGCCAAAGTGTTTGTTTAAGATTTGGAGATAATCCCAGTTTCTGGCAACTATTTTATATAGCAGGGAGGGGGGGGGGGGGGGGGGGGGAGAGAGAGCTTGATTTCTAATCAAACTGCTTTAAAATTGTATATAAAATGCTTCCCAACCTATCCTTATAATTCAACTGCTCAAGTCCTGGCAACATCCTCGTAAATCTTCTCTGTACGATTTCCAATAACTCCACACAAGCTAGATCTGTATATTTAAAAGTGTGGTCCTAGCACCGACCCTTGGCTGCCATTCTCCAATCTGAAAAATATCAATTTTGCGTGTTTTTTTTACCCTTGGGTCACTGGAGTATAACATTTGGAGAAAGAAAGAAAAATCACTAAAAAATATATATATGCACATGAAATAATGTGGTCAATTCATAAATTGATTAAAAAGGGTTATTGAATAAGTTAGTTCATACTTGTTAACTAGTTTTTATTTTTGTTATAAATGCATGACATCCAGCCAGGGCTACCATCTGGTCCTAGCAGGTGATCAAGAATGGACTAGTGTGCAACCTATCACAAACCAGATCTACACAAACTTTCCATGTGTCAGTGAATGTTAACAGCAGAACTGGGTCTTGTTTTGTGAATTGCAATGGGAACCAGATGCTGGTTGATTAGGGCAAAGAGATGACAAGGGAAACTGCGCTGGATTACAGTACCTGCTTTCAGTCAGCCTCAGCTGGTTTTCATTAGCCCCTTTTAACTCTGGGCAAATTAACTCTTTCTCCCCTCCCTTCCCCCCTTCTCAAGAATAGGACTGTGGATTCAAAACTTGTATGCGATGCACCCTTGCTTATTCTACCAGCAATTTATTACCAGCTTGTCATTTTAAGACAAAATTTTAATAAAACGTATTGTAGTTATGCTTGCGAGAGATACATGCGACATTTTAAAACCAAAAGGTTTGAAGCCTTCAACTGACGGTTTGGTCAAAGATGATCTGCCCTTATTTAATTAGTAGGCTGAGGTCAACGTTTGACCTGCTGAGGCTTAATTACATTGTCAAAGTGTACTCATGGGTAGGGGTGCCTGGGTATTATTTAACTTGCATTTTAAATCACCAGGACTGATTTCAGAATATCTGGTGCAGTGTCTCCTTATACTGTTGATCTTCTCTAAAGTTTGCAATGCAAATCATGTAAACTGGTGCACAAGTGGAAATAAAATCCTGATCCACTCCTCCTCCCCAAGATAAATGAGACTATTTGTAAATGGGACTATTTGTTTTTGTCTTTTGTTTACACCTATTCAAAACTTAGAAGACAAACTCTTTTTGAAGGCAAGTTTGGAAACTGGATTTAGATGGCTGTAAACCCTTTCTCCAGGGGCCAGTAAATATTATTAAAGCTCAAGGTTCCGACATTGCACAACAGATTTGGAGATACAAAAATGTACATCGCAGACGTGAACAACATTTTTTCAATATTTTGTATATAATGTCTTTTTTCAAACTGCAAAAGTCACTACATTTATTTCCAAACATTTTTTCTCCAGCTGGGCTGAAATTTGGTTTTGCCAAAGTGAAAATATTTTCATATTTGCAAGGAAATTGATTTTTGCAATCAGTATATATCCTGTAATTCAAGGACAACATGAGATGAAATAAAGGGTAAATACAAACAATCCCCTCATACAGCCAGGACTTACTGATAAAATGAGTCGACAATGCAACTAAAGACTCTCATTACCCCTCCCTCCCACCAACCCTCCACAATCTATCACCGCTGATGCTAACATAAACCAAAACAAACCTAGCATGAAGCTCATTAACCATTCCTCCAAATTGGCTTCCAATAGGCAAAGAAAATGAGATCGGAGGCATTATTTTTTTAATTTTAAATCCAATTTGTTAGCTTCCATGGATACCACATGTGAGATATGATTTACTCACTCTGGTACATCCAACCATAGTGTATAGACTAAGGTAGTCCCACATCCATCTGAGGCAAGAGCTTTCCACCAACAACGTGGTCGTATTTGAGATCAATATCCTGTTGTGTATCAATCTCTACAGCAGCCATAAATGCTGCACAAACGTTCATGCTCTCCAATCGTTTCTTGGTTATACTGAAGCTACCGAGAAGTCAATGTACAATACACCAATACTTATTCACCAGATACTTAAAACTTCTATAATCGGCCATGTTTGAGACCTTGACAGTGCTGAACGAGCTGATGTGATGGATCTTCTAATGTTGATTCTAATGATACCCTAACAAATGTTTTAATACACTTTTTTAAAAGAAGTTACACAGCATTATAATACATTTCCCAGGTAGATTTGAAAGGAGCAGGACATTGGACATTGAAAGGGAATAGGAGAATCAAAGCCCCAGTGCTTCAGAAGGGAGTGCAGCAGACCTTACCTGGTGAACCAGCAGATTTTCCAAAGAGTTTGACAGTGAATTATTCAGGTTTTACCGTACAATGTTTTATAAACATGAAATGTGTCCCTCAGAGAAGACAACTGATGGTAACTGAGCAGAAAACTGCACTTTCTCCAAAATTCCCTGAGATTTTCAACGTCATAGATTATATCCTTGTGGCTGCAATGCTGTGTTCACCAATGAAAGCACCTTCAAAGGAATTATTTTTCTTTAATTGGGCATTTCATTTTTCAACAACATGCCTTTTTCTGGGGCCTCTTTCATTTCCGGATGGTTCATGCTGAAACCAACTGAAAATGATTGTTTTTCACCCTTCGATGTAATCTTGATAACGTTTCCAGCATAGTGACGGTACATTACCTTACAAAGAGGTTTTCTCATAGAGAATTTGGAACATGAAAGCATCTGAGAGCAGCTGGGAGACTGGCCAGAGGGGCAATATCTTCAGGCAGGGTTAATCTGGAGACCTTCAGTTGCACTTGTATCTAGTCAACACATCAGTTGCGCCATTAAAGAGCGCTAGAGCAGGAGAGTTCTTCTTTACAGCAAAGGCTGCTACCATCTTTATACTGATTTATATGAGACTGGCATTCAAATTACTAGCATCCGAACCACCTCATCAAACCCATTTCCCAAGAACAATGTTAACAGGCCTATGAACTTCAATTCAGCTACAGTTTTATTTTGCATCCAGTGCAAAACCTCACCACCACGACTCCACAGTGGCAGTCTGCAAGTAAAATTTCATTGTTCCATTCGGGACTTATGACAATAAAATGCTGTTGACTCTTGACTCTCTTGACATAGTTTAAGCCTAATCTCATCCTCCTTTGCTGCTTCTACATCAGTACCTCAGGATCAAGGATGACGTAGTTGCACTCTAATTTTAAACCTTCTGAAGTGGCTTTGGGCCAATGTGGGAACATGAGACTCTTCCACAGAAGGGGCAGATGGTATCTGACTGTGCTGTTGAGTTGTAGTTTGTGAGGCAATTTCCTTTTTCCACCGCCCCTGTGTGCGCCCACTGCACAACCTTGTTGTCTGAAACACCATCCCAGATGTTCCTTCTCCACTCTGAAAGGTCATGGGCTAGTGGGAATGTTACACTTCGTCCAGGGACAGACATCTCTTGCACTTCCGTGGTCCTGTTTTGTAATTCATCAGGTCGCCAGAGAAGCGTATGTCCAGGATCTTTAAACTTTTTATTCTTCCCACTGCCATCCTGCCAATGAAGGCTGGTGCACTGTCCCTGAGCCTTCCCTTCCTGAAGTCAACAACCAGCTCCTTGGTCTCGCCAACACTGAGAGCAAGATTATAGTTCTGGCACGCTCAACTGTACAGTGTGCGTGTGTGTGGTACGTATGTCTGAACTGGTACAGTACTGGAATATATTGAAAATGACTTGTGTTAATCAAATTATGCTCTCACTCATCGTTACCTGTTATTCGTCTAATGAAGGTAGTACCCTTGACAAGTTTAAAGATGGTCTTGGAGTTATGTCTTGTTACATAGTCATGCATACAGAAAAGGTAGAGCAGGGAGCTGAGCACACAGCCTTAACATGCCTCTGTGTTGATAAGGGGGAGGTATTGTTGTCAATCCGTATTTATTGAGGCCTGCTGATCAGGAACTTGGGGATCCAATTGCATAGGGTGGAGCAGAGACCCAGATCCGTGAGTTTGGAAGGGATGATGATGTTGGAACGCCAAGCTGTAGTCGATGAACAATAGCCTGACATACATTTCTTGTTGTCCGAGTGGTCCAGCGCAGAGTGGGGAGCCATTGAGATCACAGCCGTTGTTGATCTGTTGTGACGGTAAGTAGATGAATTTCATCGTACCCAACCTCTCGACCTGCTTTAAACGTACACCCAAACTACTGATGATCATAGATATAACTCAGTAAAATGCCTTGTAAGATTGATCACAATACCAATAATCTTGCCTTAATCATATAAATCAAGTTCCATTTTGAGAGAATGGGATGAATTGTGAAATATTTAAGACTCCTGCAATACTTTTAGATTCCTTTATCTCAGAAGAGTGACCCAAGATCAAGTTTCCAACATTAACATTTCAATTCTCAGCTGCTCAACTGGTGTCCTGGCTGTAAACTGGAATCCATACTTGGTGTGAGCAGAAGATAGACACAAAAAGCTGGAGTAACTCAGCGGGACAGGCAGCATCTCTGAAGAAAGGAATGGGTGACGTTTCCGGTCGAGACGTTTCTCAACTGGAAATGCCTGTATGTCCGAGGCACAGATCGGCCGTGAAGTTTGGCCAGTGCTCGTGTGCAAAGTGCTGACATCCTGATAGTATTACAGGGATCAAGCCGCTGCTGGCAGGCTGCATTTATTGGCCTATGAAACTCACTTCCACCGGCACAATAGAACAAGCTATTCAGCTCTCAGTTACCACCAGCTGATTCAGGCCCTTGAAGTAGAAGTCCGCGAGGTAAGAACAATGTAAACATTCGCATGGAGGGAAGGATTTTATTTTTATTTTGGTTCCTGCCCTGGAACAGAAATATTCACCCAGCTGGGAAAGACTTAAATGATTAAAAAAAAATAAAAAATTAAACTTAATAATAAAAATTATTATTTCTGACGATTTCTTTCCCTTCCTCTGATTTGTACCAGTAAGGACATAGTTTTAAATATGCGTGGTTTCGATTTTGGCATGTTCCAGTCTCTGGTTGTATTTCAATCTGTTAGCGTTCATCAACTTTGGAGTCTTTGTGCATCCTGGATTTGTTTGATCCACTCAAAGAGCATCTTTATTTTGCCTCATTCAAATGGAGCAGTGAGGGGATGGCAAAATGTGTTTTGGCATTTGAATAGGTTGCAGTGATTGATGCCAACTTCAGCACTTTGTTGCCTTACAGAGTGCTATTGCCTTTACTTGGCATCCTCCAACTCCAGGGTCAAGCAAGGTGGAATTCAAACTAAACTCGTGGAATGAAAATCACCGGCTTTCATATGTGCAATTAGTCCAAATGGTTGATTTTACCAGATAGATTTGTGATTTCAATTTAATTCTTGTGTCAGCTTTTGACAATATAGTTCAAAATTCCAACATGGACATTGTCAGACTTTAAATCAGACTTTAAAATTCTAAAATACTAAAATAATTTATTTATTTTAAATAAAAATTTAAAAAATAAATATAATATATATATATATAATGCAAATTTTTGTATCGTTATGATACATCACAGATATAAAGAGATAATTATAAATTGTTGAAGTATTCTTTGTTCTCTTAAAACTGAATATTTTTAATGTAGATATTATTATGGCATAAAAGTGAGTTGCAGAAAATCCACTGAGTTATATCTCCCCACTACAGTTATTTAAAACATTGACATTATTCCAATTGGCAAAACGAAAAATATTGACAATTTTTGATTTAAGATACATTTTCCTCCTCCACAACATGTTTAAAAATTACAAATTTAAAAAAATCTTTGTAGGCTGTTACAACTGCAGGCAAATCATCTGGCATAAAGCTTATACAATGCATAAAAATACTTGCTAAATTAGTACTGCACACAAGATGCGCTCCAGTTGCATCAACGTGTTGTTCATGTGTCAATGCTATGCTCGGTGCAATCTGTGTAAGTGGTGGACTTCATGGACTTTTAGTGCCTTTCAAGGCTGAATGCAAACCATAAACCTGTCTGTGTGTCCTCCTGCTGAGGTTGGAACTCCTAACGTTTCTGTTCTTGTCTGTAATCCCTGTTGGAGGTATTGAATACCAAATAAGAAAAATGTTAGGATGAAATAGGAGCAATGGGAGTAGTTCAAATATTTTGAATGTATTGTAAGCCGAAAAATTGGCACCAGGTTAACAGGAAGTCATTTGAATCCCTTCAATTTGCTTTCTGACCTTGTATTAATGCCAAAAATGCTTTAAAGGATAAAGATTATCCCATGGGACTGTGACAAAGATAGTCTACCCCTTGATAGACACAAAATGCTGGAGTAACTCAGCAGTACAGGCAGCATCTCTAGAGAGAAGGAAAGGATGACGTTTCGGGTCGAGACCCTTCAACTGTGTGTGAGTCTGAAGATAACTAGGTAGTCAGGGAAGAGGGTAACTAGAAACATGGAAGGGTAAGGTGTGAAAATGATAGATCAAAGCAGATAATGAAAAAGGAAATGTAGAATGGTTCATTGTTAGTTCATATTAACTAGGTGGGACTGCATTTGGTTGGTTCCATCTACACCTGGGCGGCACGGTGGCGCAGCGGTAGAGTTGCTGCCTTACATCGAATGCAGCGCCGGAGACTCAGGTTCGATCCTGACTACGGGCGCCGTCTGTATGGAGTTTGTACATTCTCCCCGTGACCTGCGTGGGTTTTCTCCGAGATCTTCGGTTTCCTCCCACACTCCAAAGACGCACAGGTATGTAGGTTAATTGACTGGATAAATGTAAAAATTGTCCCTGGTGTGTGTAGTATAGTGTTAATGTGCGGGGATCACTGGGCGGCGCCGACTTGGTGGGCCGGAAGGGCCTGTTTCCGCGCTGCAGAATCTAAATCTAAAAAAAATCTAAAAACCTTGCAACCAGTGAATCACAAATAATGGCTTTCTTTCTGTTTTCAATAATTATAACAGGTATAACAGATAACAGAGCTTTATTTGTCGTTCGGTACCGAAGTACCGAACGAAACTACATAGCAGTCATAGAAAGAAAAAAAAAGAACACAAGACACATAACCCCAACACAAACGTCCATCACAGTGACTCCAAACACCCCCTCACTGTGATGGAGGCAACAAAACTTCCACTCTCTTCCCCACGCCCACGGACAGACAGCTCGTCCCCGACCGACCCGCACGGTCCCCGCACCGGGCGCTGAAACGTCCCGCGGCCGAACCGGGCGATGAAAGGCCCGCGACCAAGCCTTGCGCAGCTAAGTCCCGTGGTCGAGCCGCACCGGGCGATGTAAAGTCCCGTGGTCGAGCCGCACCGGGCGATGTCAAGTCCGCAGCCGAGCCGCACCAGCGATGAAAAGCCCCGCAGCCGAGCTGCACCGGGCGATGTTAAGCCCCGCGGCCGAGCCGCACCGGGCGATGTTAAGTCCCGCAGCCGAGCCGCACCAGCGGTGAAAAGCCCCGCAGCCGAGCTGCACCGGGCGATGTTAAGCCCCGCAGCCGAGCTGCACCGGGCGATGTTAAGTCCAGCGGCCAAGCCGCACCGGGATGTAAAGTCCAGCAGCCAAGCCGCACCGGGATGTAAAGTCCAGCGGCCAAGCCGCACCGGGTGATGTAAAGTCCAGCGGCCAAGCCGCAGCGGGCGATGTTAGGCCCCGCAGCCGAGCCGCACCCCGCGCCGTGAGGAAGAGAAAAGTCCCCCCCCCTACAGATCAAATACTGGTCCATCTTTCTTTCTCATTTACCTGGTGATCCTTCAATAATGTTATCCGAAAAGCAGAATGCATTTCCACAAGCATACCAGTACATCCAACTCCACTTACCACCACTCCAGAACTATTCAATGATTCTGACCATCCAATTATATATTAAAAAGATGCGAGCTTACAAGATTCCTGACCACTAACACCATCTCTGCTTCTCATCTTGGCAACCATATCAAACTGGACCTTACCATTCCTCGTGTAGGCATCATAGTTGACTCTAAGATGAATGTCTAATTCTACTCCTTGGACTTGACTTCCCTGACTTTACTTCTGCCGCACTCATCTGCTGCTGAAATTCTCTTCCATGGATCTTTGTTACCTCTAAACCTCATGGTTCCAAGGTTCTTCTACCCATCAGCGTCCTTCAAAAATCCTTCATACACTTGAGGTTATCTATATATATGAATCTGAAGATGGATCCCAACCTGAAACATCACCTGTCCATTCCTTCCACAGAAGCTGCCTGAACCACTGAGTTACTCCAGCATTTGTGTTTGCTGATGTTATCCAAACCTCTGTTGCCTGCTCTCTGACACTCACCAAGTCCTGTTGACCTATGACTTGAGCTTTCTGACTTGCATTGGCTTTCAACTGAGCACCACCTCAATTTTAAAGTTTTCACAGGTTTTTCAAATACGCTCGCGATGTCACTCCAGCATCGCTCTCTCGGAAATTACCTCCAGCACCATAATTTACCAAGATTTTTGCGTTTCTTCAATTTAGCCTTCAATCAGTCAGTCCAAGTTCAAAGGTTGCAAATTTAAAATGCTGGATTTACTACTTAAAACCCTTGCCTCCCAACTTCTGTTTCCTCCTTTCAAATGCTTCTTAAGTCCTACATCTGGCAAAGTTTAGCTTATCTAGCCTGATGTCTCCTTACGTGTGAACATTTTGTTTGATAATGCTCATGTGAAGTACCTTGGGATATTTTACTATTTTCGATACTATTCACGGCCTGGCACATCCGTCCATCCGGGCCACTTCGGCTCTGGTTGCGGCTCGATTTGTCTGGCACGGGCTGCGGAGGCAGGTGGCCGCCTGGTCCCGCTCCTGCATTCCGTGCCAAATCTCCAAGGTACACCGGCACACTCGGCCCCCCGTCCAGCAGTTCACGGTCCCCGCAGTCCGATTCCTCCACATCCATGTGGATCTCGTCGGCCCGTTACCCCACTCCAGGGGCTACACCCACCTCCTCACGGTAGTCGAGCGGTTCACCCGGTGGCCAGAGGCGCTCCCGTTGTCCGACATCTCAGCAGCCTCCTGCGCGCGGGCTCTGGCACTAAATTGGATTGCCCGTTTCGGCGTCCCGGACGTCATCACTACCGACCGGGGCGCCCAATTCACCTCGTCCCTGTGGGTGGCTCTGACTCAGCTGTGCGGGTCCCGATTACAACAAACCACCGCCTATCATTTTCGCTATTTTTTAGAGGGTCGCTTTTTCGTGGCTTTCACTGACCACAAGCCACTGACGTTTGCTTTTTTGAAGGTTTCCGATCCGTGGTCGGCCCGCCAGCAGAGACACCTCACTTTCGTTTCGGAATTTACCACTGACGTTCGGCACATTGCGGGAAAACTAAACGCCGTGGCGGATGCCCTGTCCAGACCGGCGGTTTCCCCGGTTGCCGAGGTAAGTTCCGGGGTGGATTTCCAGGAGCTCGCGGAGGCTCAGCGCCTGGAAGACACCCCCTCCCTGTACCCCCACACCACCTCGGGGTTGCGGTTGGCACAGGTAGCCTGTGGTCCCACGCGTACCAAACTCTGGTGCGATGTTTCTCTGCCGCGCGCCCGCCCGGTAGTGCCCACTTCCATGCGCATGGAAGTGGGCACTACCGGGCGGGCGCGCGGCAGAGAAACATCGCACCAGAGTTTGGTACGCGTGGGACCACAGGCTACCTGTGCCAACTGCAACCCCGAGGTGGTGTGGGGGTACAGGGAGGGGTAGCGAAAATGACGGATCGCCAGGTAGAGGGCCAGGAGTTCCCGATCAAAGGCACTGTAAGCTATTTCGGGGCGAGTGAGCTGGCGGCTGAAAAACGCCAAAGGGTGCCAGAGGCCGTTAACCTGCTGTTCTAAGACGCCCCCCACCGCCACGCCGGAGGCATCGACGGTGAGGGCGGTGGGGGCAGAGGAGCGCGGGTGGACGAGCATGGTGGCGTTCGCGAGGGCCAGCTTGGCCGCCGCGAAAGCCGCGTCGGCAGCAGGGGACCACACGAGCTCGGTGGGGTTACCCGCGAGGCATTGGAAAAGGGGGCGCATGATCAGGGCTGCCGCCGGGACGAATCGGTGGTAAAAATTCACCATGCCTACAAATTCTTGTAACCCTTTGATAGTGTCGGGGCGGGGGAAAGAGCGGATAGCAGCCACCTTCTCGGGCAAGGGAACGGCACCGGCCTGTGTGATCCGATGACCCAGGAAATCGACTGAGGATAGTCCGAATTGGCATTTGGACGGGTGTAGGATCAGACCGTGGTCCTGCAACCTTTGGAATATGGAGCGCAGGTGGGACCGGTGTTCGTGAGCCGACCGACTTGCCGCGAGAATATCGGCCAGATATATGAACACAAAAGGCATACCCCGACCCACATGACCCATGAGGCGTTGAAACGCCTGGGCGGCGTTTTTGAGGCCGAAAGGCATCCGCAGCCACTCGAAAAGCCCGAACGGGGTGATCGTGGCGGTCTTAGGGATGTCTGCAGGGCGAACCGGGATCTGGTGATACCCTCGGACTGTCCAGTTTTGAGAATACCGTGGCACCCTCTAGGCTGGCAGAAAAATCCTGAATATGCGGGATCAGGTATCGGTCAGCCGTGGTGATGGCGTTCAGACATCGGTAATCGCCACATGGTCTCCACCCCCCCAGATGCTTTTGGGACCATGTGTAACGGTGAGGCCCACGGGCTGTCTGACGGGCGTATGATCCCCAGCCGTTCCAAAGTGAGGAACTCTTCGCGAGCGACTGCCAGCTTATCAGGGGGTAGGCGTCGGGCTCGGGCGAAAACAGGCGGTCCCTCCGTAGGGATGAAGTGCACGACTACGTGCTTGGCGGCAGGTGTGTCGAAACGCTGGACTAGGAGCTCCGGGAATTCAGCGAGTATCGCAGCAAACGGGTCGGAGGTCGTGGTGACGGCCTGGACGGTCGGGCTGGATGACACGGAAACCGAAGGAGCGGGGGGGTCAATGCTACTGGACGACGGCTGCAGGCTCTTCCCGCGGACGTCAGGGATCAATGAAAAAGCCCAAAGGAAATCCGCTCCCAGGATTGCCTGGCCTACATCTGCGATGATGAAAGTCCAGTTGTAGGTCCTGGAACCAAAGGACAGGGACATGTCCCGTGTTCCGTAGGTACGGACAGGGCTGCCGTTCACCGCAATGAGTGGGGGGCCGGTCTTACCTGATCGCGCTTCCTGGCAGGATGGAGGCACAATGCTGACGATCGCCCCGGTGTCCACGAGGAAAACGGTACCTGTATGTTGCTCCGCAAGGTAGAGGCGATGGTTCTGGCCGATCGAGATTGCCTCTACATTTGATCGGCTGAGGCATTTCCCGAGAATGTGCAGGGGCTTCTACAGTTGCGTGCCACTGCTCCCCACCGTCTATGAAAGAAACACCAGCTGTGCTGGTGTGTTTCTATGTCGCGGGCCTGTTTCAAAATGGCCGCCATCGACGTAGCAGCTTGGCGGGTTTTTTGAAAAGTGGCGGGCGGATGGGCGCCATCTTGGCCGCGCGGTCGGTCGCTCACCGGTGTGGAAACCCGATTTACTGAGCCGGGGCGCCTCGTCTTTGCCGCGACCAGTGCGTCCGCCTTTTCTGCGAAATCCATCGGGTCCCCGAAAGTAACGTCTGCTAGGACTATGCGGACGTCCTCTGGCAGCTTCTCGCGGAATGCCTCCTCGAACATGAGGCATTTGGTGTGCTCTCCCGCTAGAGTCATCATCTCCGTCATGAGCACCGACGGCGGTCGGTCCCCGAGCTCAGGTAAGTGCAGGAGTGTGCTGGCCCGCTGTTGTTGGCTGCGGCCGAAGGTTTTCAGCAGCAGCGACTTGAGGCCCGCATACTTGCCGGTTTCTGGCGGGTCGGTGACGTACTGTGCGACCCGTGCGGACGTCTCCGACGGCAGGACGCTCAATAGATGGTAGAACCTGGTCTCGTCCTCCTGTACTCCCCGGAGGTGGAACTGTGCCTCCGCTTGGGCGAACCACAGGCGTGGTTGGTGGGCCCAGAACGGGGGCAGATGAACGCTGACTGCGTTCGGCGTCGATGCCTCCCGATGGGACATCTTGGTGATCTGTGATCACGTCGGGGTCACCACTATGGCGAGTCGTAGGCGAAGTGCATTGAGGTAGACGTTTATTGTAATATTAACAACCGTGACAACCAACGCACCAAACGACAGACAACCATAAATCTTACTGTCTCTCTCGGAGTTCTAAACCAGACTGCTCTGTACCTTTACCTGCGCACCACCTCACCTCTTCTACCAATCAGAGGGTTCGATGGTCTGGACCAATCCCTGTGCCCCTACAGTGTGTCCGTTCCATTGACAACTAAATATTAAAAAGATGCTAGGTCAGTCACAAAATTCCCACTCTGCCATCACAGGAAGGGGAGAGATTTGAAAACAAGGTTTAATAAAGGCATTGCAGCACAGCAGGAGGGGCAGTACAGGTCAGTGAGCATGGTGATGAAGGGCGAATGGTTACGGATAGTACATGGAAAGAGTTTTGGTGACCTCAGCTTTACAGAGCACAGAATTTGGGACGCTACTCAGGAATGCGCTGCAATAGTCTTTGTATAGAAGCAACAGAAACACGAATTGTAGTTTCATTGGATATTCGGCTGGGACAAGACAAGGTGGTGTAAATACAAAGGTGGGGATAAACCATGTCAGAAATTGTGTGGATGAATAGTTAAAAAAAACTTGCCTAAATCTTGAATATCATTGTAGAGCTTAACCTCAAACAATGAAAGACGTAGACAATGAGAGACATAGATGGCGAGAGAACAGAGATTTGATCTCAGCTGAGGTCTCATCATTTACTTTTGATTCTTCATTGCAGTGCATAATAGTAAAGCTTGTCTGGGTAAGGCCTGTATTTTATATCTCTCAAAACTCAGTGTCTGCTTTGCTTTAGGTTCCTTTGCTTCAGTTCAGGGTGAATCTCCAAGTGATTATTCAGCGTAGAGTGGGGAAAACTTCCACCTGCCTGTTTATCATGGTCAAAATAAAACACTCTGCAAGATGCATAATCTGTATTTGGCAGGGTTTTATTGCAACGTGCATTTTTAATTTGAACCAATAATTTAAAGTAATGTAAAAAAAATTACCAACACCAATTGAGACAGGTTCAACACTTGTGATTGTATTAACAGAGTCTTCTGTTCATGCTTTATTTCCGGGCGAGTTTCAAGATCAATTTGCCACCCACCTGGACAAAATCAACTTTGAGTTAAAAACAGAATGTGGTATGTCTATTTATATTTTTGAAACAATTTATGCTGAAAATGATGTGGGGTATGAAATAAGCAAGTATATTGGGGAGCACCCTGTAGTAATGAGACAATCGAGTACTGGGCAAACATATTAAAAAGATGGGGTGTTAATCCTGCTCAAAAAGAGTGCACTGTGTTTTAGCCTTGTGCATAGCTAATCACATGGTATGTGCACTGAATTGCCCATTGTCTGTGCATCTGTCAAGATAAATAAGGATTCTGGGAGTATAAAGCTGTACTCTCGCATTCTGGGTTTTGCTTTGATTTTTAATGCCTGGCTTCAGATTGCTGACCAATCAAAAAATGAATCAAATGACAGTTTGTGGATCTTGTGGATGATTTAGCCTTTACAGTTGTGTATATTTTGGAATAAGGTCAGGTAAAATTTTGGCTGCCAGTCTGAATATCTATTTCTGTATGGGAACTATTTGCTTCTTTCCTAGATTTCCAATTTAATTCAAGCTGTAATGTGGATATTTCCCTCCATGGACTTTTTTATACTACATTTCACTCTAGTTCCAGTAGATCATTTCTACCTCCTGGAATTGGCAGACTTAAACATGGTATTCAGTTCATTTAAACAAGCAGAATCAAATGAGGCAGGGTTTTGCATTTTATTGCTGCATTATGTCTTTAAAATGTTCCTGAAATGCTGTTAAAAGTGTTGTGCCATCATATTGCAACCGTATAACCTTAAAATAAGAATTAGGGTATTGCATGTTAAAAGAATCAATTGTTTTGACTCTCCTATATAACAAAAGAAATTCATTTTGCATGTTCTAATTTATCGAATTAAGATGGAAGCGCTCCAAAGCCTTAGTTATACCATTAACTGTTGAATATTTGTCATCAAAGGGTAGAGATATTAATTGCAATTCTGGTTTGGGCTGAACGTGTCTATGTCAAGTCCTTCCAAGAAAACAACTTGATCTTCGAGTATTTACAGCATTTTCCGTTTTTATTTCAAGCCCTCCCAAGCAGAAAACCATGTACTGCCAGCAAGTTGCATGGATTTGAATAGCCCCATAAAATACTGATGTGCTTTGCATTCTGAAGGAGATAGTGCAGCATAGAAATCACGTTCCAACTAATCTATAGCCAAATATTCAGTTAACTTTGGCGAAAATACGTGCTAATTCTCCAGCTTAGAATAAATCTTTAATAATTTAATCGACCAAAAGGTTTTGGTTGAATTCTGTACCAATGAATTATGATACGACTTGGATCAAAGACAGGCATGGGTTATGAGCAAGATCTGGCGTTTGCGCAATCATTTGGAGCAGTCACACTTGGTCATCGGGAACCATCCTATTTTTACTTAATTGTACTCAGTTCATAAATGTATGAGAAAATACCGAGTTTGCATTATCCATGCCTCTGGACTGATTGGGACTTGGCATCATTCCAAACAAAATCACTCTTGCACGATATCCCTTTAGGTAGTGGTTCAGTTCCAAAAATGCAAACTGTATCATTTTAATTTACATCCGCAATAATATATTGGCCAAGATGAGTTCTTCAACCATTTTAACATTGCTCCTTCATGCTGACATTTACGCACAACATAAACTGTTAAACGCACTCAAAGTTGCTCCGCCCACATCCCCCCCCCCACACACACACACACACACACACACACACACACACACACACACACACACACACAGACACACACACACACACACACACACACACACACACATCATCGTTCACCATCCTCCCGCCACTTACATTCAAACCCACCACACACAAATGCCTTAATCTTCCAAAACAATCACTGTAACATTTATGCTCTTTTTTCCCTAATCTCCTTTTAAACCAAACTAGCCACAAAATGCTGGAGGAACTCAGCCGGTCAGGCAGTATCTGGGGTGGGAATGGACAGGCAACGATTCAAGTCGGAACACCTCTTCAGAAGGGAGGTCAGCCACATAGTAACTCTCACACATGGAAAAACTTACCCCAAAAGGCCTGATTAGATTAAATACTAGAGGATATTTCCACCAGTGGGTCTAGGACCAGAGGGCATAACCTAAAAATAAAAGGACGCATCTTTAGAAATGAGATGAGCAGGAATGAACAGAGGTTATAGGGAGAAGACAGGAGAATGGGGTTAGGAGAGAGATAGATCAACCATGATTGAATGGCGAATTAGACTTGATGGGCTGAATGACCTAAGTCTACTCCCATCACTTGTGACATTATGAATTTCTCTAGTCAGAGGGTGGTGAATCTGTGGAATTCATTGGCACAGACGGCTGTGGGTATTTTGAAGGCGGTGATTGACAGATTATTGATTAGTACGGGTGTCAAGGGTTATGGGGAGAAGGCAGGAGAATGGAGTAGAGTGCGAAAGATAGATCAGCCATGATTGAATGGCGGAGTAGACTTGATGGGCCGAATGGCCTACTTCTGCTCCTATGTCTTATGAACATGATCATTCTGGATGCTCAAGCCGAGGGCTACCTGGGCAGAGACAACTCAGACTGTCATTGAACCATGAAACCTGCTGGATAAGCTCACTAACAAAACAACGTAAAGATCTGTTCATCCACCTTGCATTTCATCAAGTGCATTCTCGCTCATTACCATCTGTACTTCTGCCTCAAAATAAAATTTATCAATGCCGCAGCTTAAAACTGCCGTTACCTCTGCTTTATCTTTTGAGGGTACGTCAGGGTTCCCATTTCCCTCGTTTTTGTTTTTTGTCATGTGTACCGAGGTACAGTGAAAAATATTTTTTGTTGCGTGCTAGTATGACTATACATGGTTACAATCAAGCCGTCCACAGTCTACAAAAATATGTAGAGTAGGATGAAATGGAGAAGTCACTGGACGGTGAGGAAGAAAGTATTTGTCCATTTGAACAATTAAAAAGTGAGAAATTATTCCTTAAGATTTAAAATTGTCAGAGAAAGTTATAACACTATTTCAGATTACAAAACAAGAACACTTCGAATTTGGGGACAAACCCCACAAACTTCTAGCACGCCAATTGAAAAAACGGGAAAAAGAAAATGCAATATTAAAGATTAAATCAGATAGAGGGGAATTATTAACATTACCCAAGGATATTAATAAAAGATTTGCTCAATTTTACCAGAATTTATACACATCTAAAACGTTAATAGACAATAATAATAAAATTTCAGAATTCCTAGATAATTGTAACCTACCACAATTAGCACTGAGGGAACAAGAGGAACTGGGAGCACAAATTACTTCGAAGGAGATAGAAGACACAATAAAAACACTAAAGAATGGAAAAACACCAGGACCAGACGGATTCAGCAATGAATTTTATAAAGCATTTTACGACATAGTTATTCCACGATTACAGAAAATGTATACATATGCTTTTAAAGAGCAAAGCTTACCTGAAACACTAGCAGAATCAACGATTATATTAATACTTAAAAAAGATAAAAATATAGAAGAACCAGGATCATATAGAGCTATTGCTTTGTTAAATACGGATCAAAAAATAATAGCGAAAACACTAGCCATTAGACTAAGCAGGTACGTTAGTAGACTAATAAATGAGGATCAAACAGGATTTATATCTAAGAGACACTCATTCAATAATTTGAGACGTTTGCTTAACATAATGCACTCACATAAACCTCATGACCAAGAGTTATCTATCATCTCACTGGATGCAGAAAAAGCGTTTGATCAAGTAGAATGGGATTATATGATTAAAGTATTGCAAAAATTTCAATTGGGAGAGAACTTTATCGCATGGATAAAATTATTATATAACAAACCTACGGCTAGAATATTAACTAACAATATATTATCCTCGAAATTTGAACTATCAAGGGGCAATAGACAAGGATGTTCACTATCACCGTTGTTATTCGCTTTGGTAATTGAACCCCTTGCTGAAAAAATAAGAACACACCCGGATATTTATGGTTATAACACAAAATATTCGAATAACAAAATATCCCTATATGCCGATGATGTACTACTGTACATCACAAAACCACAAATTAGTATACCAAACATATTAAATTTAATTGAGGACTTTGGATCCTTTTCAGGATATAGAATAAATTGGAACAAAAGTGAAATTATGTCGATAAATCCAAAAGACTCAACACACCTCCGGAAATTCCCTTTTAAAATAGCTACAGAAAAATTCAAATATTTGGGAATTGAAATTACTAGAAATTACCAGGATATGTTTAAAGCCAATTATAATCCCCTACTTAAGAAATTAAATAATTTGATTAAATTCTGGAAAACACTTCCGATGTCCTTAATAGGCAGAATAAATGCTATAAAAATGATTTTCTTACCACAAATCCTATACCTATTTCAATCAATACCTATATATCTTCCTAAAAGGTTTTTCAAAAAATTGGACTCAGATATTACAAATTTTATATGGGATTATAAATCCCATAGAATACAAATAGCACACCTTAATAAACGAAAAGAGTTGGGGGGTCTAGCGCTCCCTAACTTTATGTATTATAATTGGGCAGTAAATATTAAAAATATGATTCACCTGCTGGACAATTCTGCCCATCAGGCGGCCTGGATCTTAATGGAAAAAGGGGACTGCTCCCCGAGTAATATAGGAGCGACTATCCTCTCACCAATAAATCTGAATAATAAAAATTATAATAAAAATCCAATTATACATAGCACAATTAGAACATGGAAACAAATAAAACAGAATCTAAAATTAAGAAACTTATCTCTTTTAATACCAATAGTCAATAATCCATCGTTTAAACCATCAATTATAGACAAATCATTTATACAATGGGAAAGAATGGGAATCAAATCGCTCGAAGATTTGTATGAATTGGGAAAATTACTATCATTTCAACAAATACAACTGAAATATAATTTGAAAAATAACCAATATTTTAAATATCTTCAAATTCGTGATTATCTGAAAAAATATACAAAAGATTATTATAATATGCCTTCCGACTTACTGGATGAAGCAATGAAGACAAAGGCGGAATCAGCTAATCTAATATCGTATTTATATAATATCATTTTAAACATAGCAATACCCACAACAGATGGAATTAGAAGAGACTGGGAACAAGAATTAGCTATAAAAATTTCAAAAGAGAGTTGGGATAATCATTTACTACAGGTGCATAAATGTTCGATCAACGTACGACATACGCTCATCCAATTCAAAACATTACATAGATTATATTATTCAAAAACTAAATTAAATAAAATCTTCCCGAATGTTTCACCAATTTGTGATAAATGTCTGTGTCAAGAAGCTACTATAGCGCATTCTTTTGTTTTTTGTACAAAAATCCAAAAATTCTGGTATGAAATATTTGATATTTTTTCAAAATTAATCAAAATAAAACTGGTACCAAAACCAGAATGGATCATTTTTGGAATATCGGAAGGTAACCCTGAATTAAACGTGTTTCAGAAGAATTTATTTAATTACGGGCTAATAATGGGAAAAAAGCTCATACTGAAATTCTGGAAAAATGCGCCCACACCAACAATAAAAATGTGGATATCAAATATGTTTGAAACACTACATTTGGAAGAGATGAGATTCCTCTTAGCAGGTAAAGCAGACCAATTCCAAAAGACGTGGTCTACGTTTCTGGACCTATTACAAGCATGAGGTGCAATAGTAATTTTACAAAGAAATAAATAAATAAATGGTATCAGGACCTGGTAACGGGAGGTAAAACAACAAAACAGACTTGGTTGGTAGTCCCCTTCCTGCGGAGTTTAATGTTATAATAGAGCGATTGTTTCTACTTTTTTTTTTCTTTTCTTTCTTTTCTAGGGTCTACTTTCTTACTTTACTTCCTTCTCTAACTTCTTTTCCAAGGGGCTTTCTTTTCCCAACACTCTCTTGCACTTCACGACTCTTGCGCACTTTCTTTCTTTACTTCTTTACTTCTATCTTTTTCTTAAAGCTCAAAAAAAGGAAGCGGTATAAAAAATGTATTAAGATATACCTGTTGTATTATTGTAATTTACCGTACTTTTAATAAAAAAAAAAAAAAAAAAAAAAAAAAAAAAGATTTAAAAGTAGGCAGAGTTTTTCCATAATAGCTCTATTGTAGATATCTTCCAAGGAACATGTTTCTCTTTGGTGCTGATGAATTCTTGATTCCTGACCATCCCTATAAATCACCTAAAATAATTTAATTCACTAATTTTCTTAAATTCTGGTTTTAAGATGTGGATATCAATGGCGAGGCCAGCATTTATTTCCCATCCGTAATTAGCCTTGAACTGGGCCATTTATAATAATCATGATGTGACCTCGGGTCTCTAGGTTGTTAGTTCAGACCTCACAGTTGCTAGACTGGCAATTTAACCACTGTGCTACCACTGTACTCTAATAGATGGCGAGCTGACAATAACAACACAATGCTGGCTTTTTAGCATTCTGATTTGTCATTGCAAGTTACTGCAAATGCAAGGAGGAAGAGTGATTGTGTCGAGGCCATGTTCAGGCATGTTTAAAAGCAAAAGCAAGACCAATCTCCAAAATAATCGTTTAAATACAACAAATGCTCCTCGATGCTGGGGCAATGACAGGAACTCCATAACTGCATTAAAGATTTTACTAATAGCTCTTCGAGTTCTGAATCAATTTTGGAAATTAAAAATTATTTTTAAAAAATTTTATTTTTAGGAACTCCTCATTTTTAGGAAGATAAGCCTTTTAGAAGTCAATGGACAACCTTGTTTAGGCTCATCGATGTCAGTGCTTCAGTTAACTATACAAGAAGCAATACCACATTTCAGATGTTAACAGAATGATCCAAATTAAACTATTCCAGTCGATGTATTTTGTGGTAGGAAGCAGCTAGTAGCATATGTTATAAAGGGGCCCTAAATACGGGACAAGGTGATGTCACTGCCCGCACCCCACGTGACCTCACCCAGCCAGCGGCCATGGGGTCCCATTCCACCAATGGCGGCCGCCCGGGCCGGGAGGTTGGTTGCTAAGCAATCTCCATTAGGCAGCACGAGGCTTCACCGCTGCCGAGGCCTCAGTGCTGTCGACGCCCCACTTCGCCCCACCCCTCTGTGGTGTTGACCCACGACTGGGCTTCACTGGCCGCTTCGCGCGACCCGGGCTTCTACCCGCGAGGCCCGGGCCGGACCCCGACCCAGGCTTCTACGCGGCGATCCGGGAGGCATCGAGACCGCGGAGTCGCGATAAAGGCCTCCGGCCGCGTTCCCAGTGCACAGCCGCGGCCCGTCGGGAAGTTATGTGTTGGAAGAAGCTGCAGATGCTGATTTACACCGAAGACAGCCACAGAATGCTGGAGAAACTCAGCGGGATCTCTGGAGCAAAGGAATGGGTGATGTTTCGGTTTGAAACCTATCTTCAAACCAGAGGTGCCAGAGCAGCGCTCTGGCAACACTGCACCCCTGGTGGGGGGGGGGGGGGGGGGTGGGGTGGTGAGGGTCTGTGTGTCGGGGTTGGCAGTTGGGCGGTGACGCTCCAGCTGCCCATTGGTCCACGCAGCCCCGCCACCAACACATTCTAACCGCGGCATTGGCAACATATTCTAACCGCGGCGTGCGCAACACAGCGCAGGGTCCTCGAAAGCGCGGGGCCTGTAGCAAATGCTACTTTTGCAACAACGGTAATCCGGCCCTGGTAGGAAGGAGCTAGTAAAAGCCTTAGGCTTCTATTGTAATTGTTTGGTCTGACAAGTTTCCTATTTCTGCTCCATTGCTCAACAGTAAAGTCAGCTGGCGATTAGTAGAATTGATAGGAAAATCATCTTGGCAAGGAAAAACGTCACAACCTTGCCTATGGAACCACAGTGTTGAGCTCTAATATGGTGAACCATGCACCCACTGAAATGCCAGGACCTTGCTTTCGCTGTTGGCACAGCACCATTACAAAATTATCTCCAATTGAAGTAGATCCAAAAGTGGACCTTATATATTCCTGGTAAGTTTTACTTTCAGTAGCAACCACAGGAGACAAGTGCTTCAAATAAGGATGTATACTTTATTACCCTCTAATAGCAGAGAACTTAGTACATGTAGTATTTACATGCTATGTTCTTGTCATCATGTCAGTACATCTTCTGACCATCTGATTTATTTACGTTTGATACATAAATACACCACAGCTGTGGGACATGAATCTAACATTTCAAAACAGCAGAAAGGATAAGAAATCAGAAGACAATTAATAATTGCTGTTAAACGATAAATGCCATGCCCAAGAATCATTATAAACTCTTTCGCTACCTCTTCGGAGCAGGTAAGTAAAAAAAAATCAGTTAAAACATGTTCTGATTTGCAATGTTTTATAAAACATAGTTTGAGATTCTAAATCATGCAGTAGTGCTAGTTTCAGCACAATTTGATACCGCAGCATGAATATGATAACAACTATTCATGGGTCATTTCTCATTACTTTGGAAAGTCAACTGAGCACCTCCCAGCCTGAAATAAAAACATAAAATGCTAGAAAATTCAACTCTCTAGGCAACATCTGCACAGAGGGAAACAGAGTCAATGTTTCAGGTCAGCGACCTGTCATCTTGTGCAACTGAAAGCATTAATCCTCTTTCTCTCCACGGATACTGCTTGGCCTGCTGACTATCTCCTTTGCTTTCTGGTTTTAGTTTGATTTCCAGTATCTGGAGCTTCTTGCCTTTCAACATCCCAGCATGAGCCGTACTTGCTTCTGACATAGTTTCTACATCAGGTGCACATCATTCCCCAGATTGTGAGCAGTGCAGGGGAATTTTGAATACAGTATCCTGGCTGTTACTATCATTAAGCACTCCCAGGACTTCTTTGTAGCACAGTGCCATCTGAGATCCCATGCTTGTATCCTGGCTGAACACAACCCCACCCCTGATCCTGATCCTAATCCTCAGCTCATACTCAACACAATTCAACTCAGCCACAGGCTCCAATCCTGATTTTTGCCTGCATTCTCCCCCACTTTCAGCCATTCTATTAATTAAAAACCCAACCCCTGGCTGTGTAGATTTGTCCTCGCCCTAATGGGCATGTTTGCAAAGGAAACACAACCCCGTCGTTCACTGCCATGTGATACCTCGGGCTCTACAGCTGTTTACCAAAGCTGGCTCACAATGGAAACATCTACAGTTGCCCAATGCCATCACAGCACCTGAGAATGTGGAAGCAATTATTTTGTGCATCTTTTTGAAAAAAATGTTTTTAAAATTTGCGTTGCTGACATCATGGACAGTGGACAAAATGATCATGATCTGTTTCTGGAAATTCACTTTCCCCTCTCAGTCCATTCCTTACCACAGGAATATGGCAGGATGCATTTTCTTTATTCTCCTCTTTTGCCGAGCGTACTCACTAATATAATCATCAGTGGACGGTGCAGTGGCAAAGGCAATTTGGATAACTGCTGAAACATGAGAGCTTCAGTGAGTAGCAAGCTGACTGGGCAGGGTCAATAAGGCAAGCTGCCCACTGAGAGAGCAGACAAGATGTGAGTCATTACTTGTTCCCTGCTGATACTGACAGCACTGATGATGATATTCATGAGGTGAATTCTGCTTTGACAAATCCTGTCTCCTTCACTTCCATACTTCTCTCAGATAAGATCTTGTATGAAGTTTCTTTTACCTCAGAGTAAGGTATGTGCGGATGCTTCACTAGCTGTGACCTTGAACCCTTCTACCTACCTGTACATGGTTGTACTGTACCATCACCCCCTGAACCTCAGTTAATACATTCCTGATGTTAATGATTACAGATCTAAGAGTTAAATCTTATTGATCACTATGCCAAAGTGATTATTTTCAAAAAATCTATTTTCAGAATTAAAAGATCGCAGGCTGCATTTCACTACATAAAAGACTATTTAATATCTTGACATTGGTGGCATTGCAGAGTTAGTCAGTAACGTTTGGCAATGATGTGGGAAAAGAGGCCTCACTGCTCAGGGTACTTACAGAAGTACTTACAGATGGAGGTTGAAAATACATTATTTCCTGACTTACTTGAGGACTTTGGGCCGGGGTCTCCTGAAGATTCTCTGCAAAAACTTTGAGGTGGGTGTGGGCCCAGTTTGCCACAGTGTCAGTGAGGATGCTGAATTCCTTGAGTTTTCAGGCAGGTGAGACTAGTGTCGATGGAGCATCGTGATCGTCATTGACAAGTTGGGCCAAAGAGCCTGTTTCTATGCTGTATGACTCTATAACTCTAAGACTATTTGATTAATATGTATAGATATTTTTTTCCAGATACTATTTCAATAGATGATGGAAATGTGATTGCTTTTCTAATGATATTTGATAAGAAGCTCTTTAAAAAAATGAAAAACACAGCATATTATTTTGAAGCAAACACACAGAAAAGATAGAATGTGTAGGAAGCATGTGGTCTGAAGAAGGGTCTCAACCCGAAATGTCACCCATTCCTTCTCTCTAGAGAAGCTGCCTGTCCTGCTGAGTTACTCCAGCATTTTGTGTGTTATCTACACAGAAAAGATAGGTTAGGGACAAAAAAGGCAAAAATTAGATTGATTTTTGGATTGGCTGAACTTGAACAGCAATAAAAGCAGCTGTTCTTGGTGTGCAAAATAATTTGGGGTCTGATGCCAAGTCCAACTACCAATAGGATATTGACCAAACAGTCTTGTTCAGTCTATGGCTGAGTAGGGAATGGGATTAGTGCAAAGCAACAAATATTGTGTTGGCAGTTAAAAGGGTAGATTCGGAGTTTCTTCACAATGTGAAACACTACCCACTCTTCAAGGACTGTCAATACAAAATATGCCAATAAATTATTAACCCATGACCATTGATGTGGATATTGGAACAAATTCTCTTCAGCTGGGAAATTCATAGCACTTTGGTTTTGCTTTGTTATTTTAATCAATAATATTAGTCACTAGGAAAGTTGTTTAATGACCTGCAGGTTGGTTGCGTTTTATGTGGGTTTTTTCTGATAGTCTGATATAAAGTTTCAGTTGACCGAGAGGTGACTGCTCTGCTTCCACTAATGAGGTCAGTGGTTTCCTCAAAGTGCCATTGTAATGAGGCAGCACAGATGCTGGTCCATGTAAATTTGATCCTTTATTGGGAGATCGATAAAGCCTTTACAATTAATACACAGATATTTCATCTTATTCCCCATGATCTATCTTATGCTGATGGATATTCAATTTCCCTTCACATTTCCTGGAGTAAGCATATGCGGAAGTGTACTTTGAAGGTAACACTACAGTAGTGAACTACTAGAAAACACCAACATTAGAGTAGAAAATCTAAACAGAATTGTACGGTACCACATTCCTTGAATATCAGATGGAAGCAGGAATGCTGTATATTTATCCCTATTTTAACCAAAGGAATACTAGAGTTAATTACAGTGTGCCAACTGTTGCCCCAGTTAAGATCATTTAACTCTACTTCCTTTCTTGAAGATGGGAGTTATGATAACCGGCATCTAATTAGAAAAATATCTGATTTCGTACTTATCCATTGGACGCATGGCTTATCTCGTGTGCAACAGATTACACTTATCCATGGAGGAAATTCATATGGTGTTTGAAAGTTGGCTTGCATTTCTTCTTTTCAAAACTCTCTGCAAGTTTTTCAATATTCCTCCAGCATTGGTTTAGAATCGGAATAGGAAAATGCCCATTAACTGTATTGAAACTGGTACCAACCAAGTTGCAATTTTTGTTGCCATGCTTTAGAAGCATCTTTTTATTCATTAGTATCTACTGATTTAATGGTCTCAAGTAACGGTGCCTTTTGGTATCTCCAAAACGGAAAATTTTAGAGCATGAACGTATAACTTTGAAAGCTAAAAATCATCTTGGGCAGGTAGGCTTTGCATGCCAGCTTAATTGTGTTGTTTCAAATCCTTCCACTGAGGGTTAAAAAGGAGACAAGATTGCTCTTGTATAAAGCTGGTACATATTCAACAGGCCAAATGGCCTCCTCCTATGCTATAAGCATTCTGTGATTCAGGAAGCATTTAAAAGAACAAAACACTTTGTATCAGTATTTTTCATTCAAAAAACATCTTTTGACAACATTGCAATCCCCCTAGAGTTAAAAACCGGAAGACAGTTAAATCTATAGCTGAGCTGATATTTATAAAAGCCAGAGGTATTTGAGGCAGGTACGACTACAGCATTTAAAGACATTTGCACAGGTGCATTGGCAAGAAAGGTTTAGAGTGATGTGGGTTAGATGGAGCATTTTGGTGGGCATGGATGAGTTGGGCCAAAGGGCCTGTTTCTGCGCTGGATGACTCTGACTCTATGATTAATGTCCATTTAGGTAGATAAATATCCAATACGTGTGTTCTTTTGATTTTAAACCAATATTGATTGACTAAGTACATTATGTTTGATTACACAGTTTCAATACCAAATTTGAGATGAACGTTAGTGCAAAATGAATTAAACGTGCGCTCCAGACAATAGCAAATTTATAAAGAAAGATCAGAAAGATGCACCTGTTGAAAAAAACACATCGCATTCTGGAACAGCTGTTAGATAAACTGAAGTAAGTTAAATTCAATCAAATAAAAAGATCTGCCATGGGTAAACTATGTTGCTATTGTTTTAAGCATTTTTAATTTTCTCTCCTCTTCCATTGCTGGCAGTCTCTGTGCCGTGAACTATCCCTGCCAGGATATTGAGCAAGGGATCTCCTTCTGGCACTACACCATGTCTGGGAGAGCAGCCAGAACTGAGTATTATATTTCATCTCTGGGTTCAGCAGCCAGGAATAGAAGGAATGTCAGCTCTTGCTAGGAGGAACCCCTGGAGTCACCGGGAGACACAGTTGCCGATGTTTGATGTGTGTTTTTCTAATCAGGAAATCTAAATTGGGTGATTTTCTTTTTGAAGTTCCTATTTCTCTTTCACAAATTGAAATATCAATTTTCTTCAAATGTATTGCCTCCAATCTGTTACTGATTGATGAGTTGCCCAAGCTTGTTGGTTGTCAGTTTGCAAAGCGAAACATTACCATGAGCTTGTTCCAAAATGGGAACTTCTCCAGGGTGCTGACTCCCCTGTGATTGACCAGGCTCTCCAACCTGATCAACAGCAATGCATCGACGTCCACACTGATCGAACAGGCTTTAAAAGATCCATAATATTGCATTTGCAAATATTCAAAATTTATCAGAACTTAAAACATACTATTAAAAATATTTAAATTTATTTTAAAATATTTCACACTCCGTGACATGACCAAGGAGAATTGCTGCAATTGAGAAATCATCTGTGTTGGGGGTCCAGCGTTTAGAGGTAAACCCGCACAACTGCCCCCATATCTTCTGTCATCATCCTTATAATGCTTTTGGAAGTGGTAGTTTTCCTGTGTTAAGGTTTAGCTTTCAGGAAATATTACTAAGTCTGATCATTAGATATTCCATCACTGAAGGGAAGATTGTAGATTGATGTTCATAAAGTCGTGGTTGTGAAGGCAGGTACTTCCACACGACAGTAAATGGAGGACTGAACTATTGTTCAGCTGGATTTTGGGGGCTTGCTTTAGCTCTCCATTGGTAGAGGAGCTGCTCAGTTGTTGGTCTTTTGAATACAATAGTTGTTCTATTGAATGCAAAGGCTACTGACTCAAAAAAATACTGCAAGTGGAGACGCAACAGTATAAGTTCATAATGCCTGCTACAAATTCCATTGTTTCCGAAGAGGTTGTTAGAGGCGTGTGAAAATGGAAATGTTATATTAGAGCAATGGGGGGAACTCAGTTCAGGTCAGTGGCTAAGATTCATTCTAGTCTTACATGGAGAGTGTTTTCAGTTGCATATAAATGTTAAATTTCTGATTTGTTACAAATATTGAGCATTGGAATTTGATCAATTCTTGAGGTGCACTTTTTTCTCACCAACATGTAAAATTGATTACGGGCCTGTGCAAGCTGAGGAATCTTTTGTTCACTGAGATTTCTACAATTAAAACTCTTTTAAGAGGACTGATTTGCTTATTTTGTTCCGGCAACAAAGAATCATTTTGACTCCTCTTGAAATGAACAAAAAGATTTTATGTTTTCCCTCAAGTCCTAAATTAAAAGAACTTGATCATCCAGTTGAGTTGTTGCTGGGGCAAAATAAATGACAGAAGCTAACAACACTCCCATGAAAATGAATTGATCCACGGATCATTACTGGACCCTTCTAATCAGCTTCTACTGGATACTCGTCAATGAAGTCTTGTGATTGAAAACATTTTTGTGACTCAGATAGAAAATAGAAGGTTGCAGAGCAGTTTTTAAATGTGTAGAAAATTTTCAGTTTGTGTTTGTGCGATCAAATATCTCCCTCACAAAATCTGGAAAGCAAGGTTTGCTGGGGATTGTGATTATGACTTGCTTATAAATGCTCAGACCACAATGGCATTTATGTCAAGATCCTTAGCTCAAAATATTATGAAAATATATTGATTTAAACATATGGTTTCCATAGGAAATTACTGGAACTTTACCGAGACTTTGAATCCTCGACAATTGAACAGATTGCTTTGTTCAAAATCAACTAGCTGAGAGAAATATTTCCCTTTGTTATTCTGGTGGCATAGAAAATAATTTTTGGAGTTAGGCTGTGATTTTTTTTTAATGGAAAAACATTCCGTGCATTTTGCTTCCATGTGAATGATACATTTAAAAAGAGAGTGGTTCTTAAAATCTTTGAAATAATATATGCAAGTTTATGGATAGTTAAATGCCTTCTCTCCTCTCCACACCTAGCTAATTTTTTCAGGATTACTCTTGTGCTTTATTCTACCTGCTGCCTATTTTAGCAGTACCAATTATTTTATTTGTATCTATTACATACAGTAGATCACAGCATAAATTGTCTTGAATTTAGGGAACAAAGACTTTTTTTTAAAAACAGGGTCAGCTCACAAAAGGCACAGAGGCCTAAATATTCTGATCCAAGATGGGCCGTGCAGTTTTAGTAATGAATCTTTTGCTGCAAACTTCAATTACACCTGAGGGCCAGACGGCAAGGGCGAGAGACAAGTGGTTTGGTTGTTCCACACCTTGATTGAAAATGTGGCCGGCCAGGATTAAAGCTCCAGGTCAAGTTCAGGTGAGTTGGAACAGCCAGCAGCATAGTCTGTGTGCTGTGGCTATTTGCTGGCGGTAGAAAGAGATGGTAAAGAGATTAGGCAAGTATTGTAAGGAAGAAACTGTGTTGTGCCTTGAATTAGGTCCAACTGGAGGTGGGATCGCCCCTTTGCTTGGTGTATGGCTGATAGGGCTTGCCAACTTTCTCACTCCCAAATAAGGGACAAAAGGTGATGTCACCGCCCCACGCCCCACGTGAACTCACCCAGCCAGCGGCCACGTGCTCCCGCTCCACCAATGACGGCCGTCCGGGCTGGGAGGCAGGTTGTTATGCAACCTTCGTTAGGCGGCGCCCGGGCATACACTGTCCGGGCCTACAGTGCCCCCTGGGCCGAAAGTGTCCAGGCCTACAGTGTCCAGGCCTACAGCGCCCCCCCGGGCCTAGTATGGGACAAGGGCGGTCCCGTACGGGACAAACCAATTTAGCCCAATATACGGATGTCCTGGCTAATACAGGACAGTTGGCAACCCTAATGGCTGAGCATGATTGGACCAGTGCCCTGAGTTACGAGAGAGATGGGGGAAATAAGTTTCACAGTGAGGGATTGGAGTGGGATTAAAGCCACCAAATATTGATAGTAGTACAAGGAGGTTTAAAGATCCTCAGTTAGCGATATTGGAATTGGTGATAGGGAGATTAGAAATTGGCCCTGAGGATTGAGAGAGATTGAGACACTGGATGGTTGGGACCTGGTTTCATGGAATGGGGACCAAAATCAATAAAAGGTTTACATTGTGGGGCTACAAATCCAGATTTGTGCAGGCTAGACCTAGTTGTGTGGTAGTGCTAAACAGCGGTTCCTTCCAAGGTAACGGTCCAAGATTCCACCCACTTGCTGCAAGAAAATAGTACTGCAAGGAGAAAGATGGCCGTCTGTGCGCCCTGATGCTGAAATCAGATCAAAGACACCATGGTTAGTCACACATGGTAGTTCTCAGTCAATTATCTAGTAGGACACAAAACAGAAACCAACATTGTCACAATGGAGAAAATAGTTTTCAGTCACGTGGTGCTGATAAAACAGCTTTATGTGATTTAATTTCTGGTCAGGTATGTCTTTAGTGTCTTACTACATCAATCAATTGCTTTATATTCTCCTTAACCATTGTGAAATCATACAGTGTAACTTGAATTATGTTGCTTCTCCGAAAAGATTATCTAATACCTTTTTTTTAACATCACTGATTGTCCATATTTTCCTTTTCTGCTCCTCATCTTCCAAACAGTCCCAGCAGCATCTGCAATGGAGCCGGTGAGGGGTGGTGGAGGCATTACTACTAAAATACTACCGAGCACAAACTGGTGACCTGTGTATCACCATAACACCCTATTTGTTGTCTTCTGGAAGCCTGTTAACTGCTAATGATGCCCGGACATGAAAAGCCGTCCCAGGGAGTGGCGCAGTTTTTTGCCATGATGTCTGTCAGCTTTTTCCTTTTCATATGGATGCAGTTAAGTGGGCCTCTTTGGAATGTAATTGGAGGGTGGTGGGGGTGGGAGAAGGACCGCCTAGAGCCATCCCCGAGGTACACCAGCAAAGCATGACTCCAACATCCCAGGCACATTATTTATATGACCAGGAGCATGTGGCTTTGAGAATGAACATCAAAGTTTGTCTAGCACACCATAATTTACATCGGTGACAACTAAACCGGGTAAAGGTCAGGAGGTGGCTGACTAACTGCTTTTTTTTGAAGTATTGTTCCCCTCACAGATATCCAAAAAGCCTAATTGTTTCTTATTGAAACAAAGTGTATAACCTTGCCCTCAACATGAAAACAAATTACCCTGGGTAACATACAGATACAATACACTAAAGATACAGCAGTGTCCACTGTTGAGTGAGAGGATACAGGTCCATTCCCTCCATTCTTCATACAACCTCTGAATCTCAACTATGCTGCTGTGTGGGTGAGTGAACACGGTTCTCTGGGAGGCAGGGTGTTGGTAAATTAAAAGAAAGACAAAAATTCCCTTTCTTCGATTTTTGTTTTAAATTGCACTCTATGACTTCCTCAATGTCTTTGTTGGAGAGGCAGCAGGTAATTTATCTGTCATTCATGCCCCTGTTTGAACTTCAAGCCAATATTTGCATTTGAGGGTTGCACGTGAAATATAGCATGTTGGGTGCGATACCAGGTGCTATTCCACACTTGTCAGTCAATAGTCCAACAGAATGCAACATTTTAAGAGTGTAGAACTTATTTCCACAGTGAAGTGCCCTTATCAAAGTCAAAAATGCCAACCTGAATGGCGACAACTATCTTCTGCTCAACTAATCCTTCTCACCTTCATGCCGCCCCTAACAATTAATTACCCGTTTTCCTCCAACACTTCTTTTTCTATTGTGCCGCAAGGGTGGCAGAGCTGTTATATCACTGGTTCAAACGTGACTGCCTGGAGCTTGTCACCTGGAGCCTGGAACTTGGGCTTCCTCCAAGTGCTCCAGTTCCTTCACACATCCTGTGGGTGCACAGGTTAGTGGATCAATTGGCCATGGTAAATTGCCCCTAGTGTGTAGATGAGTGGTAGAATCTGGGGGAGTTGTTGTGAAAGTGGAGAGAATAAAATGGGGATTATGTAGGATCCATGAAAATGGATGCATGATGGTAAGTGCAGATTCAATGGGCCAAAGTGATATTTTCTGTGCTCCATGACTCTTGAGTTTTAAATTGCTCTATTGTTTACAAAAATGAAATAAGATTTTTCTGTGTGCTTCCCTTCGTCTTTCACATGCTCTCCACTGCTTCCAAATTATTGCTTCCATCCTCGTCAAAGACTGTTTCCTGACCACTGACTCTGTCTCCCTCACTAGCTACTGCCTGAGGCACAGATTATTTACAAATGGTTTGGTCTTTTTTGCTTTGAACTGAGATTCTAACCCTTATCCTCTCATTGGGACTGTCTTGATCCACCTCCAAACCATTATACAGCCAGACTCAGCTCATCTGTTCCTGATACTTATGTTACTACCAGACACAAGTATTCTGAAGCTCTCTTGGCTATCTTCCTGCATTCCAAATTCTATAATCCCATCCAAAGCTCTACTAACTGTATCGTAAATAGCATCAAGATTGTTCACCCAGACCGGCATCATATCATTGATACTTTGACTTTAAAATCCTAAACTTGTATTTACATCTGTCCATTTGTCATTGCTTTTGAAAGGCCAAAATGTCAGATACCAAGTTCAGGATTTCCTTCCCTAAACCCTCATACCCATCTCCTTTCCTATCACCAAAGCTTTTGATACTGGACCTAATTTCTTCTTCTGGAAGCCATTGTCAAATTTTGTCTGATGACACCCCTGAGAACCTGGGGATATTTTGCTCAGTTAAACAGTTTGTACAAGTTTGCAAACAGTTTGGGTGGCACGGTGACACAGCAGTAGAGTTGCTGCCTTGCAGCGCTTACAGCGCCAGAGACCCAGGTTTGATCCCGACTATGGGTGCAGTCTGTACAGAATTTGTACGTTCTCCCCGTGATCGCGTGGGTTTTCTCTGAGATCTTCGGTTTCCTCCCACACTCCAAAGACCTACAGGTTTGTAGGTTAATTGGCTTGGTATAAATGTTTAAAAAAAGTCCCTAGCATGTGTCGGATAGTGTTAATGTGCAGGGATCACTGGTTTGGTGCAGACTCGGTGGGCCGAAGGGCCTGTTTCTGCGCTATATCTCTGAACTAAACTGTCTTATAATTTACATTAAGCTGGAGTAACTCAGCAGGACAGGCAGCATCTCTGGAGAGAAGGAATGGGTGACGTTTCGGGTCGAGACCCTTCTTCAGACTGGTTAAGGATAAGGGAACCGAGAGACATAGACGATGATGTAGAGAAATCAATAACAGAAACGTCACCCGTTCCTTCCCTCCAGAGATGCTGCCTGTCCGCTGAGTTACTCCAGCATTTTGTGTTTATCTTCGGTTTAAACCAGCATCTGCAGTTCCTCCGATACATAATTCACATTGTTGTGATTGTTATAAA
The DNA here is from genome assembly GCF_053455715.1 of Rhinoraja longicauda. NCBI lineage: Eukaryota > Metazoa > Chordata > Chondrichthyes > Rajiformes > Arhynchobatidae > Rhinoraja > Rhinoraja longicauda. Next base: position 5,358,472 of record NC_135972.1, on the reverse strand, counting down.
GAGAGGAGCAAAAAGGGGAATTCCGCCTCCCCAAAAAACAGAATACATCTCAGAGAAGTAGGGAAAGTAAATGTCTTGACATCTCAGGTTGGGCATTACAGCTGAGCGATTGCACTCTTTCTGCTAATTACATTAGATTTTTGACCAGAGAATAAAATTGAGTTCCCTTTGGAGAAAAGAAATTAAATTTCATTTGGAGGGACAGTGTAATTTTCTAACAACATAAAAGGAAAAACTAGGAACTGCATGTGCTATAGAGTTTACTGCAGAGTTGCTTAGCACTACCAACATAAAAGCAGGTTTTTTGTATCAATCAAACTTTTCTTGTCACATTTACGATAGTTCCTGGATCTTGTTTGTTCAGCTGGAAATTCTCCCTAATACCATTCTAACTAGTCTCTACGTGAAAGGGCATGGTGACAACCTTCACAGCCTCACTTGTCTGTAGACAACAGCATATTAAAGTCAGCAAATGATACAGAACTTTGCAAAGCAAGGGTAATGATTATTACCATTAAAACCTATTGAATTACCATGTTCAGAGAACTTGTGGGAAGACGTGTAATTTGATGCCCTTAGAAAAGACTGATTTTGAGAGGCAATCTGCAATGAAAAATCACAATTATGTGTGAATGGTGCTTGGTATCCATTAACAAAACGTGGCAAGGACTTCTAAAAAAGCAAACGAGGCTCAAAAAGAATAGATTACAAATGTACACAATTGAGTACTTTACAAATCAGTGGATATTGCTCACTGGAAAACTGAAGGCACTGTCCTTCAGTAGGCTATGAAGTGCTCAGAAGGATTCCAGGTAATGCTCATTATGATATTACTAGGGATGTGGGGTGTTAACTATGAAAGAGGATGGGAAAGTTAAGATTGTTCCAGTGGGATAAGATTAAACTGAGCTAACAGAGATTTTCAACATAATGAGCATTGTTCATAGATTGCAGAAAACTACTCCTCCCACGAGTGAGTTTGTGATCAAAGATTGTGCATTTAAAATTACCAGTAAGAGATGAGTTTAGTTCAGAGATATAGCATGGAAACAGGCCCTGCAGCCCATGGAGTGCACGCAGACCATTGATCCCCGTACACTAGTTCTATGTAATCCCATTTTCACATCCTACCCACTGGGGGCAATTCATGTGGCGACTCTTTGCACAATTTGGGTGTGCAAAAAAAAATATCATTGTGACTGGACACATGTGACAATAAAGTTTATTTCATTCATTCATTCATTCATTCATTCAATATTATCCAACATTCTCATCCACTATCCTCACACTAGGGGCAATTTACATAGGCCAATTAACCTACAAACCTGCATGTCTTTGGAATGTGGGAGGAAACCAGAGCACCCAGGGAAAACCCACACAGTCACAAGGAGAATGTACAAACTCCACACTGACAGCACCCATAGTCAGGATCACACCTGTGTATTTCGTATTGTAAGGCAGCAACTCTACGATGTAAAGCAAGAATCTATTTCATTTGCCTTTGGTCCTACATGAACAGTTCTGTCAGCCAAGGCAATGAAAGGTGATTCCATAAATAAATTTAAAACCGAAATGGCCAGGTAGTCGATGATGAGAAATTTGCAAGATTTACCAATTGGAGTGGCAAAAGGACATCTGCTCATTCAAAGAGTCAGCACAGACATGGAAATGCAAAAGGCTTCCTCAACTGCTACTAGTTTCCATGATTCTTTGTTTTATTATTAATGATGGTCTCATTGTGTCTAATGCACTACTGTTGTCCAAAGGTTGGATTGTAGACTGTAACATTCACAGCACACAATAGTTATACAATGGCTTCATAATCCATTCTAATTTACATCTATATGTTACTGCCAGAATAAAAAAATAAGGTTTACGTATGCTATTAAGTTCAAGTAATCACATCCATTTCTTGATAACCCGAAGATGAAACTCACTGCTGAGAAAAGTCTACTACAGACTACTGTAAATCTTTTTGATGGAACTCACTCCCTGAAGAAGCTGGAAGGCTTCTGGCTTGTGTCAAATGCCATTCCTCTGAGTAATAAATTTCACAGTGCAAAGAACAAAAAGAACAAAATGCATGCAGATTTGTAACTTTCAAAAAATGATGTGTAAAAAAACATTGAAATAGTTCAAGAGCATTTCACCTCACTACCTCAAATGGACATTTACTTCCATGTTATTAAATAGTCCACATCATTATTACCTGCTCTGGTACCATATTCTAATCTCCTTCTCCAGGATTCACTCATCTAATCTAATTTTGAGTATTGGCAGAGTTCTATCTATAGCCACTGCACAATCCCTCAAAGTGTAGTTTAATTTAGAGGTACAGTATGGAAATAGGCCCTTTGGCCCACCGAGTCCACGCAGACCATCGATCACCCATTCACAATCATTCAATGTTACACACTACCAGTATTTTACAGAGCCCGATTAATCTACAAACTCTCATATCTTGGGAGGAAACTGGAGCACCCAGAGGAAACCCATGCGGTCACAGGGAGAATATGCAAACTGCACACTGACAGAACCCGGGGTCAGGATCGAACCTAGGTCTCTGGCGCTGTGAGGCACAAACTCCACCAGCAGCGCCACTGTGCCGCCCCTGTGCACATAGATCCTGACTACGGGTGCTGTCTGCATGGAATTTGTACGTTCTCCCTGTGACCTGCGTGGGTTTTCTCCGAGATCTTCGGTTTCCTCCCACGCTCCAAGGACGGACAGGTTTGTAGGTTAATAGGCTTTGTAAATGTAAAAATTGTCACCAGTAGTTGTGTAGGATAGTGTTAATATGCGGGGATCGCTGGTCGGCGCGGACTCGGTGGGCTGAAGAGCTTGTTTCTGCACTGTATCTCTAAATTTAAAAAACGAAACCAAATAAATTCCATAACAATTTCCTATGAAGTTAATTCTCCTAATCCTAATCCTACATTTAACTTGTATCTGGGTCCCCTTCTCAGTACTCTCCCAAAGCACAGTCATGATCTTCTAGTTTTGGAAATCATCTGCTTCTGATATCGCTAACCCATTGTCTCCTAAATTTTAAAAATGTCCTTACTATCCTTATTAGATGACAAAAGGCCTATTTTTCAGGTGGTGGGGGTTAAGGGGAGAAGGTAGGAGAATGGGGTTGAGAAGGAAAGATAAATCAGCCATGATTGAATGGCGGAGTAGACTTGATGGGCCAAATGGCCTAATTCTACTCCTGTAACTTATGAACTTTTTCAAATCAAAATTGTGCTCAGTGGTTGTCCAATGGCTGAGTTCTGTGTGACATTGTGTGTCAGTATTATGCTAAGATCTTGTACTAGCACAAATACTTATTTGGTTATGTTTAAATGTCAGCCAGTATTTGTCCGAGACATGTAGACAGGAACCTTAACCGAAGCACAATACTTCATCAACTAATTTTTGCTTCTCATGTTTTTCCCAAGATGATACTGGTGATGGCAGTGAGAAATAGATTTTCTTTACAGGAAAAAGGAAAGAAAATACACCTGTTTTCAGAAAGAAAACAAATGTAACCACGGGGGAAATGGTGTTGTGAAAGGATAAAAACTCAGCTCACAATAATTACATTTCTAAAAAGCAACCAGAAATGAAGTTGGGACAGCCAGAGTTTTAATGTATAACGAGACCAAGTGGACCCGTTGGGCCCAAACCTCTCCTGCATTGGTGCAGCACCCTCTCCTTCTATTATCTCAATGTAGTTAGGTTAGGTAAGGGGAGGTGCAGCGAGACCTGGGTGTCCTTGTACACCAGTCACTGAAGGTTGGCGTGCAGGTACAGCAGGCAGTGAAGAAAGCTAATGGAATGTTGGCCTTCATAACAAGAGGATTTCAGTATAGGAGTAAAGAGGTTCTTCTGCAGTTGTGTAGGGCCCTAGTAAGACCACATCTGAAGTATTGTGTACAGTTTTGGTCTCCTAATTTGAGGAAGGACAGCCTTGTAATTGAGGCAGTGCACGTAGGTTCACGAGATTGATCCCTGGGATGGCGGGACTGACATATGAGGAAAGATTGAAAAGACTAGGCTTGTATTCACTGGAGTTTAGAAGGATGAGAGGGGATCTTATAGAAACATATAAAATTATAAAAGGACTGGACAAGCTAGATGCAGGAAAAATGTTCCCAATGTTGGGCGAATCCAGAACCAGGGGCCACAGTCTTAGAATAAAGGGGAGGCCATTTAAAACTGAGGTGAGAAAAAACTTTTTCAACCAGAGAGTTGTGAATTTGTGGAATTCTCTGCCACAGAGGGCAGTGGAAGCCAAATCACTGGATGGATTTAAGAGAGAGTTAGGTAGAGCTCTAGGGGCTAGTGGAATAAAGGGATATGGGGAGAAGGCAGGCACGGGGTATTGATTGGGGATGACCAGCCATGATCACAATGAATGGCGGTGCTGGCTCGAAGGGCTGAATGGCCTCCTCCTGCACCTTTTTTCTATGTTTCTGTCCCCCCCCTCCCCTCCCCTCTTTCCCTTCTCCCCCTCCCTCCTCCCCTCCCCCCCCTCGCCCTCCCCTCTCCCCTCCCTCCACCCCTCTCCCCTCCCTCCACCCCATCCCTCCCCCTCCCCCTTCCCCTCCACCCCATTCCATCCCCCTCAACCCCCCTTATCCTCCCTCCCCCTCCCCCCTTCCCCTCCCCCCACTCCATCCATTTAAAACCCCCCTTCTCCTCCCTCTCTCCCCCCTCCCTCCCTAGGAGATAGATTTAAACTTTAAGATGTGAATAACTTAAAAAATATAACACCGATTTCAATGAAACCTCTTCCATTAGCACCAAAGGGACGATGGTGAGTAAGGTGGGCCTAAAATTGTCGCGCTATAATGTACTGTTTTGGCTGTAGTTCAGGAACAAACAAACAAACACGAGAGTTTTAGTATATAGATGACAGAACTTTAAGAGTTTTCTTAAGGATTGGCCAGTTGTATTTAGTGCTATGTTTGGATTTTCATATTTTCATTAAAGAGTTCTTAAAAACTTGGGTGAATGGTGTGAAAAGAACTGTAGCAACATGCATGAAATGTTGGTTGACAAGCTTAAAACAACGTGTTTCAAAGATTAGAGAAAATCGGTCATTGAACTGGAAAGAGAGCAATGCTGGTTCTTCTCCCTTTTTCAAAGTATATCAATGTCTTCAGCTTGGGCATAATTTACAAATTTTCTAAACAATACTTGGAGTTTCACAAACAACTTTGAGTATTTGGGAGACATTGGTATAGGCTGCTGGCGATGGCCTTTAAATAAAAACAAATTATAGAAGGCAGTCAAGTAGTAATAATAGTAGGCACAGGTGAGATGTACTGGTAGTTTTGAAGAACATTTTCCACTGATGACCAAGAAGAAGGGAATGATGAAGGAACAGGGAGCATTGGTGGGAGGAAAGCCATAAGTGATAGGAGCAGAATTAGGCCATTCGGCCCATCAAGTGTACTCTACCATTCAATCATGGTTGATCTATCTTACCCTCTTAAATCCATTCTCCTACCTTCTCCCCATAACCCTTGACTAGATAACAGAAGAGCACAGTGTCCTATTGCCCACAGCCCGCAGCTTCTAAACCATAGCCACGAGAAGGCACAGGAAGGTAATCGCATCCGTAAAGGTGAGCAGGCTCTGTAGCAGCAGAGCAGCTACAGAAAAGGCTACCAAGTGGCTGAGGGGAAAATCATGGGGCTCACACTGCCTTCAGTGTGGCCACACTGCCACATAAACTCGTCAATCCCCTTTTGCAATTACTGGCACAGATTGAGCTCTGTACTGCCATTTTCCCTCAGTCTCAGGCAGACACAGACCACAGCAATGAGTATTGCGAGACCACACTGCAAGAAGTATGCAGAGCATTAAACTCTGACGGGCATGAGCAGGCAGCTGCACAGCAATGCTGCCTTTGGCATCCTTGCATTCATATCTGCATATGACAACTTGCTGCCTGTTTTGCTCCCTGTTTTTGATGGGAGTCGTAAACAAAATTCTAAGTGTAATTATAAAAATGAATGCATTTCTGAGACAAATGATTTTAGTCCATCACCTCTGTGACTTTTCTGACAGTGTTTGTACAAATTAGACAAGATTTGTAGTGATCCTTGTATTGAGTTGTTTAACACTGATCGGACTAATTGATCAGTCTAATAATAGAAGCTACTAAAATCCATTGTGTTGTTCAAGTCCAGTTATTAATATCTGGTCCATGATGATCAATTTTAATGTGCGTGGGTTACCCAGGAATAGAGGTTCATAGCAGTTACATGAAGTAGATGAGAACAAGTTGTGTTTTCCAGTCAACATTCTCATCGTAAATTCCCAGCTCAGTACAGCTATTTGACCATTATTGTTTTTGATTCAACATAACTAACTGTATTTTTGAATTTCCTAAAACATTACTTTTAGTTTGTTCAAGGGTGCAGGACCATGACACACTGTTTCCGATGGTTGGATGTATTTAAATATGAAAGGATGGCTGAGACTCAGAGTGCATACAGCATAGCTTAAATCCTCAAGCAGAATGATTCCATCCAATTTGAGACAAAAACTGCAGCCAATTGGGACATTCCCAGTAACTGACGTGGCAGCCATTTGTTCTCTTTGTAAGGAGGATTTAATCCTCTTCTATACATCTCACTTGTGGCTTACAAATGGTACCAAAACCACTAAACACATGGTTTGATAATAGTGCACATCATCTAAATTGTAAGCAGGTTGTGCGTCACATTTTACTTGTATCCGCTGCCCAGATGTTGAGTTTAGTGGAATGACTGTTCACTGACCTTGCATTCACAGGAGCACCAGACCTTGCTTCTCGGCATGGGTCCTGCCTGAATGTTGTTGAATTGTGTTGTTAATAAGCCAAATACTTTTTTAAGGTTTTGAGAATCTATTCGCCGTGGCTGTTTTAACTAATCTGATTGTACGCTGGTCGAGTGAACTATAAGATTTTGTTCATACACCCCAGAGTTTAAAACCAGAATCACAAAATGGTTGCACCATGGAATGAGCCCATTTGCTTAATAAGTCAGTTCCAGGTCTATTGCAATTCACCAGTGCCTTATTCCCATAGCCAATAAATTCTTTCAGCTATTTGTCTTGCTTCTTTTTAGATGTTACATTCAACTTTATCTGGCAGTACATTCCAGACCTAATGACTTGCTATATATATATACATATATTATATATACATATATACATTATATATACATTATTTATATATATATATAAATCCTTGTGTCATATTTGATACTGTTGCTAATCACCTTTGTTCTGCACTCCCTCATTCTTCACCCCTCCACCAATGTGAATGTTTTCTCTCCGTCTGCTCTGTCAAAATGCACGTTTTTTAAATTGTTCTATCTGATCCCGGCCCAACCTCCTTCTATTTCAAGGGGAACAACCCATGTTCTCCACTGTACCCACAGAACAAAAATACCTCACCCCCTGAATAATTGTTGGAGATTTCCTCAGCACCCTCTCTCGTATATTTTCCTAAAATGTGGTCTTTTCTCTTCGCTGGAAAAAGTTAGGTATGTACTTGGCTGGAAATTAATTAATGTTGCACAGAGGTAGTGAGAGTTACGTGGGTGAGTTTGGTCGTAAATTGTAGGAATGCCACCATGCTGTGCGATTAGTGTGAACCTGCAACTTTTGGGTGCACTTAGATGATGTCATATCTCATGCACTGCTCATTTGCAGCTGAAAATGGGTTATAATTTCTGCTTTGGAATGATCGTGGGGCACTTGGGGAATGAGGTTTTCATAGTTACATTCATTTTATCAGAGCTATTTAAAGGTTACTCAGCAGAAATCTATGTGCCCATATGTAATAATAATGTTCTAAGGCTTTTCCACTTTATGCATTGTATCATGTAACCAACTGCTACCTTATGAGGTAACACTGTTCAGAAATGCATGCGTTTTTGGCACTCTGAAGAAGAATGCCGTTCCAGACAGAAAGCTTTTAATTCATTAATATAATAATTTTATAGTTTGAACTCTGCACTATTTTTAGGAATCCATATGAGAGATACTAAGATGTCAGCCATTTTAGCATTCCTGCCGATCAAATTAGAGCCGTATATCCATGTCATTATCTCTTAGATACTGGAAGCTGGTAAGTTAAACTGGCAAATGTAAACTTTTTTATTTAGCAAAACAGAGAATGCCAAAAAGATTATTTTTATGTGCTTCCTATTAGACAAGCAACCAGTTAAATAATCCCAAAGTAACAAGTGACAATATACACAGAGGGAGCAGTTAATCATGTGGTACATATCTTAAAGGAGTGTTTAACCAATATGGCATAAGCTGTCTTACATCCTTGCTTCAATAACGAAAAAAGAAAAAAGCGAAACAAAAAAAGACAATGTAAATGACCGAGTAATTTGACATATCCTTCAGAGACTTTATCGTGGACCATTGTTCCACATTTGGCCTTTCCTGTTTTGTGATCGTTTTGAGCCTTATTGCTAGGTTGCCTTACTCTCTCTCTCTCGTTGTGTGGGGTTAGTGAAGCACCAAATCCGGGTCACACTGTGGGCAAAGCAAATTGAGATTTGGCTTTTAAATCTATCAATAAGCTACAGAGCTCTACGTATCATAGCACATGCATTTATATCTGAGACCTGTGGCCACTTAAACTGCTGATTGTAACTCCCAGTAAAACTGAGCTAAGTTTTGTTGTCAACAAATGTTGATGTGTGGAAAATGCTTCCAACTGTACATCCTGCTTGCAACGCAGAAATGATTGATATTTGTGGTTGATGACTCAGTGGAATATACAATAAGGTGAGTTCTGAATCAAGTTAAAACTATAAAGTTATGGAGTAATAGACAAGTTATAGAGTTACACAGCACAAAAACAGGCTCTTCAGCCCAACTTGCCCATGCAAACCAAGATGCCCCATCTAAACTAGTCCCATTTGCCCACATTTGGTCCATATCCCTCTAAACCTTTCCTATCCAGTTCAGTGTCATTTAAATGTTGTTATTGTACCTGTCCCAACTATCTTGTCAGGCAACTCATTCCATATACCCACCACCCTCTGAGTGAAAAAGTTGCCCCTCGGGTTCCTATTAAATCTATATCCTCTGATCCTTGATTCCCCTACCCTGGGTAAATGACTCTATGCATTCACCCTATTAATTCCCCTCATGATTTCCCAAAGTTCTATGGATTCTGAAATTTGTTCCTGTAGATTGAAATGTCCAAATGTAACCCCACAAATTAAGAAAGAAAGGGGAGAGAAAACAAGGTAGCTGTTAGCCTAATATCAGTAGCTGGGGAAATACTGTTACTTATAATGAAAGATTGATTATCAAAACATCTTGAATAGGGTAATAAGATTGAGAAGAATCAGCATGAATTTATGAAAGAAAATCAGGTTTGAATAATCCACTGGGTGGCACAGTGTTGCTATTGGTAGAGCTGCTGCCTCCCAGAACCAGAGTCCCAGAGACAATCCTTACCTTGGATGCAGTCTGTGTGGAGTTTGCATGAGACTATGTGGGTTTCCTCTGGGTGCTCCAGTTTCCTCCCACATCCCAAAGACGTACGGATTACGTGGATTAACGTAAATTTCCCAAGTGTCTTGGGAGTGGATGAAAAAGTGAGATAACATAAAACTAGTATGAACAGGTGATCAATGATTGGGGTGGACTTGGTGGTCGAAGGGCCAGTTTCCATGCTGTATCTCTAAAACTAAAACACTGGAATACTTTGAGGATGTAACAAGCAGAAGAGATAAGTGGACTTCAAATATATTGGGTTTGCCATACAAGGAGAGGTTGAGTAGACTACGCATATATTCTATAGAATTTAGATGAATGGAAAAGGGTTTCATGTAACTTACAACATTTTTCCGAGGCTTGAAGGTTGGATGCAGGAAGAATGTTTCCACTGGCATAGTCAAGAAGCAGCGATCCCATCCCAGAACAAGAGGTGGGCAGGTTAGGACTGAGGAGGAAAATTATTTTTACACAGGGTGGTGAATCTACCAAATTCTCCATCCAAGAGGGCTGTGCAGACTCAGTTGTTAAGATTGAAAGATTTCTTGAACGTTAAGGGAATCAGGTTATAGGGCTCTGACGCGTGTGAACACGAGGAAAGCTGGAGGCCCAGATGGTATATCTGGGCGAGTACTAAAGTCTTGTGCTACTCAGCTTGCTCCAGTGCTCACCACAATATTCAACCTCTCCTTGACAAAGTCCGTGGTCCCTGCATGCTTCAAAAGATCCATCATTGTACCGGTGCCAAAGAATGCCTCTCCAGCGTGTTTAAATGACTACCGACCGGTGGCCCTCACCTCGGTTGTCATGAAATGCTTGGAGAGGCTAGTCAAGAAGCACATCTGCGCCCTCCTTCCTCGCAACATGGACCCACTACAGTTCGCATACCGTCCGAACAGGTCCACGGATGATGCGGTCTCCCAGGTTCTACACACCACTCTCTCTCATCTGGACAGCCAGGGGGGCTATGTGAGGATGCTGTTCATTGACTTTAGTTCAGCATTCAACACAATAGTCCCCAGCAGACTGGTTGAAAAGCTGCTGGAACTGGGGCTTAGCACCCCTCTGTGTGCCTGGGTCCTGGACTTTCTCACTGCCAGGCCCCAAGTGGTCAGGATGGGGGAACACACATCTAGCTCCCTCACCCTGAACATAGGATCCCCCCCAGGGCTGCGTCCTTAGCCCCCTACTGTACTCCCTGTACACACATGACTGTAGGGCCAGGTTCAGCTCAAACTCCATCATCAAGTTTGCTGATGACACTGTGGTGGTGGGCCGGATCTCCAACAACGATGAGAAGGCCTACCGGGAGGAGGTGGCTGATCTGGCACTCTGGTGTCAGGACAATAGCCTCCTCTTGAATGTCACTAAAACAAAGGAGCTGATTGTGGACTTCAGAAGGGCTAAACATCCAAGGACGTACACGCCACTGGAGATAAATGGGTCTATTGTGGATAGGGTGAGCAGTTTCAAATACTTGGGAGTCCGCATCGCAGAGGATCTGACGTGGGCAACGCACATTGCCGCACTGGTGGGTAAGGCTAAGCAGCGCCTTTACCACCTTAGACAACTGAGGAAATTCAGAGTGTCGCTGAGGATCCTTCATTGCTTCTACTCTGGGGCTGTAGAGAGCATCCTGTCCGGCAACATTACAGTCTGATTTGGGAACAGCTCTGCCCAGGACAGGATGGCCCTGCAGAGAGTAGTGCGTTCGGCAGAACGCACCATGGGAACTACACTCGTCCCCCAGCAGGACCTATACATCAGGAGGTGCAGATCCAGAGCAAGCAAGATCATGAGGGACCCCTGCCACCCCAGTAACGGACTGTTCCAGATGCTACGGTCAGGCAAACGCCTCCGCTGTCACGCTGTGAAAACGGAGAGGATGAGACGGAGCTTCTTCCCACAGGCCATCAGGACTGTCAACTTTGATAACCCCAGAGACTAAATTTTTGTCGACACTTTTTGTGCTATGTTTAGTAACTTATTAACTTTATTTATATGCTGTAACTGTAATTCTTTTTGTGCACAACCCGCAGGCATTGCTACTTTCATTTCACTGCACATCGAGTATGTGTATGTGACAAATAAATTTGACTTGACTTGACTTGAAAGTGCAGGAACACAGTTGGCAGAAGAAACTCAGCATTGATCTTAATGAATGGTGGAGCAGGTTCCGAGGGCCAGAGGCCTGCTCCTGCTGTTTGTTTTGTCATATTCACAGTTGCAATTTGCCACAGTCACATTGTATTGTGTGAAATTAACAAATATCAGGAGTAAATCCAACCCATTAGACAGAAAATACACTGAAATAAAACAAAAAATGTACAAAATGCTCTGCAGTATTTCTCCTAAGTATTCACCTATGGGAAATGTTGTCAACAGCGCTGTCAAGTAACACTTAACCAAAACCTGCTCACCGTTGCCAAGTTTGTTTTTTTCCAAGACCACTTGGCTCCACATTTTATCACAGTCCAAATATGGTTCAAAGAGCTGAATTCTAAGACGAGGTGAGAGTGACTGCCCTTTACATCAAGTCAACATTTGAAGTGTGTGTGCGTATTCAAGGACCCCTCCGAGAAATCAAGGTGAAAGTACTCTTGTGGCTAATGTTATTCTAATACAAAAGAAAATGTGTGTGTTTATTGTGGGGGTGTGCAGGTAGTGAGCAGGGACCTCTGCCAGGACTTTTGTGAGTGTCCCTGTTTGGGAGGAGGTTGAGCAGTGAAAGGGAAGGATTTGTGTGCAGTGGGGTTAGGAGAGAGGTCAATGAATGAGGCCTCTCAGGCACCTTTGTCTGGCTACAGGGATGGGGAATGGTGTGGAGGGTGGGGAGACTCACCTACACTTTTCAGAGATGGGGTAAAGGTAGGGATCAGAGGTTTATCCACACTTCTGTGTAATGGTGCAGGAACGTGGGAGCATTCAGGGACTTGCCAACATCCTTGTAAGTGAAGAAAAGGAAGTAATTGAGAAAGATATTGGAGCGGATACAAGGAACTGCGAATGCTGGAATCTTGTGCAAAAAATAAAGTGCTGGAGTAACTTAGTGGGTCAGGCAGCATCTCTGGAGAGCACGGATAGGCGATATTTTGGGTCAGTCTGAAGAATGGTCCGGACCCAAAATGTCACCTATCCATTTTCTCCAGAGTTGCTGCCTGACCCGCTAAGTTACTCCAGCATTTTGGTTTTTGCTCAAGATGTCTGAGCTGTTCAGTTTAGAATTGATAATAACATGGATGAAGAGTTTTAGCAAGGTAGAGATTGGCAATGATAAGGGGGTAAATTTGGGGAAACTTGGCTGGGTATATAAAGAGCTGTCAGAATTGCTAAACAATTGGTTCAGCCTGAGACAAGGAAAGGGAGGGAGTCTAAAGTGAGGGCACAGAGTTGGAGTCGGCCTATTCCTCTGTGAGAGGAAATAACAGATCATTTAAGACTGGATGACAGCTCAGTCATTTTACTGCACAGAGCCGATGGAAGGGTGGTCAGAGTGGGCATGTGCAACTCACTTGTTTAGGCAGATAATGTTGCCAAGAGGCTGCATGCAGATGAGGAAGGGAAAGAAATTACAGATAAATTGTTTCAATCATGCTTTTGTTTAAAGAAAAGCTATGAATCAAAACTCGGAAAGTCAGCAAAAGTTTCTAATTCGGTTTTAAAAAGAAGACAGCAAACCTATCAAATCGCTTCAGATACTTTGTGGAAATCCTTGTGGGCACTAACTGTGATAGCATGCTCTCCACACCAAACTGAACATATAATACAGAAGTAAGCTTTGTAATATAATAAAGGCATAGAAAATTGCAAATGTTGAGAACATGATTAAACTTGCATGTAGACTAACATTTCCTGTATTTGAGATGCCTCTAAGCACATCAGACACTGTACCTATGAATTTGTGATGTGGCCTAGAATTTTGTGCAGCTTCCCAGATGTATCACTGTCTGCTAAACAGACTAATGTTGGCAGGCCACGGTTCCAGTTTTTCAGACTGCCAAGTCTCAAGGAACTTCAGCACAGGTTGAATAAATATTTTTTGGAGCTAGCGAAGAAGAAAAGATATTTTTAAATATTACAAATCATTCTTTAGTTTTTGATTAGTGTGGATAACCTTTCTAAATAGAGTTTCTCAACTTAAAAGGTAAAATGATGCCCTGTGAGCACTGGTGTAAAATCAGTTATTTACGTAGATTGGGAGGCGGAGAAAGTACTATAATAATAATATTAGGACACTTACTTGGATGGGATTGCTAAACCAACGAGCATAAGTAAACTGGTTTCAGAATCCCTTAAATAATATGCTAGCTGGGACAAGTTCTTGAGAATATGAGTTCTTGAACAAGCATTTATAGAAATTTTGTGTTATTAATTAAACTTTTTCATTAACTACTGTCATTATGGCTGATTATTGAGAGTTGTGAAGGAAACTATGTTACCTTCAAATACTGGAGACAGTAAGTTGATGCTTGTGATACAAATTCACCAAATGGTCAGGACAAGTATTCATCAAATTCAATGATTCATTTGTTTCGACGAACAAAGTTTCCAAATTTGTTATTCAATTTTATTTGATGCAAACCTATGGAAGGCCATTGAACATAAAACCCATTCAACAGTTGTGATTGCCAGTGTAATCAATAGCACAAATGGTAAGAATTGGTTTGATATGTGAGGCATTGTTCAGAACAGTGATCTTTTCACTTTGGGAATTTTGGGCTGAAAGCTGACCTATTTAAAGGGAAAATAGTCTTTTTTGCTAACTATAAATGTCTCCAGGAAATGGGCTTGGGCAGGTATTGAGGGCAAAAGACTGTACTTTAAAGCTGCCTGTTAATTCAGAACAGATTAGTACCAAAATGGTAAAATCGCACAAAGACTACACGACTGGATAGTTTGGGGAAATATAGGCAAAATATTTTCTTTGCTTCCGTTGTAGAAATTCTCCTGCTTTATAAATAGAACTGAGTTGGCTTTAGAATTATCTGCCTGCTACAGGTTGCCAATCAGCTTTTGATGTTGATAGAAATATAAAGGAATTCAATTTCCAACCATAAGCTTGCTAATCTAGTGCTCAACTATTCACGCCCTTGCCTGAGAATAATTTAAAAGAAACAATCTAAGGTTGTAATGTATAATTTAGTTTCTTAAGTGCAAAATTTTATTATTTTCCACCACCATTTAGTTCTTTATTTTCTGGCCAACTACTGTTCTTTGCTCAACTTCATGATTTTTACAGCATATTTCTATTTTTGAAGCTGTTCCTTGACTGGTGTTTTAGAATTCATATTTATATACATGTATTTCTACATGTTATGTTTTTGAACTTAACAGATGATCACGCAATTTTAAAGCATCTCGTAAATCAAGGAGAACTGTCAAATAAAGGAAGATGTTTTTTAAATCATTGCAAATCATTTTTAAACCTCGTAGGAGCTGGTTACATGCGAGGTTGCACAATCATGCGTATTATGTAATGTCACTTAAAATAACTTTTAAACTTAGATCGAATAAAATAATTCAAGTTTGGAGATTTGACAACAGCCATTAGGATGTCATCACCATGTTTTCATTGTTGGTGTAATGTTTCCTATATTATATGTATTGTATTATATGGATGTGAACTATAGAGACCAGATTGGAACTGGCAAAGCCTTGCAGCTCACAGCATTTTTGTAAGGGTTTTGGAAACATTTTTCAGATTCCAGAACGTCCAACCCATAGTCACATGAAAAATTACATCACAAATGAAGCACGAGGCTCACAGGGCCCACGATTCATGTAACTCTGAGATAGGCTTTGTTAAAAAGCTTTTAATACTGGTTGGAAATGTAGGTTTGTCTCTGGAAGAAGTGATAATGTTGACGATGGTCAGGGGAAATAAGTTGATTTTGGACTGTGACTGTTTGGAGCAAATTCAGATAAAGTCCCTTGAAGAATTGAAGAGGGTCAATGTTTCTTTGTAACAAGAATTATTGTTACCTTTAATATTTTTTTAGACCATCGGAGTGTTTTTGTTCAAGCAATAGTTTGTAACTACATTATCGTGGAATAGTATCTCAAGGTTCTTAAGGCACTGGTTAAAATAAAACTAATTGTCACCGTTACGGGCACTTTTGGTATTAAGGGATATCTAACAGATCCAAGGAGTGCACTTTCTCATGGACTATCCTCTCGTCTACACAACCCTTCAGTTACCTCCTGGCCCATTTGTGAAGGAGTCTGCAGTTCATTCGTTGGCTTCATCAGTCACTGCAGAACCCACAGAACCAGAATGGAAGCAGGTTATCCTCAATCTCGAGGGACAGCTTAAAAAGGGAAGAGTCTTGTGATGTAACTTGGTCAGGTTGACGGGTGTTACTTTTGATGCTCAAGTATAGTCCTCATCAAACCAGGCTTGAGTCCCTGGCTTGATGGTAATGTCAGGGTGATGGCAGCCCAAGTGGTTATACATTGTGCTGAAAAGTGATTCTGCCACTGCTGATGGACTACAGCGCCTCTCGAAAGGCTATTTTTGACCTGCTGACTGATGATAGGAATACTGAGTACCCAGACGGAGTGACCTCAGAATGAGGATAGGACGTTGTCTCCACAAGGGCAATGTGTTAGATGGTCACTCCTTCCATTTCTATCGTGCATTGATGCATCTGCGATGCGAGATTCATGATGATTCATGAGGATGAGCCGTCCCTTGTGTGAGATCATTTACCACCTGCAAGCCTTGACATCTCTGAGGTTAAAGATTTGGCCAGATCAGAGTATTAACCACACGTAGTGATGGCTATTGGAGTCTTCCACCCACATCACCCAATTTGAACTCATGCTCCCAAATTCTACTGTAGAATCATGACGCACGACATACCGCCTGCAGTCAACATGCACTCATGGGATGGATGTGTCGAGCCCACACTTGCCACCTCCCAGAGTTTACATCACATCAGGCTTGGATCCCTCTCCAAAGAAGGAAACCGATTGGGCCTGTGATGAGATGCTCAAGGATGGGAGTCTAAGGGACTATGTCAGGCCAGTCCAATCTTCCGGGTCCCTCCAAATCCTGCTTTAGTCCCAGGTCTATCGATGTAATAGGCTTAGAACAGTCACTGTAAAACAGTCACAGTACTGGTGGGTATATTTCTGCCATCGTATAATTCTATCATGCTTTGCAGGAGGCTCGTCCTTCATTATATAACATTGGGATCGGCCTGGTGGGCAAAGTGGAAATGGGCATGAGTGTAGTGATGAGTGGTATGGCAAGAGGCATTAAGTAAAGCAGTAAGAAGCCATGATGAGAGCAGCCAGGCAGTGATGCAAGAGTAATAATAATTATGGTATTTGTGCTTTTAACCATAGTCAATATTTTCACTATCTGATTATATATTTTCAAAATAAAACCGATTTCTCATGAATGGCCATTGTAAAAGGTTTGAATTTCAATTTGGCCCACAGAATAGGTTACGTATCTCATATGGAGGTCAATTGCAGGTCAGTTCGTCTATGTTTCTCTTTTGCAGTCCAGTCTAATTCTTCTTATATTTGTTAAGAGAGTAAGTAGGTGTCTATTGCATTGCTGTGATTCCAGCTAAATATAGACCAGACCAGAGGAGTTTAGATCATCTTTCCTAAAGGCTATCAGAGCCGCAGGTGAGTCCATATCTTAGCCCATTGGTTCCATACTGAATTTTATTCAAGAGGAACATGATTAATTGAATTTAAAATTCCCCAGATGCTGTGGTTAGATCTGAACTATGTTCCAGTAATATAGCCACTGAGATTGCATTTTCCTAATTCAACCAGAGTTCACTGTAAAACGGCAGGTCAACCATGGTTACTGAGAGAGCATTTTTACTGACCAGGCACAGGCATGCGGACATAAATTCTGACTTCCATGTTAGATTGCCCATCAATGCGCACAAGCTGATCCCATCTAATTGCAAGTTTTAGACAACAGACAAGAGACAACAGACAATAGGTGCAGGAGTAGGCCATTCGGCCCTTCGAGCCAGCACGGCCATTCACTGAGATCATGGCTGATCATCCACAATCAGTATCCCATTCCTGCCTTCTCCCCATATCCCTTGACTCTGCTATCTTTAAGAGCTCCATCTAACTCTCTCTTGAAAGCATCCAGAAAATTGGCCTCCACTGCCTTCTGAGGCAGAGAATTCCACAGATTCACAAGATTATTAAGGGGTTGGACACGTTAGAGGCAGGAAACATATTCCCAATGTTGGGGGAGTCCAGAACCAGGGCCCACAGTTTAAGAATAAGGGGTAGGCCATTTAGAACGGAGATGAGGAAAAACTTTTTCAGTCAGAGAGTTGTAAATCTGTGGAATTCTCTGCCTCATTTGGCAGTGGAGGCCAATTCTCTGAATGCATTCAAGAGAGAGCTAGATAGAGCTCTTAAGGATAGCGGAGTCAGGGGGTATGGGGAGAGGGCAGGAACAGGGTACTGATTGAGAATGATCAGCCATGATCACATTGAATGGTGGTTGTGGCTTGAAGGGCCGAATGGCCTACTCCTGCACCTATTGTCTATTGTCTAAGATCCCCTCTCATCCTTCTAAATTCCAGTGTATACAAGCCCAGTCACTCCATTCTTTCAACATGTGACAGTCCAGCCATCCCGGGAATTAACCTCATGAACCTACTCTACACTCCCTCAATAGCAACAATGTCCTTCCTCAAATTTGGAGACCAAAACTGCACTCGAGGTGTGATCTCACCAGGGCCCTGTATATCTGCAGAAGGACCTCTTTGCTCCTATACTCAACTCCTCTTGTTATGAAGGCCAACGTGCCATAAGCTTTCTTCATTGCCTGCTGCACCTGCATGCTTACTTTCAGTGACTGATGCCACAGCCCTCCATGCTGCACTGTTCCACCTGGAGCAGCCGGGGAGCTACGTGCGGATGCTCTTTGTGGACTACAGCTCTGCCTTTAATACCATCCTTCCCCATAAACTGGTGGACAAACTGGGGGACTTGGGACTTCCACACTCCACCTGCATGTGGATAAATAGCTTCCTGTCAGCTCGCAGCCAGAGAGTCAGAGTGGGCCATCACACATCCACGGCCCTCAGCCTCAGTACCGGCTCTCCACAGGGCTGCGTGCTGAGCCCCCTGCTCTACACCATCTATACACATGACTGCACCCCCGCCCACCACAGCAACACCATTGTCAAATTTGCGGATGACACTACGGTGGTGGGACTCATCACCGGGGGGGACGAGTACGCCTACCGGGATGAGGCGGAGCAGCTGACAGTGTGGTGTGGAGAAAATAACCTGCTCCTCAACACCTTAAAGACAAAGGAAATAATAATAGACTTCAGAAAGAATAAAACGGACATGGTACCATTAACTATCAGAGGGGACTGTGTGGAGAGGGTGGCGGATTTCCGCTTCCTGGGAATCCATATTGAGGAGGACCTGACGTGGAGCGTGAACACCTCTGCGCTGCTGAAAAAGGTCCAGCAGAGACTGCACTTCCTGAGGGTGCTCAGGAAGAATAACATCACTCAGAGACTGCTGTTGTCCTTTTATCGGTGCTACATTGAGAGCATCCTAACATACTGTGTATGCGTATGGTACACCAGCTGCACAGCGGCTCAGAGGAAAGCGCTCCAGAGGGCCATTGACAACGCCCAGAGGATTGTCGGCTGCCCTCTACTTACCTTGGAGGACTTACACAGTTCCCGCTGCATCAAAAAATCCCAGAGTATTATAAAGGACATTTCCCACCCCGGACACTCCCTGTTTGAACTGTTACCGTCAGGCAGACGGTACAGATCTACAAGGACAAGGACAAACAGACTTAAAAATAGTTTTTACCCCACTGCTATAAAGGCACTAAATGTAGCCGCCAAGGAACGCAGGGGTGATACATAATAAGAGACTGTGGAATCGATAGAAGGATGTAGGGTTGGGTGTTTATGCGTGCTATTTTCATGATATTTATTTTAGTTGTTTATCTTTTTTAAAATATTTTACCTTGTATGTATCGTTAGCTTTTAGAAATGTTTGAATGGTGCACTGACTGGCTGACATTTTACAATTTCGTTGTACATGGCTCATGTTACAATGACAATAAAGGAACTATTCTATTCTATTCTATTCTACAAGGACACCCAGATCTCGTTGTACTTCCCCTTTTCCCAACATGACACCATTCAGATAATAATCTGCCTTCCAGTTCTTGCCACCAAAGTGGATAACCTCACATTTATCCACATTAAACTGCATCTGCCATGCATCTGCCCACTCACCCGACCTGTTCAAGTCACCCTGCATCCTCTTAGCATCCGCCTCACAGTTCACAGACTTTTCTCAAACTATTCTCTGAACTTTAGAACTTGATCCTCTAATCTTTACCCAGAGCTCGTCCCTGTTGTATTTGGCATCATTTTTGTTATTATTCTTTACAAATCCATTCCAATATACATATGTCCTTTCACTAGCCTAGTGACCTAAATTAAACACAGTATTCCAGATGTGGACTAAATAGTGCATTGCAACATCTTAAAATAACCTCCGACTGTATTCTGTTGGTTAAGACTGCAGTGTCCCAATTTTAAGTAATAAAGACAGAAAATACTGGAAATATTCAGCATGTCCAGCAGCCTCTGTGGAGAGAGAAACAATTGACCTTCCAATGAATGATTATCTTTGATCTGAGACTGTTATATTTTCACCTGTTTCAACAGGTGCTGTTGAACCAACTGAATATTTTCACTAGTTTAGTTTAGTTTAGAGATACAGCGTGGAAACAGGCCCTTCGGCCCACTGAATCTGCACCGACCAGCGATCCCCACACACTAGTATTATCCAACACACACTAGGGACAATTTACATTTATATCAAGCCAATTAACCCCCAAACCTGTACGTCTTTGGAGTGTGGAAGGAAACCGAAGATTTCGGAGAGAACCCACACGGTCATGGGGAGAACGTACAAACTACATATAGACAGTTCCTGTAGTCAGGATTGAACCCTGGTCTCCGGCGCTGTAAGGCAGCAACTCTACCGCTGTGCCACCATGCCGCCCTAATTTAACATTATTTATTTTCAACATCTGCATTTATTTTATTTTTGTCCCAATTTTAAGTGTCAGCCCTAATTCAGTGATGATATTCACATCCCTAAGTCTGATAGTCAAGACCATCCAGAAACCAAAGCACATGATATAACTGCAGTAACAAAAATGTATTTCAGGTGGGACATTCGACTGAGGTCTACAACACTTCTAAGAAGAGAAGAATACTGTTCCTGATGTCCTAGAGAGCATTTATCCCTCTCCCAATACAGCAAAACTGTATGCCTTCAATTACCATGTAGCCCTTTAGAAAATACAGCTGCTTTTGCCTCTTAAAGAACAGTGATTACACCAGAATTACTTTGTTGGCTGCAAAATGCTTTGGAACATCTTGAGGTCATGAAAGGTGTGATATAATGTCTGGAACCTTTTTCTTGTTTAACACTGAAGAGGTTGTTCATGATGGTGGTGAGAATATGAAATATAAATCTCAAAATCGGGAATAATCAGAAATAAATCTCGGACATGAATGTAAGGTCAAAGAGCGCAGAAAGGAGCTCCATCTGCTACAAATCATAACACTTACGCTATTTTGAAATGATAGTGATTTTCTAATCCTGCTGCCTTGATTTTATGGCCCTTGTGTGTTGGGAAGCACTGTTATTGTTGTTGTGAGTTTCAGATTCTTCCTTATTTGTTTGTATGATTTAGTTGTCAGTAACTCATTATTTTGTGTTCATTTTTATTTTTCTTTCTCTGGCTGCGCTGCAGATATGTCCCTCCAGCTCCTATGCTTATCTTGGTGATCAACTTTGTGGTGGCAGTGGCTTCCAGGCTTTGCTTGTTCTGGTGGTAATGGCTGTATTTGCAATGGCAACACACGCTGATGTTTAATAGGCTGCCCCTGTGTTTTCTGTCCACAGATCGTCCAGTCACTATTAGAACTGAACCAGAATCGCAGTAAACTGAAGCTGTACATAGGACACCTCATGGCTTTGTGTCAGGACCGTGACTCACAGATTCTTCAAGGATTGACACCACCTCCAGCGTATGGTGGCATTGATAACAACAGGGCAATGTGGGAGCAAGCACTGCAGAAGATGACCTCAGAGCAGGTAAGAAAAAAGTATGGATAGTAATTGGTCAAATGTGATTTTCTTTCTTTTGCAATGCAGACAGATCAGTGAAATTTGCCACAATCCTCTTGTACACCCACTCTCTGACGTGTTGCCAAGTATCTTCCCACAGTTGTCAAAATAGTCTAATAATTCAAAACCTTTTGAACTAATAAGCCCATGAGTTCACAATATAAAGCTAATTTATTTCTGCTGCGTGAAGGCTTTATGGAAGCGACATTTAGCATTCTAAGGTTATAGCTACATTATTCATATTGTGCAGATAGAAAGTCCTAATGTGTTTTTTTCCTTGTACCAAAGACGTATCAATGCTGTCGATGTTGCAATGTCACAATAATTATCGTACCTTTTCATTTCCAAGGCCTGGTAAGGGCTTTGTAGCAGGGGAGAGAAAGATGGGGAATGAAAGGTGTGAATCGTTGAGATGTTCAGGTATATATTGTTGGTTTCCTGTGAGCAGAATGTTTTGCATCAGTGATTCTTAAAGAAATCTGGAAATCTTCATTTAATAGATTTGCTGGACCTGGTTGTCATAGAAATGTGAATGAAATCGTGGACGACAAAATGAAATGTGATCACCAATAACAGAGTCAGATTTATTGAAAAGAGGATTTCTTTGACTTTGCTATTATTTTGCTGATATGTATAAACAAAAGGACGAAGAATAATCCAGGAAAGTACGTACAAAAGCTCAAAGATTTTAATTCAACTCAATAAAATCTAAGGGGAAAGAACATTACTTTATCCAGGCAATTGAAATGGTGTCAAAGGGAGAACTTTCTGCCTTATTTCCATAAAACAGGAAGGTTTACCACTGCAATAAAAGGCTTCATTATATTTGCTAACTAATTTTAATCTTTCTTAACATACCCAACAAATTATCTGTTAATAAGGTGTTGTTATTTTGGGTTATCATTATCCAGCAATTTACAAAATGTTTTCACTTCTAATGTTTTGGTGTTCTGCAGGATTGTTTATTAAGACAGTCAGGCAAACAGGAATATAGGAATTTGAACATAAACGGTGAGGTTTAGTATTTTTCAATGTAGCCTATAATTGCGCAAACTGGCAAGCAGAGTATATGTCACAATTATTTAATTTTATTATAAGTACAAGGGAGTTGTTAGTACACTCTAAATTCTACATTGTTTAGCAAATTAGAAAGAGTTTGAAGTGTAGGAATGTCTTATTTATAATGGAATTAAAATTGACCATGGTGCAGTCATTTATGTTATCAAAGTGAGGGCCATTAATGATGCAAATAGAACTCTTACAATTTCAGACAGACACTCATACACTCCCGAGTCCAGTGTTCCCCAGCTAAATGTGGAATAAAGTCCCCTCTGCCTTGCCCCAATAATATGCTTTGAGCCAAAGCTCAGAAAGACTCTGAAACAGC
The DNA here is from genome assembly GCF_053455715.1 of Rhinoraja longicauda. Classification (NCBI taxonomy): domain Eukaryota; kingdom Metazoa; phylum Chordata; class Chondrichthyes; order Rajiformes; family Arhynchobatidae; genus Rhinoraja; species Rhinoraja longicauda. Next base: position 5,335,398 of record NC_135972.1, on the reverse strand, counting down.
TAATATGGGTAAAAGATTTTAAACTATTTTCCACATCAGTCATCCTGTGGCCTCAATTGATTTGCCAATTTAATATAAACTAACAGCTGTTTTGTACTGGAATTGAAGGCACACTAGAATTAGGAAACGAAGAAAAATACTTTGTATGGAACCAACACAATTTACAGAGTAAACTTTTAGTCATCAATCTGGAATGTGTTAAACATGGGACCAAGAGGTGAATCCAGTGAATGTTCACTCACACACGCATTTAACTTCAAATATAGCTGACATTTTATTTGCAAAATATGGGAAAATTTCAGGTTCTTTCCTCTCCCGATGCTTTCAATACGATGCTCTGGTTAATAAAAACATTGTGCCTTCAGTTCACCTATATAAATTGAATTTAAAATAAGAGAATAAAAGACAATTCAGTGGCATCTGAAATTCTGTACATGCCTCATTTTTGTTATCAGTAGCTACACTGGGGAGACATCAAGCACTTCTTAGTGAAAGAGCCACACTGGATTGTTACCAGACACTCTCTGTAGAGCCCTCAGAAACAGTGCACTTTGATGGGAGAGGAGCTAATAGATCTTAGCTTAGATCTATCAAATCTTAGATAAAGCAACATAAAAGCTTATGTACATCCTCTACATTAATGGTTTAGTGGTTAAGACCAGTTATTTTCTTGTGCTCCTTGTAGCAATATAATCTACTTACTGTAAATAGAAAGGTACAAAAAATAATTATTATCCAGAAGCACCAAAAATATTATGTGAATTCACAGAAACCACTACTGAAAATGTGTGTTTGTCTTTCAAGCTGCTTGTACATGCCTCTGCAGCGTAGTAAATGGCACAAGCCTTTGAATGCTCCAATAATTGAAGCCAACCTACACATTCTTCCCATGATTTATCACAAGACAGAAGGTATTCCACACAGCAGTCATAGCACAGCAAATATTAACTAACAAGAAATTAGTTTTCACCTCAGAGGTTAGCAGTCAGCTTGGAGAAATGTCTGCTGTCAGTGGAAATTTCCATTTATGAACAAAGACAAACTTAGTTGATAAAAATGTTGATGAAATGACATCAACCGGCATCCTGTCGAATCCATCTTTAATTGCTGTGACTCTGCACAAGGCTTTGGTTATAAATCGTAAGTGTCTTCTCGTGTACTGAGCCTTTCCAGGGATAAAAAATGTTCACCGATACACGGACCACTGCTTGAAGTCGTTCTCATTTATCTTGTGAATGTGTTTCCAAAACTGTGTCAATTTGAGGGCAGCAACAAAATGTCAGAATGTACAGATGTATTTTCAGTAGCATCTCCAGTATTAGTGGAAGATTCTGATGCAGTGCAATTAATGGTGCAATTTAATATTCCCTTGGCTCCTATGACATTATAAACAAATTCCACTGCTGACTGATGAATCATAAACCCGACCAACAAATAGTACCAAGCATCATTACAACAATTGGGAAGTGAAGAAAAAGACACAAAGTGCTGGAGGAACTCAGCTGGTCAGGCAGCATCTCTGGAGGATATGGATAGGTGACACTTCAGATCAGGACCCTTCTTCATTGAGAAGTAAAATTACATTTGTTAGTATTGTGACTCCAGCATATTTCAGTTGTGATTTAAGTAGGGGATGAAGAGCATTTTGAAGGAGCTCTGATTGCAGCAGAATAACAAGTAGCTGATCTACTTCCATTCACACTGCAGATTTGCACCAGTTTTTGTCTCAGTGATTTTTCTATTCTGAGATAAATATTCCAATGAATCTTGGGTATCAAGAACATATCTTGCTGGCCTTTAATCTTGAATGAAATGTCCCAGTATTGGTGGAAAAATCCCTAGATTGAAAGACACCTTGCTTCAAGACAATCAAAACGCATTCACTATTTGATGCAGGAAATAATCTTCAGGTGGTTGACTTTGAGTTTATTCAACCCTGTGAGAATTAATGGATCGTTCCAACTGCAAATGGGAAATCGCCATTGACAGTAAATCAGTCTTCCACCATCTGTGCAGCTGCCTTTTGTGTGAGTGGCATCCTTAGATTATGTAATTGTGCAGAAATGGACGGAGGCAAATTTAAATACAGTAATCTCAGGGGGGGGTTTCTCATGTATTTTTTAAATTTCTCACTTTAAATTTAAATTTAATTTTTTTAATTTAAATAAGTCTTAACACTATATTTGCTGTTTTATTAATAACTGCACTGCACTTGCATTCTGAAACCCAGAAGTTTATCTCTTCTGCCTTTCATCCAACTCGGTCAAAATCCTGAGATTTCCTAAAACTGACCATTGTCGAGAGTCATCACTAGCAGAGCAATATTACTGAGACAAAACACACTCCATCTCTTTAGGAACAAAGAATGAGCAGCAAATGCTGCCTTACTAATATACCCGTGTCTTGAGAAATAAAGAAAGATCTCATTTGATCAATGTTTCAGACACTGAACAATGGAATGGGTACAGCGAAAGATGGTGAGTTTGATCCTTTGCCAGTTTCATCCTTTGTCAGTCAGATGCAAGATTATACAATTTGGATGGTTGTAGGGTAGGAATGGTTTAGGCTTATTATTGTCACGTGTACCAAGGTACAGTGAAAAGCTTTGTTTTGCATGCTATCCAATAAAATCAGATACAAAAATGTAACATGTCAAACTTAAGTTCAATAGGTAGAGCAAATGGAAAGATACAGAGTGCAGAATAGAGGGATAACATCACATTAGATTTGGTTTGGAATGTTGCTTCTGGTAATCATTCACGGTGCACCGTTGAGAGAACTGCAAGAGATTTTCAGATGATCCCAACATTTTTTTAATTATGCAGGGAAAAAATAACATAGTCTAAGAAAAACTATGGGAGAGTAATGGGCAAAAATATAACTAAGACTCATAGAGATTATCTGTAAAGTTCTGACTGAGACAGATGTGTGTGCTTACCCATATCTATGCAAGTGCAGAGGGTTAAGTAAGATGTAAAACCTCCAGAGTAATAGGTAATTGACTTTGTCAGCTGCCTGGCATGGAACACATGGGAATCATTAATACAAGTGCACAGAAGGAGAAGCTATTTGGCTGCAGAAGGTTAAGTTTAACAGGAAGCGACCATCCACTAACATTTTTACAGGGCACTTGGCCCTTGTAAATGTCCTGGATTTATAAGAAAAGGTTTCACATTTAAAGCAAAATATTGAAGCAGTCATCTATCAGTCAAAGAAAATAATTTTCTGTAATGAAACAATTTGGGTGTTATTTATTTGTCCATTGGTCCCTTGTGTAAATAATTCATTTTTGCATCTTTGGAATTCTAAGTTTAAATTAAATGCGGAGAATGACAAAAAATATGAAAAGTATCAAATGTTTATAATGCAAGGAAAATAATAAATCCATTTTAGAGGATGTTCATACTTTTCTAGAAGTACATTTTTAAAGTTTTGTTGTATTCTTTAAGACTATTTTCACTTGGCCATTCTTTCACAATGAGACACACATTTGCTGACTTCACTATAGGTTTGCTGTCGCAAACAATCGCATATGTACATCATGCGGTTGTCTGAATAACAGTGGATACCAGAAATGAGAAATAAACTTATAGTTGGATTTTAATAGAAATATCTGACCCAGTCTTGAGAAATGTAATATGTTTTGATTATTTGCCGGTCTCAGTGTAGCAGTGTGTGTGTCCTTGCCTGCATGCATCTGTTTATTTGTTTATTTTGAAAGCAGTTCCTTTGAGAAGTCAGCTTGTTCCAAGAAATATAAACTGACCTTCTGGAAGGATAGTCTATAATAAAATGCCAAAAACACAACTTGTTATCGTTCTGATTTGAGAGGAAGTTTTGAGTAGGATCCAAATGAATATCGTTCTAAGATATTTTTGATTTCTTAAATAAACAGAAGACAGTTTTAAGACAGACCACACATTTTGTTAACCACAAGATATCGTTTTGTAAAGTTTTTTTTAATGAGTTATAACCACACCAAGTCGCAGAAGTTGTGAATGAGATTGGTAGACATAGGTTGGGTTAAAAAGCATGTAAATGTAAATAAACCAATAGAATTGGTTGGTATTTGAGAGTACTATGGAAGGCGAGGCAATAGATTTATGAGGCAATGAAATCATTTCAATGGATACACTAGACACCAGCAGATTAGAAACAGGCTAATGTGATTCCTATCTTTTAAAAGGGTGATAAAAATACATGGGCAAGAACAGACCAATTAGTCTGCAATCATATTTCAAATTCTAGAGACACAGAATTTTACAAAATCACAAAGAGCCGGGTGACTTATTCATTGCATTCTGACTGTCCAAACGAAAGGCCATCCAGCACAATCCCAGCTCCATGCCTGGAAATAGCCTTGTACGTAAGGGCATTTTACATTAATGTCCAAATCCTCTACCCCCTTCCAGGCAATTAGATTCGGATCGCTAATAGCCTGTGGGAGAACTTCCCTTACCATTATAATCTTGGAATGCTGGGTTCTCTGTTGTGGAATATGGATCCTTCTTGCACTCTCTGGACCCCCCCCCCCCCCCTTATTTTTTAATTAATCAACCAAATATGCCCTCGGGCATCTCTGTTCCAGTGAAAACAACTTCAACCTACCCACTCTTATAATTGAGAAACTGCTTTCAACATCCTAGTAAATCTCCCAAGTATTTCTGCAAACACATCCTGCCTGTCATGTGGAGAGCACCAAATGATCGCTGTACTTTAGTTGTGAGTTTTCTTGTGATTATGCAGTTCTAGTATAACCACTCTTGTCTTACACTTTATGCCTGAACTAATAAAGTATCCTGTACAACCTTAATCAGTTTATAAAATCTTAAGAAATATCTAGGTGTGGGCCACATGGCCATTCAACTATAACTGCTATTTCAGTAGAATCAATCTTCATCAACTCTTTTTTTCCTAACTGATTTTTGTTTACCCTGATTCTTCTGTGTTCCAGGTATCTATGTATATATTGAATGACAGAGCACCACTGCTCTCTAGATAGAGAATTCCAGCAATCCCTTACCTGTTAAGTAAAGAAATTCCTCATTGCATAGCTACATATTCATCTATATATTATGAGACAGTCCCGAACTCCCAGCCAAAGGAAACAAACTCTCAGCACACATCCTGTCAAATCTCTTCAGAATCTAATCTTGAATCAAGTTCGCCTCTTATTATTTTCAACTCCAGTTGAAAATATCCAACTTACTATTTTCTTATAGTAAGATCTTCCATCATTTCCTTTCTTGCTTCTATGAAATACATTTTATCCAGGTCTGGAGTTTTATGTAAAGCACAAAGTGCTGGAGGAACTCACAGGTCAGGCAGCATCTGTGGAGGAAATGGACAGGCCACGTTTTGGGTTGAATAACGGTCCTGACGCGAAATGGCATCTGTCCATTCCCTCCAAGATGTTTCCTGACCCCCTGAGTACCTCCAGCACTTTGTGTTTTGCTTGAGATTCCAACATCTGTAATCCATTATTTCTCCTGGTGATGTATCTACTTTTTAACCCCAATAATATCCCCTTATTATATTCTCCCTAATTAAATTTAAGTCATTCAATACTTCAAAATCCCCCTCCTTAATTACACTATCAGTATTGCCCCCATAGTTTGTAAAGATAGACACAACTACTCATGATGAATCATGCCCAAAACTTCCACCTGACAACACAGATTATATTTCAGCTTCTAAGAGGCCCAGTCTTTCTTTAATTTCGCTCTTACTCTTCATATACTTCTATAAAAAAAAAGGATTTCCTTTATTTTCACATTTCAATGCTTTCATGCCCTCTTGTTGCTTGACGTCTTGCACTCTCACTAGACCTCTAGTCTTTCTGCAATATATTTAGATCTTGCTATCTTTCCAGAACCAGGGGCCACAGTCTAAGAATAAAGGGGAGACCATTTAAAACTGAAATGAGAAAAAACCTTTTCACCCAGAGAGTTGTGAATTTGTGGACTTCTCTGCCACAGAAGGCAGTAGAGGCCAATTCACTGGATGAATTTAAAAGAGGGTTAGATGGAGCTCTAGGGGCTAGCGGAATCAAGGAATATGGGGAGAAGGCAGGCACGGGTTACTGATTGTGGATGATCAGCCATGATCACAATGAATGGCGGTGCTGGCTTCAAGGGCCAAATGGCCTCCTACTGCACCTATTTTCTATGTTTTCTATAAGTTCACTTTTTTTTGCCCTAGCTGTCCCAGGATGCACTTTGACATTCAGGGGTTCTCGAATTGAGAATCCCATTTATTTTTAAGGAACCTATTTGCTCTGAACCTTCACTGTCACCTTGAATGCCTCACAGTGCTCTGGCATTAATTTACCTTTGAGCAGCTGTTTCCAATTTTCGTTTGCTAAATTATATCTCAGCCGAGTAAAGCTTCCCTTCCCCCAATTCCGAACTTTACCCTGATCTATCTTTGGACCTTTCTGTGACCATGCTAAATTTAGCTAAATATATAATTACCAACACCAAAATGCTGTCCCAGTTACCTCTTCCACTGCTCAAATTCATTCTCGAAAACCTGTCCTGAACTTCCCCCACTCATGTTGGTCTCATTACATACATGCTGAAACAGTCCCCATGAATTCATTGCCATGCAAACCTTTTAAACTGATTTTATACCAGTTAATGTTAAGAAATGTGTCCATATTTGCCCTCTACAGGGTCTGCAGAAACATACCTGCATATTATGATACTGGAGTTATACTCATTTCTGTTCCCCTGTGGGATCTATCCATTGATTGATCTCTCACACGACTATAACGTCTTTTTAAACAATGCTATTGACCACCCACCCCCCTCTTTTTTTTGTTTTCTCTACCTCAGACTGAAAAACATATACTAGTAATATTGATCTGCCATCCACATCCTTTAAGCTGTGTGGTAATATCTGCTACATTCTCAAATTTCCCAATGGATAGCTGTGATATCACCTCATCTGCCTTATTCTCACCATGACTTGCATTCATGTACACACTAGTAAACATTGCCAATCTCTTCTCGATCTATTTTCTGATCTCTGTTTCCTGTCTTACAAACTTGTTTACTGTTTTTCTGTCTGCCATTTCTAGTTTTTTACCTCAGCCTTCTACATGTACAATCTGTTTCTCGTCCCCTTGCCAGGCTGGTTTTAACTCTTGCCAGGAACCCAAGGAGAAATCCTCATCATTCGCTTGATTTGTGCAATCCATTCGGCTTTCAAAGGTCCCACATCCCCCAAAGACGTCTCAGTGCTGCTGTGATCTGAAGGACTTTGTGCATCATCTCTAGCCACTTGATTGTCTCCTTTTTCTGTTTATACAATGTTACGGCACTGGGGATAATCTGGTAATGACAAACATTGAGACCTGCACATTGACTCCTCTTCTCCTGGGATCCCTCAAATCTTTCTCAATCCTTTGTCTATCCATGTCATTGCGACTGATTTTGGAACTCAACTGTGTCTCCTCCTACGTGATCAGCTCTTGCGAAACCTTACAGAGCAGATGGAGGGGTGATGATTAATTTGGTTGAATAGTGCAACGGCAGAGGTCACAGCCTCAAAAGAAGAGAGATTTTCTAATCAGTGGGTGGTGAATTTTTTGGAAATTTATACTCGAGAGAGCTGTGGAGAATAAATCACGAATGCATTCAAGACCGAAATAATGGATCTAGGGCATGCTAAGGGCATCAAGAGATATGGGATTAGCGAAGGAAAATGGGACTGCGGTAAAAAATTAGCCCAGATTTTATTCCATAGGAGAGTAGGCACAAAAAGCTCAATGGTCCTGCTCCTGATTATAGTTGTAGAGCCATACAGCACGAACACAAGCCCCTTGGCCCAACTCGTCCATGACAACCAAGATGCCCCAGCTAAACTAGTTCCATTTGTCACGTTTGGCCCATATCCCTCTAAATCTTTCCTGTCTGTGTACCTGTCCAAATGTCTATTAAATGTTGTTATGGCACCTGCCTCAACCACCATTTCTGGCAGCTTGCTCCATATACCCACCACTCTAAGTGGAAAAAGGTGCCCCTCTGGTTCCCATTACATCTTTCCCCTCTCACCTTAAACTTATGTCCTTAAATTTCCCCACTAACCTTAAACTTATGTCCTCTGGTTCTTGATTGCTCTAACCTGGGTGAAGGACTCTGTGATTCTTTCTTATATTCATATTATTTAATGATCAAAATGGTTTGGTGCTGCTCAGTGAAAATCTACTTTGTCACCTGGAGGCAGCATTCCATCCTGAAATCTTCTAGCTGTAAAAGTAGCTCTCACCTTTGAATTCCCATTGTTGTTGCTTCCCTCGTGCACCCTTCTTTCCCACTTCCCCCATCTCCACCCCACCCACTCCACTACGTCTAATCCCACCACCGCCGATCTCTGCAGTTCACACGCCCACGGCGCATGGATGAGTCTACTTGTCTGCTGCTGGGAAATCATCATCCCAAGCAATTTTCTTATCTAAACATTGTCTAGATGTTGAAATACACACTACTAGATGATTCATGGGGATTTTTTTTAGGTTTAGAAATTTACATTGGCATGTACTTTCAGAATTAAAGTCACGTAGTCATCGGTTTTTCCTTGCAACAATCCAATCTTCCTGCTGAGCAGAGGCATTTAATTTCTAATGTAGTTTCGGAAAGGAAAACCTACCTTGTCCTTTCATCTGGAAATGGAGAACACAAATAGACAATGGAAGGCCAGATAATGACATAATTTGACATAATTTCATATGAAACAATATTCATAAAGTTCAAAGCTGAGAAGATTTGGGTGAATCTTAAGAATGGGCAGGAAACTGTCTAAAATAGTAGAAAACAACAGGTACGTAAAATTAATATCATGGTTGGGATAAGGGAAATTCCTAATTTGGATGCTTGGAATTGGATCATTGGTAATGTTTCAGACGTTCAATGGAAACTGTTCACACTTGCAGCTAAAAACTAATCTGCATGGTCAGTGGATTTGGAGAAGTTGGTTCTGTTATGTCTATAATTACACAGTCTCTTCTAGCAATCCACACCCTGAGTTCATCTGTCCAAGCTGTTAGGCTTATTGCATTACAATAAATGCATTTAATTCTATCGGGCCTTCCTCGCTCCCTGGCTTGCCCCTCCCTATCTTTTCTACTAACGTGACTTGCATTAACATCTATATTAGACTATTTTTCTCCATCTGCCTCACTATTGCTTTCGGTCACTATTGCTTTCGGTCCCTAAATTCTCTTTGCAGGACCTCATCTGTCTTCCTAGCCATGACCTCTGGCAGCTCACGTTCCCGCTACACAATGTCATGTGCCCGCTCCAAGACGACCTCCACCCGGGCCCCAGGGAGGCAACACACCATCCTTGAGTCTCATTCGTGGCCACAGGACCACCTGTCTCTGTCTCTGATTATAGAGTCTCCCATCACTAATGCTGACGTTGTCTTTGGCCTACCTAGCTTGGCACCAGAGCCAGGCATGTTGCCAGTGACCTGGCTGCTGCTATTTTCCTCTGAGAGTCCATCCCCCAATAGCATCTAAACTGGAGTGCTTGTTTGAGAGGAAGATAGCAGTCACCCAACAACTGTGATGTGACCACTCCCTGAAACTATTTGTTGATAATCATCGAGACCAGCAAGTTCACAGTCTGAGAGAAACAAAGCACACTCGATATAACAATTGTTCCTGCACTAATGTCCCATATGATAAATAATTTGTTTTAATGAAGGAAAAGTTATGCTCTTGGGCAGAACAGCATTTTGGTTGTCTTTAGTGCTATTTGACGAAATTATAAATTTCAGTAGGTTTTCAACAAAACATTTAAATGAAAAATATTAACTTCACTTTTTAACTGCATGAAGTGTCAGGTTGAGAGAAACAGTGTCCCATTGTCTACAGTTAATCATGATGTGAGAATTGTTTATACAGCTGCTGTAAGTGAATGAAACGCTAATTATTAGCTGTTGAGTGGAAAATGCCACCAACTGTTTAAGGGTTTTTGTATGTGATCTGATAATATATAACATTTTGTTGTCTGATTTTTATCCAAAATTCTCTGCCCCCAATTTCTCAAATAAATAATGTTTTGAGTTAATTTCTATATAATTGTGAGTGAAAAGAAAGGTACTCATTTTGTTTGCTGACCTTGTTCCCTCTGGCACTCTAGATGTGAATTTGCTCATTGCATTTTGCAGTCCTTAATTGGTATTTTATCATAATGTTGTTTTAGTAAGATTTTATTTTTATGGTTACTTTAATTTCTACTTCAGAATGAAGGAGTTCCAGAATGGAATATGTATATTTATTTATCTATTAATGATGTATATTTATCTAACAAAAAACAAATTCCTTCAGGACTTAATTCTAAGTAGTTGCAATGATGAATTGGAAATGTAGAGATTAGTTCTTGCAGACATCAAAATCTATCAGTAAGTCAAGCTCCATCTACTGTGCCTCACTTCCCAAAAGCAAGGGTCCTCTTTTATTAGGCTGCATGGGGCGACTCTCCTTCTCCCCCCTTTCCCATGGGCTTTGAATCCCAGTCCTACCTCTGTCTAAAATCCCTGGACCTCATTCCTAACTGCCAAATACATCCAATAGGGTTGAACTCTCAAAGGACGAGGAAGGACATTTTCAGGCGATGTTCCCAGGGATCGCTGCAGGCAACTGCATTATTCCTGAAATATTTTAATGACTCGGGCTGGGGTGCACAAAGAGCAGATGCCACAATATCTTGGAGAAACAAGGAACCACAGATGTTGGTTTACCAAGGTCAGTCTGAAGAAGGGTCCCGACCTGTAATATCACCTCTCCATGTTCTCCAGGGATGCTGCCTGACCTGCTGCATTACTCCAGCATTTTGGTCTTCCTTGACACACATCATGGCTTACGTTCATCGATAGCCTGGTGTAATGGGCACACAATCAGCTTCTGAATGTTAATACAGGAAAGCAGATCCATGTGGGAAGAACAAAAAGATGCAATAATTAAAGGGTTTATTTCTAAAGAGAATGCAGGAGATGAGGAATCTGGAGGTATGCACATAAATATGTGACGGTGACAGGATAGAGAAACAGAATAAAGCATTTGGCACAAAATACAGACAATGGACAAACTAATGATGAGCTCTGGAATTTATCTATAACTTAATTATTTAACTCATTTCTAATCACTGAAATTTGAGAAGGATCATGAAACCCTGGGAAGGTGAAGAGAAAAATTGAGCAGCTGTATCATGGGGAAATTGTTCTCCTTGGACTTTGATTTTATTGACATTTTATTTTTCATGGGATTGCGCCGTACAACTACATGGTACAAGATTATTTAATTTTAGAGGTATAATTTTCCATTCTCTATTAGATTGCTTCTTTATTCTGTACTCTCTTCTCTAATTCCCTCCGATTCTTGATTACAGTTTAGTGACTTTGTTCTACACCATCTTTACATCTTTGACCTCTGATGTAGAGGATCCAAATCCAGCCACTATATTCTAATGTCATTTATTTATTTATCCTTTTGTCGAGATGCTGCCTGGCCCTCTGAGTTGCTCCAGCATTTAGTGTTATTTATTTGTTCTTTGTCTTAAAATCTGTGAACTGGTATGGCCTTTTGCCATTAGCAGTTTCTCCTCTTGCTTCTGAAGATTTGTGCATCTGATTCCCTGCAATTTTTGCTGTTTTATTTCTTTCTTATGAATTGGTATGTGTTCACTCATTCTTTCTGAGATGCAAGAACCTCACCCTTTATTTGAGGATAATAATCCCTAAATGCTGAACAATGGGAGAATGCTACTATTTACATTCTTCACTCAACACATTGCTTACATGCTGATTTTTGTCGTTTATCCAAGAGTCAAAAGAAAGTCAAAAGTGTTTAATTATCATATGTACCGAAAATGGAACAATGGCATTCTTATTTGTAGAACAAGTCTGTAAACACAGTACTCATAAATAACACAATAAACAAAAGGAAATTCAATATTTTTTTTAAATCACATCTTCACCAGCACGCTCAGTTTAACCTTATATTCATCAATAAGCTTCCTCCAGGGATTCCTTAAACATCTTTTGCAAATGCAATCACACAAGGAATCACAACATAATTCCTAGTATTTAAGAATGGATACCAATTTCATGCGGAATCAGGCTTTCCTTTTATCCCGCTTCGCTCTATATTGGTCATTAATTACTTTGTGATACTCAGGTGCTTTAAAAAAGACAGATTTGCAAAGCCATTTTTAATGGTCAGAGACCAAACAAGTAGGGTGTGCCTATTTTGGATAATTGTTAAAAAATGAAGGTGGCTTTTTAAGACATGGGGTGGCAATCAGAAAAAGAAAAAGGAGACTGTAAATATGATCAAATCAGAAGTGGTTAAATGTTTAACGCTATGGGATAGGGTTGAGAATCAGACTGAATGAACAGCTGAATCAGAGGACTGATAGTCTGGTGAGGAAAGATATTTTATAATTCCTAAAGATAGTATAGAGTAGATTTCTACCCAATGGCACCCTAGTGTACAAAATCACATCTGCCTCCAGTCAACCAAAAAGAGGGAAAAGTGAAGAAAGCATGTGAAATTGATTACAATTAAAAGCCTTGTGTTTCTGTATATTTTTTATTCTATGTTATTGTTGCCAATGTTGGCAATTATCATTGAAATTTAGGATGTACAATCTGGGAATGTTTATCTTGCCATCCCAGGTAAATGTATCGAAAGGAGGTTTACTGCATCAAAGGAGAATGTTTACTGATTTTCATGCAGATTAGAACCATATGGGAATCAGTACACTTATGTGGGGCTGGATTTTTCCTCAAGTCTTGATTTTGGCACAATAAGGGTGGGGAAAATGAACATATTTTGCTGTTCCAACATCACCAGACTGAATGAGTTGACAAACCTATGTTGCTAAATGGATGATAATCAGTGATTAGCAGAGCAGTTGCTGTTTACAACAGCGACAGATAGAGAACTCGTACATAGGATCATTGTAGCACTCCCACACTTGCCCTTTGTCTGCGGTGCAGGAACTAGCTCCCAGTAATTTGTACATCTAGCATATTGGCATAGATAGGATAGACCATCAAAACATGGAGGGCGTAGCTTTAAGGTGAGAGAGGCAAAGTTTAAAGGAGATGTGCTGGGCAAGTCTTCTTACACAGAGGGTGGTGTGTGTCTGGAACACACTGCCAGGGGTTGGTGGTGGAGGCAGATATGATCCCGGCATTTAAGAGACTTTTGGATAAGCACATGGATACACAGGGAAAGGAAAGATATGGGTTATGTGCAGGCAGATAAGAGTTGATCTTGGCAGCATGTTTGGCACAGATATTGTGGGCTGAAGGGCTTGTTCCTGTGCTGCACTATTCCATGTTCTATGTAGTTCTTATAATATGGCTAAGTTATTTAAGCAGGGGGCAGGGGGATCACAACATTGCTGGGCACACAAAATGGAAAAACTTACCCAGTCGCTCCTGACATGTCAAAGTGATACTGTTCCCTGTTAGGTCATGTTGCTCTGGTCAATGACCAACTGAAAGACGGAGGTGTGCTTCAAAGCAGCTGCTGTGATCATAGTGGGATCATAACCATGGGAAAAGGGTTTCTGTCTCGCAAGGCAACTGCTGATATAACCTTCTCCTTAATAAACTTCAAGAAGAGGCAGAATTTAATGGATGAACACAGAAATTAACATTCAGGATACATTGCATGTTGCTACAAACTGCATATTCCTGGAGCAGAAGCCTTTTCTGCTGAGAAAATCAGTTCCATGAATGGTCATTGGTCTCTCAGTGAGTCCCCCTGTGTTACAGCCAAGCCTAGCACTGCCCTCACAGTGCCTGCACTTACTCAGCTACATTGAGCGCTGTCCATTTCTGTTGGGACAGCCAGGCCAAGCAGAGAAGTAAGGAAGGTGTTTTATTTACATAGATTGTAAGGTCATCTGAAATTCATGTGAAACTAATGATGTATCTCTCGAACTGCAGTTAGTGTTGCAAACTAGAATGGAAGTCAATTTGTGCACCGCAAATAGTGACATCATAGTGACCAGATTTATCCGTTCTTGTGATTTTAATTGAAAGATAAGTATTAACTGGCGGACTAGGTCATCATAAATGCTTTTCTTTCCAACAGACCACAAGATCCATTACTCCTTCATGGGTGGTGGTGGCAAAGCTCAGCTCAATGCCTTGTTTGGAAGAATGAACTCATTAAATGGATTATCAGCCTGGAATTTTGTGCCCAAGGGTTTGGTGTGGGACTTAAACCCACAATCTTCTGCGTCAGAGATGATAGCACTATCTACCGAGCCTCAAATGCCACAAGGAAGTTTTGCTTTCCGGTTACACTTTGTTCTCGGTAGTGACCCTACTTCTGAAACCACTTTGCATTTATTTTGTTGCCCTGAGTCATGCTCTCTTTTGCCCATTGTCCTCCCCACCCTGTTTCTGGAATGTAGCTGACCAAAGAAATAATACAGGACTGATTTTGCAATTAATTCTGATGCCGTAATCCAAAGAAAAAAGATCTATATGAAATGCCATTAGTTATCCTGCCTTCACCACAGTTGACTCAAGATGAATGTATGGCTGATCCAAGGATAGCATTCCAATGTAAAAAATCACTTCCTCTGCATTGCTGTTCTGTAGAATACATGTTCCAGGCATTGCCCTTGAAATATAGACTTGCTCTGAGCAAAAACGGCTGCCCTAACTATCTAATATAGACACAAAAAGCTGGAGTAACTCAGCGGGACAGGCAGCATCACTGGAGAGAAGGATTTCTTTTTCTTTTTTTTTCAAAATATACTTTATTCAAGAAATAAATATATGCAATACATGATCCTTACAAAACTACATCCGACATTCTTGGAGGCTATACATACATTCAATACTGTTTACAAAATGACACCTTTTTTCCCCCCCACCCTTGCCACTCATGTGGCCCTCTGGCATGGAATCCCTTCCCTTATTTTGAGGGGTATCTCCACCACACCCTGCCCCCATGTCCAGCAGCGGAAGG